>NC_052069.1:24702770-25014437 GCF_015852505.1 Tachyglossus aculeatus
TATCTCTTCTCCCTCCCTCTTGGACTGTGAGCATCATGCGGGATGGGTATTGTGCCCAATCTATTTACCAACTCTAGTAGATACAGAGTGCTTAACATGTAGTAGTAAGTGCTTAAAATATCATCATGAGAGTGTATTTGGGAAGGAGGAGAGGAATCTGGTCATTAGGCTGTAACTGGACTCTTGGGATCTGAAATAGTTGGGTAAAACCAAGAGAGCTCAGGAAATGCAGAAATCTGGCATGACCCATGATGTTTACCTTCCAGGAAGCTTTCTCTGAACTAGCTCTCATCCTCCACCCTCTTTTCCCTCCCTAATGCCTCACGATGAATTTAGTCCAACACCATTTATGCACTTAGATACTTACCCCATCTTAACCCCCACAACTTTACATACATATCCTTATACTTGGTTGTTTCCTTACCTGTAAGTTATTTTAATGCCTGCCTCTCCAGTAAGACTCTAAGCTCCCTGAAGGTTGGAATCATATCTACCAATCCTCTTGTATTCTCCCAAACATCAGTGCTTGGCACGTAATAAGCACTTAATTAATACTATTATTATTATTAATACAGTGCTCTGCACAAATTCCTAAATAAATACCATTGATTAATTGATTCTGACACATTCTTCACCTAGGAAAATACCCTTGAATCCTCTGTATTTTTCCATGATACTTGTAATAAATACAATAAATATTGCATTTTCCCAATATATGATGCATATGCTTAATTCCCAATAAATCGGTATTTTACCTATATTTCCAATTGGTCTGTATTGATTCCCTCTCATTTTTAATTGGTCAGGACACCAATATTTCCTGAAGCTTAATTGAAAGCACTCTTGAGGAGTGTTTCAGGAAAGCGGGTAGATTGATTCATTCAATCATTTATTGAGCGCTTAAATGTGCAGGGCACAGTACTAAGCAGTTGGGAGAGTACAATATAATAATAAACAGACACATTTCCTGATCGCAATGAGCTTACAGTCTAGAGGGAGAGACACACATTAATATAAATACATTACAGATATGTACATAAGTGAGTGGGGCTGGGAGAGAGGATACCTAAGGCCATAATAATTAAAGGGAGTAAGTTTAGGGCTATGCAGAAGGGAGTGGGAGAAGAGGAAAGGACAGCTTAGTCAGAGAAGGCCCCTTGGAGGAGTTGTGCCTTCAATAAGACTTTGAAGTGAGGGAGAGTAATTGTCTGTTAGATATAAGGAGGGAGAGCTTTCCAGGCCAGAGTCAGGATGTGGGCAAGATGTCGGGCAAGATAGACAAAATCAAGGTACTCTAATCCAGTTTCCACAAATTACCTGTTGTGTGACCTTGGGCAGGTCACTTAACTTCTCTGTGCCTCAGTTTTTTCAACTACAAAGTGGGGATTCAATACATGTTCTCCCTCCTACTGAAACTCTAAACCCCATCTGGAACAGGGACTTGTCTGCCTGATTAACTTGTATCTAATCCAGTACTTGGAACAGTGTTTGACACACAGTAAGGGCTTAACAAATACCATAAAATAAGAGGAAGAATTATCACTGGGGTATCTGGCTGTTGGACTCTGGATCACTGGCTAAACTGTGAGATTGTTATTCAGAAAAAAGGATTAGGACTAACAACTCTTCCATTTTGTACTCTCCCAAACACTTAGTACTGTGCTCTGTGCATAGTAAGCACTTAATAAATACCACTGATGGATTTGTTTAAGAGTAGCCATGTATGGCTGTTGGATTACTCATCCCAGTCATGATTTCCCGCTTAGGTTTATGAATACTAAATGGGATTGGGACTCTGTCCAGTTGGATTAATTTGTGCCTACCCCAGTACTTAATACAGTGCTGGGGTCCTAAAAAACACTTAATAAATACAATTTTACCATTATTGTTTTATTCCTATGATTGGTTGTTATTTGGTAAAGCAAACTTCCACAGAGAGGATATTTTGGAGATGTGTTTGTCTTCCACTTAATTTTTTTACTTATTTTCCTGAGCAAGCAGAATGGCTTAGTGGATACAGCACAGGGCTGGGAGTCCAAAGGTCATGGGTTCTAATCCTAGCTCTGCCACTTTGTCTGCTGTGTGACTTTGGGCAAGTCATTTCACTTTTCTGTGCCTCAATTACCTCATCTGCAAAATGGGGATTAAGACTGTTAGCCCCATGTGGGACAGGGACTCTGTCCAACCCCATTTGCTCATATTCACCCCAGCACTTAGTACAGCGCCAGGCACATAGTAAGCACTTACAAATACTACGATTATTACCATTATTATTATAATGCAGGGTTGTAGGAAGGAAAATTTGGTTTATTTGGAGTCTGCAAAACCAAAATATAGCTTATCAGCACTTTTCCAAAAACAGGTTAAGGCTTGGAATATGGTAGTACATAGTATTCAATGAAGACCCACAATAAAAAAAATTTAACAATTATACTGGGATGGAAAAAAAATCTCTATTTTTGGTTAAATAAGCCTAGCCTTCATTTAAGGAAGAAGAAGAAATATGTGTGTGGGTCTGTGCATCTTCTACCAACTCTGTTATAATGTACCCTTAGTACAGAGCTCTGCACTCAAGTAAGCACTCAGTAAATGCCGTTGATTGATTAGTACAGTGCTCTGCACTCAGTAATCACTCAATGAATGCCACAGATTGATTCCTTCATATTTTTCAAAAAAGCTAATTGGTGGTGAAAGTCACCACCAATAGTAGGGCATTGTGTGGTTGAAAAAACCAATATGGGATCCACAGTCCAGGACAGTTTGTGCATCCATTGTCCCTTGTGGTAGCCTTCCATGACCAAGCCCTTCTTTCCTGTTCTCCCGCTCCATTCTGTGTTGCCCTGTCTTGCTCCCTTTATTCATCCCAGCCCTCAGCACTTATGTACATATCTGTCATTTGTTTATATTAATGTCTGTCTTCCCCTCTAAACTGTAAGCTCATTGTGAGCAGGGAATACGTCTTCTGTTATATTGTTGTAGTGTACCCTTCCAAGTGCTTAGTACAGTGCTCTGCCCACAGTAAGCACTCAATAAATATGATTTTAGACTGTGAGCCCACTGCTGGGTAGGGACTGTCTCTATATGTTACCAAGATGTACTTCCCAAGCGCTTAGTACAGTGCTCTGCACACAGTAAGCGCTCAATAAATACGATTGATGATGATGATTGATTGACGGACTAACACACACACACACACACACATCATATCTGGAACAGAAACTCCAACATTTAAGCTAAGCTCATCCAACACCTGTGCTTTGTTGGACATGTGAGGAAAATGTGACAATATGATACCCCAACAGTTGCTAAATGGAGAGCTGAAATTGGGAAACCAAATGTTTGCAGCTTCGTGCAACCTTTTCTCTCTTCTGCCTCTTTGTTGCCATGAGAAATTTTTGCTCGAAGAGAGCCACTCCCTTCTTAATGACAAAGATCTATCATCAACAATCGACAAGCATGGAGCATTGTCTGAGGCTTGGTTCTTTCATGCCTTTAAAATCTGTCCCCTGCCCTCTTGGCTTTTAATTTCCCAATTTCAGCTCTCCATTTAGCAACCTTTGGGGTATCATATTGTCACTCATTCTCCTCACATGTCCAGCGAAGCACAGATGTTGGGTGAGCTTAGTTTCAGTGCTGGAGTTTGACTGTATTTCAGAACTTGGGAAGGGATGTGTGTATATATATATATATATATAGATAGATAGATAGATAGATACATATATCACACACACACACACACAGACACACACACATATATATACATATGTGTGTGTGTCTGTGTGTGTGTGTGTGTTAGAGAAGCAGTGTGGTTCAATGGAAAGATCACAGGCTTGGGAGTCAGCGGTCATGTGTTCAAATCCCAGCTATGCCAATTGTCAGCTGTGTGACCTTGGGCAAGTCACTTAACTTCTCTGTGCTTCAGTTACCTCATCTGTAAAGTGGGGATTAAGACTGTGAGCCCCACTTGGGACAACCCGATCACCTTGTATCTGCCCCAGCGCTTAGAACAGCACCTTGCACATAGTAAGCACTTAACAAATGCCATCATTATTATATTATTATTATTGAGCACTTACTGTGTGCAGAGCACTGTACTAAGCACTTGGAAGGGTACACTATAATGAAACATTCCCTGCTCACAATGACCTTACAGTTTAGAGGGGGAGGCGTACATTAATATAAATAAATTACAGATATGTATATACGTGCTGTGGGGCTGGGATGAATAAAGGGAGCAGGACAGGGCAACACAGAATGGAGTGGGAGAACAGCAAAGGAGGGCTTAGTCATGGAAGGCTTCTTAGAGGAGATGTGCCTTCAATAAAGCTTTGAAAGAAGGGAAAGTAATTGTCTGTCGGCTATGAGGAGGGAGGGTGTTCCAGGTCAGAGGCAGGACATGGGCGAGGGATCGGCGGTGAAATAGATGAGATGGAAGCACAGTTAGGAGGTTTGCATTAGAGGAGCAAAGTATGCGGGGTGGGTCGTAGTAGAAGTGTGTATTTGGAGGGGGGTGCTGTAGTGGTACCCCATGCTTAAAAAATCCCCCCGACAGAGAAATAGCATGTCTATGAAAAGGCCAAAATAAGGCTAAAATTCCCAATTTCACTCTACACACACAAAGACTCTTTATGTTATTACCTTTATTAATTTGTAGTGCCTAGTTCCCATTTCAAATTTACCTTCCGGCCTCTGATTCTTACTAAACGTCTGCTCAAAAAGACCCTTTTCTTTTTGAATGCACTAATGATAATTGTAGCATTTGTTCAATACTTACAATGTTTCAAGCAATGTACTAAGCAATTACTCTCTCCACCTCAAAGTCTTTTTGAAGACACATCTCCTCCAACAGGCCTTCCATGGCTAAGTCCTACTTTCCTGTCCTCCCATTCCATTCTCTGTTGCCCTGACTTGCTCTCTTTATTTATCACTCCCTTCCAGCCCCACAGCACATATGTCATTTATTTATTTATATTAATATCTGTCTCCCCCCTCTAAGCTATAAGCTAGTTGTGGTCAGGGAACGTGCATGTTTATTGTTGGGTTGTACTCTTCCAAGCACTTAGTGAAGTGCTTTGCACACAGTAAGCATTCAATAAATATGATTGACAAACAAGTCACAAGGAACTTGGTCTATGGAGCTGCAATGTTCCAAGCTACTCTACCTGTGACTGTTGACTCCCAGGTTTCAGCTAGGGTGGAAGGAATGTATGTACTTGGTGGGAAATGAAAAGAGAATGTATTATATTGAATGACTACCCTTTGCAGTATAAACTGTTGATCCTTTTTAGAAAGCAAGTTAGTTGGTTCAGCCCATTTCTCAGTGAATAAGAAAGCACACAAAAACCACAATAATCCCAGTTGACACTCATAGTGGAAGCTCGATAAAGATGGACAAAGTGAATCACTTATTAAAAAGGTGTTTTAACAAAATTGTTTGGTCACTCTTGACATCTAAAGAGATGTACTTCTCTTGTCAGTGCTGAAAAGTTGTGTGGGTACCTCCTTAGCCCATTAATCAATCAATCAGTTGTATTTATTGAGCGCTTACTGTGCGCAGAGCACTGTACTAAGCACTTGGGAAGTACAAGTTGGCAACATATAGAAACAGTCCCTACCCAACAGTGGGCTCACAGTCTAAAAGGGGGAGACAGAGAACAAAACCAAACATACTAACAAAATAAAATAAATAGAATAGATATGTACAAGTAAAATAAATAGAGTAGTAAATATGTACAAACATATATACATATATACAGGTATATACATTAAAAGAAACACATGGAAAACACCAAGAGTATAAATAGTGGTGGAATTTGTTAAGCACTTACTGTATGCCAAACATTGTACCTAACACTGGGGTAGATACAAGATAATCAGATTAGGCACAGTTTCTGCCCCTCATTGAGTTTACAATCTAAGTCTAAGCAAAAATTTAGGCTTTATTTTTTCCTCATGTTTAACCAAGTGTCCAAGTTGTTGCTTCTGTTAAATCAGGGAGAACCTTCATTCTCATCTAAAAGCTAGCCTTCTTTACCTAGGTATTGATTGTGTGGTTATGCTTCATGCAAAAGTCTGGCATTATTCATCTCATAGGATTTCATCTATTCTTTCAAGCAATAAATCAATTATATTTATTGAGTGCCAAATGTATGCAGTTAGAGAGTGTATAATGAAGTCAGGAGACTGGATTCCTGCCCCACAGGAGATTATAGTACACTGGTGAACACAGACAAAAAATAATTAAAAATGGAAGAGAAAGGAAAAATCATGTAGATGATGCCATGTAGATGGCTAAGTGCTTGAATAATAAGACTCTGGAACCACTCCTCAAAAACCTCCAGTGTTGCTTATCCATCTCCATGTCAGGCAGAAACACCTCACCACCTATATTAAGGCAATCAGTCAGTAGTGTATATTGAGCACTTACTGTGTGCAGAACACTGTATTAAAGCACCTATAAGAGTACAGTCCAATAAAGTTGGTAAATTAAATTCCTTCTTACAAGGATCTTGCAGTCTATGGAGGGGAGGCAGACATTAAAATAAATTGCAGCTAGGGGAAGACAGAATGTAAGGATATGTACAATTTGCAGCTGATAGGGTGGGGTGAATATTAAACATTTAAGAAGTACTCAACCAGCTCTCTCCTCACTCCTCTTCCACTAAACCCAGTTTATTCACTTCACTTCTCTATTACAGCCTATTCATTGTGCATCACCGTCATCTCTTAGCATCAACCCTTTGCTTATGGGACTCCCTCCCCCTTCATATGACCGGCGACAGTTTTTCTCATATTGAAGCACCTCCTAAAATCACACCTCCTCCTAAGAGACCTTTCAAACTAAGCCCTTATCTCCTTTATCCACCTTCCCCTCTTTGTCAACTATAAACTTGGCTGTGTACCCACTAAGCTCTTTGCTCCCCACAGCTCTTAAGTATCCCTATACTCTAGGTCCTGTATCCATTATTTATTTTGATGTCTCTCTTCCCCTACACACTGGAAACTCCTTGTGGGTAAGTATTATATCTACCCACTCTGTTGTATTGTTCTTTCCAAGCACATTAATATAAGGCTTTGCCCACAGTAATCACTCAATAAGTGCCACTGATTGATTGATTCAAAGCCATATTATAATCACATCTCCTCTAGGAAGTCTTCCTCGACTAATCTTTCATATCCCCCTCACATTTTCCATCCCCACTGCATTAGGTATGCACTTCATGAATAATAATAATAATAATAATAATAATAATGGTATTAAGTACTTTATGCCCGACACTGTACTAAGCGCAGGGGTGGATACAAGCAAATTGGGTTGGACAAAGTTTCTGTCCTGCATGGGGCTCACAGTCTTCATCCCCATTTTACAGCTGAGATGACTGAGGCACGGAGAAGTGAAGTCACTGGCCCAAGGCTACACAGCAGATAAGTGGCGGAGCTGGGATTAGAACCCATGGCCATTACTCTAAACACTATGCCATGCTGCTTCTGCTAACTAGTGGCTCTGGCACTGCTTTCACTCTTTTATGTCTTTATCACACATGGTTCTTCTGCTCATATGAGGCCACTCCTTTCCTGATGGCAGGCAGTACACCATGCTGATCTAGCTGTGATAATCGACCTCCAGTTTTCTGTCTGGGAGGCAACATTTTCTAAGGCTTCTCTTCACTGCATCTGTAAAGCATTTCCTGCGTACACCCTGCTAAATATTCTAATTTCAAACAGCTGGTATCCCCTGAAAATTCAGGCATTTTTGCCAAATGGAAATAGTGGGTGGGAGTTGGTCAGAGCTAAAGTGTCTCATTCAACTAGTGGAGAAAACTGTGTTTTAAAACCAATATCTTGATGGAGAGAAGCATTTTCCATATTAAGGTAGACTGTGAGACCCATGTGGGACGGGATCAGGTCCAAATGGATTATCTTTGAATTTACCTCAGTATTTAGTTCAGTGCTTGTCACATAATAAGTACTTAACAAATACCTTAAATATTATTACTATTTTCACTGTTATCATTACAGTTAACACAAAGTCTATATGAGCATGTCAATGCCTTGCCAAAATGTTGTTTGTGGTGATAATTGAGTGCTTACTGTGACACACTGGACTAAACACTTGGAAGAGTACAATGCAACAGACTTAAAGGATTAGAGATGTTCATACGTGCTGTGGGGTTGGAGGATGGGATGACTATCAAATGTCCAAAGGTCCGAGGTGCAAATGCATAGATGATGATAATAATAATAATGATGGCATTTATTAAGTGCTTACTATGTGCAAAGCACTGTTCTAAGTGCTGGAAAGGCTACAGAGTGATCAGGTTGTCCCACAGGGGGGCTCACAGTCAATCCCCATTTTACAGATGAGGTAACTGAGGCATAGAGAAGTTAAGTGATTGCCCAAAGTCACACAGCTGACAATTGATGGAGCTGGGATTTGAACCCATGACCACTGACTCCAAAGCCCGTGCTCTTTCCACTGAGCCACACTGCTTCTCGATAAGAGAGAATGAGCTGAGAATCAGGGAAGGCCTCTTGGAGGAGATGTGACCTTAATAATGCTTTGAAAATGGAGAGAGTGGTGGTGTGGTATAAATGGAAAGGGAGTTCCAGGTTAGGGGGAGGATGTGGGAAAGGGGTCTGCCGCAAGATAGATGAGATGGGGGCACAGTGAATAGGCTGGTTCTAGAGGAGCGGAGTGTGCAGGCTGTGCTATAGTAGATCAGAACTGTACTTTGTTAGAAACCTTATGCTAATCATTCTATTTTTGTCGGTCCAATAAAGAGTGCTAACCTGGAAATAACAGCATCCAAAATGGTTTCAACCATTTATAAGCTATGCTGACTATACTGTTGCCAAGGGGTATTCATGTTATTATGTTAATAACAATGAAAAGAATCATATTTTCCAAGATACCCCTTAAGAATATGACTCCCCATAAGACACTCCTTAAAAATATGAAAACAGAGGAAATTCTATTACTGAATCAGAATGATGAACCCTCCAACATTCATTCATTCATTCAGTTGTATTTATTGAGTGCTTACTGTGTGCAGGGCACAGTACTAAGCACTTGGCACTGTACTAAGCGCAGCAGAAATGGTTGATGTCCTGATAATAAAGGTTTGGCCAACAAAAGGGTAGGAAGGCATATTTCCTTGTTTAATGCATTCCTTCAGCATGGAGGCAGGAGATTGAACTTTATAAACTATCTGGGTCCTTTCAAGCTGTATTTTTTTCTAGTACCCTATTTATGATTTATTCAGCATGAAAAAACTTTTACTTGAAATTGCTTCACCCCAAAATGTCAAGGCTTTAAAAGTTTATAAACGTACTCAATCTTTATTGAGTGTTAAAAAACTCCACTCATTTTTCACCTTTCATTGAATTGTTAATCTTCCAGTGAAGTCTGCACTGCTTGATTATGGGCTAACACAATTTGGCCTATAAAACTGGTTGAAAGTAAAACTGGTGAATATTACCCTTCTAGGCATCTTGATTTCCTTTCTCTTCTACGACTCAGAATTTTAGGGATCCCAACCTTTTGATAAACACCAGTTTTTATTGAGAAGTGGAACTATCCCCCTACTGAACTTGGAAAAAGATGGTGATTGTTGTACATTGTGGTGCTGTCATGCAGACACATTTCTCTCTGAACCATACTGCATAAAGGTATTGATGTCAGAATAGCTCATCTCTAATGAGCACACTGCATCTCCTAGAGATGGTATGGAAAGTACCCCCTTGCTTCAAACGAAATTATAATAATGCTACTTAATAATGCTCTTTAAAATGCCTCAAATTATACATCTTGGGAAACGTGAAATAAAAAAGCGATATATAGGAATTGAATTTCTGCAAACTAGCTCCTAGATTTTTATTTTCTTTGGTGTGTATGTGAGTGTGTCGGTGTGTGTGCACGCAACCTATCGAGAAGAGGAAATGCAAGGACAAAAACCAGCAAAAATGGAAATTCTGAATAGACTTCCAGAGACAATTCTATCTTTCTTGCTAAGAATTTCACCACCCAGGGAGAGAGGGTGACGAATGGAGGAGCTGTCAGAGTTCCTTTCATAGCATCCTTTTTCCATCAGGCTCATTCACCTCTTCCCTATCTAGAGAAACAATATTAAGTTTCACTTCAGCTCAGAGTCAGTGTAAGAATTTTATTTAAAATGCCTAATCCATCAAAGCTCTGTGAGAGAATATGATAGGTAAGACCATGTGGTTTTCAGATGATTCCATTTAGGCCAGCTAGATGCTAGTGTTTCCCCTGTTACTCAGATGGGAGTGTTTATCAATAACTTGCCTCGAGTTCTAAAATAGAATCGGCTTGGAAGTGAAACTCAAAAGAACTCAAGAAAATCTTTAACATGGCCCATTTCTCTCTTTTATACCACCGTTGCTGTGAAACATGTACTATATTCACTCTTCCAGTGCTTAAGTCAGCTTCAATATCCCAGTCTACAAGCATAATATGTAATTTTTAAAAAATGCAGGGACAAATCATGCTGCATTCTTGGTATAAACACTGAGAACATAATCAAGTAGCTAAAATGTAATCAAAAAATCTAGGGCAGTTACTAGGCCACAGTAGATACCAGGTTGGATTTCTTAGGATTAAAATATCTCTAAGCATTTGGCATAACGCTAATGCCGTGAATGTGGTAAAAAAAAAAAAATGTGGTATTTGTTAATTGTGACTATCA
The DNA here is from genome assembly GCF_015852505.1 of Tachyglossus aculeatus. NCBI lineage: Eukaryota > Metazoa > Chordata > Mammalia > Monotremata > Tachyglossidae > Tachyglossus > Tachyglossus aculeatus. The sequence goes on from NC_052069.1 coordinate 24,713,477, forward strand.
GTTAATATTTTATTGAGCACTTGGTGTGTACAGATCTCTATGCTAAGCATTGGGAAAGAACAATATAATGATGATGATGATAGTTGTTAAGCGCTACTATGTGCCAAGCACTGTTCTAAGCGCTGGGGTAGATACAAGGTAATCAGGTTGTCCCACATGGGGCTCACAATCTTAATCCCCGTTTTCCAGATGAGGTAACTGAGGCACAGAGAAGTGAAGTAACTTGCCCAAAGTCACACAGCTGATGAGTGGTGGAGCTGAGATTAGAACCTACGACCTCAGACTCCCAAATCTGGGTTATTTCCACTAAGCCACGCTGCTTCTCCAATACCAATATAACAGTTGGTAGACACATTACCTACCAACAACAAGCTTACAGAAGCTTGTTAGAGAAGCAGCATGGCTCAGTGGAAAGAGCACAGGCTTGGGAGTCAGAGATCATGAGTTCAAATCCCGGCTCCACCGCTTGTCAGCTGTTTGACTTTGGGCAAGTCACTTAACTTCTCTGGGCCTTAGTTACCTCATCTTTAAAATGGGGATTAAGATTGTGAGCCCCACATGGGACAATCTGATCACCTTGTATCCTCCCCAGTGCTTAGAACAGTGCTTTGCACATAGTAATTGCTTAACAAATACCAAAATTATTATAATTATTACAGTCTAGAAGGAGGTTACCCTTATCCAGTGGCAGAGCACAGTACTAAGCCTTTGGGAAAGTACCAACTCTGTTGTAATGTAGACATGTTCCCTGCCCACAAGGAGCTTACAGTATAGAGAAGCAAACAAACATCACTATAAATAATGATGTGTAAATAAGTGTTGTGGGGCTGAGGGTGGAGTTTATAGCAAACGCTTAAATGAAAGAGATCCAAGTACATAGATGATGCAGAAACGAGAGGGAGTCAGGGAAAAGAGGGCTTAATTGGGGAAGGCCTTTTGGAGGAAATGTGATTTTAATCAAGTGTGGAAGGTGGGGAGAGTGGCGGTCTGGTGAGGGGAAGGGAGTCCCAGGCCAGAGGGAAGACATGTCAGGGGTTTAGTGGTGAGATAGATGAGTTGGGGCACAGTAAGCAATCTGGTGCTGGAGGAGCCAAATGTGTCAGCTTGGCAGTAGTTAGGAGGCCGGTGCGGTAAGGTACACAGGGGAGAGCTGACTGAGTTGCTGTAAAGGAGTTTCTGTTCGATGTGGAGTTAGATGGTCAATCACTCGAGGTTCTTGAGCAACCAGGAGATATGGACTGCATTGTTTTAGAAAAATGATCTGCGGAGCAGAGGGAAGTACGGACTGAAGTGGGAGAGACAAGAAACAGGGAGGTCAGCAAAGATTATGATGCAGAATGAAAAGTCCTTGCATCAGCATAGCAGCAGTTTTGATGGACAGAAGGTAGAGCTGATGGACAGGATTTGGTGACAGATTTGGTGCCTTTTTTTCTTCAACTCTCTCCTAGACCCTCAACAATCTGGCTTGGAGAGCCAATTCACTCCATGGAAACTTCACCCTCGAAGAACACTAATGATCTCACCAAAGCTAGTGGCCTCAACTCCATCCCAATCCCCCTTGAACTTTCTTCTGCTTTTGATATTTTGGACCACCCCTTCCCCTGGAAACATTGTCCAAACTCGGCTTCACTGACACCGTCCTCTCCTGGTTCTCCTTCTATCTCTCTGGCCTCTCATTCTCAGTCATTTTTGCATATTCCTTCTCTGCTTCTCATCCCTAGCTTTGGGAATCCCTCAAGGCTCAATTCTGGGTCTCCTTCTATTCACCATCCACACTCACTCCCTTGGAGAGCTCACTTCCCTGCCTCCAATTGTCATCTTTATGTGAATGATTTCCAAATCTCCATCTCTAGCCCTGATCTTTCTTCTCTGCAATCTCATATTTCTGCCGGCTTTCAGGACATCTCTCCTGGAACAATGTCCACCAACTCCTCTATATCATACTCACCAAGCATTTACCACAGTCCTTGGCACATAGTAAGTGCTCAATTCATTCACTCATTTATTCAATCATATTTACTGAGTGCTTACTGTGTGCAGAGCACTGTACTAAGCTCTTGGGAAGTACAAGTTGGCAACATATAGAGACGGTCCCTACCCAACAACGGGCTCACAGTCTAGAAGGGGGAGAATAAATACCACTGATTGATAAATTAGACATACAAACAGATGTCACCATCCCTGTCCCTCATGGGCTTACCATCTAAGGATGAGGGAAAACAGGTATTTATCTCCCACTTTAAAGATGAGGAAACTAAACCACAGAGAAGTTATGCACACAGAAGGTCACACAACAGGCAAGTGGTGTAATAATAATTGTGGTATTTAAGTCTTTTCTACAGTGTCAAGCACTGTGCTAAGTGCTGGGATGGATATAAGCAAATTGACTGGACTCAATCCCTGTCCCACGTGAGGCTCACAGTCTTAATCCACATTTTACACATGAGGAAATTGAGGCACAAAGAAGCGAAAAGACTTGCCCATGGCCACGCAGCAGACAAGTGGCAGAGTCACTTGTTAAAATCCTGGTTCTTTTGTCTCCCAGGCCTGTTCTCTATCCACTAGGTAACAATGATTAGAATCCAGGTCCTCTACTATCTAGGCCCATGTTCTTTTCACTGGCTGTGCTATTTCTCAGATCAACAGTGCTATGTATTTCAACACTCATTTCCTTCATCCAGTATTTTTAGGCCTGAGAATTAACTATAAGGTGGCCTCTACATATACTGTTGCAAGTGAGGAGGAATTATTTAGAAATTCCTCGAGGTTTTAGTTTGCGATGGACTAATTACCCATAATACTGATCATATTATAATATGTTTAAGGGATATGTTTCTTGTCTCTTTAATTCAAAAAAATACCCACAAATTTAAGACTAAAAATGGTTCTGCTGTCATAAAAATGGAAGCTCTAAACAGGGATATCATGTATACAGCTGTATTTAATTGTTATATTAATGTAAATTTAAAAGCAATTAAATTATGAAGATGTTTCATCTTTTCTAGTTCGGAGATTTGTGAAACATTTCTAAACAGATTATTGGGAAAATAATAACTTGTTCATTTTAACTAAATATTGTTATCTGAATCCATTATCAACTGCCTTAGAATCTTCAGTCATACCCATACTACAAAAATATCTATAACTTGATTTTTATCAAGTGTTTGATTTAATATAATTTTTTCAAATTCCATGCCTTTTTTGTGGGGGGAGGTGGCACATGATTCTTTGAATTTGTGATTTTATTATTCAGCAGATTTGGACTTTGAAATGTAATTGATATAACCCCACTTGGATTAGAAATGCAGAGGACAACTCCAAGTTTTCTTTGAGCATATTCTTCACCTGAGAGGGAATATTCTTGTCCTTTTTCTTTGTGTACGCTAGAGCATTTTTTTTATTGCGGTGTGGATTTCAGGAACATCTGTGATATTTTGACCTTCTACAAACGTATTTAAGTTGTGCCTGTGTCTATATGGATAGAGAGCCATCAGCAAATTCTTGGGGCTATGTTGCTGAGGGATGTTTGGGCTAGGGAAACATGTCAGACGGGATCTGTCACTTGTAGAACTGAGCAGAATCACTCTTGCTGTCTCCGATGAAGTGAAATAGCATAAATGAGAATCAGGAAATAGATTAGTCGGTACATGCTTTCTTTAGGTGTTTAAGGTTGCCTGGTGAATGTTTAGTTTGTTAATGGGACACTGGTTATCCAGATGTGAGAAACAGAAAGTAATGGGAATCAAGTGAAAAGGGATGAATCCCTAGGGATGAGGAGAAAAGCCTTGCGCAGAACCGTTTCATAACACTCGTCCAACAGATAATTAAAAGGATTGCCTAATGCTCCAATAGCTTCCTTTTCGGACAGAAATGCAACATATGGGGTTCTTAAAGTAAAATTTCTGTTCCCACATTTAAAAATAGATTGGTATAAAAAGTAGTTGGTTTAAAAGAAAAAAAGTGGCAGATCTTAGTCAAAATGTGAAATATATAGACAACGAAGTTCTTCTTTGTTTTTCAAAAAAGGGGGCTACTGACTTTGCGATCCCAACCACCACATCCAAATGTGGATAGATATGGCTACATGTGTGTGAGATGGATGAGAAGAGGAATAGAGATTGATAAAACTTTAAGTGCTTGATATAATCCTCCCCTCCCCACAGCACCTGTATATATGTATATATGTTTGTATGTATTTATTACTCTATTTATTTTATTTTTACATATTCTATTTATTTTATTTTGTTAATATGATTTGTTTTTTTCTCTGTCTCCCCCTTCTAGACTGTGAGCCCACTGTTGGGTAGGGACCTCGTCCCCCTCTCCATCACCCCCATATTACCTCCTTCCCTTCCCCACAGCACCTGTATATATGTATATATGTTTGTACATATTTATTACTCTTTTTATTTTACTTGTACATATCTATTCTATTTATTTTATTTTGTTGGTATGTTTGGTTTTGTTCTGTCTCCCCCTTTTAGACTGTGAGCCCACTGTTGGGTAGGGACTGTCTCTATATGTTGCTAACTTGTACTTCCCAAGTGCTTAGTACAGTGCTCTGCACACAGTAAGTGCTCAATAAATATGATTGATTGATTGATTGACCGTCTCTAGATGTTGCCAACTTGTACTTCCCAAGCACTTAGTGCAGTGCTCTGCACACAGTAAGTGCTCAATAAATATGATTGAATGAATATAATGATTGTGGTATTTGTTAAGCAATTCCTATATGCCAAGCATTGTACCAAGTGCTGGGGTCAATACAAGCAAATAGGGTTGGACACAGTCTCTGTCCTGCATGGGGTTTACAGTCTTAATCCCCCTTTTACAGATGAGATAACTGAGGTACAGAGAAGTGAAGTGACTTGCCCAAGGCCACACAGCAGACAAGTGGTGGAGCCGGGTTTAGAACTCATGACCTTCTGACTCCCAAGCTCGTGCTCTATCCACTATGCCATGCTGCTTCCCCTTCCCTCTCCCACCAGAATTTATGTACAAATCTGTCATTTATTTTAACGTATGACCACCCCCCGTCCCCGATCTAGACTGTTAGCTCTTTATAAGCAAGGAATATACCTACCAACTCTGTTGTATTGTTCTCTCCCAAACCCTGAGTACTCATGAAGCACCATTGAATGATAGTGTGCATTTTGTCTTTTATTGATAGATTTAATCAGACATTCAACCCCCTCCTGTTTAGGGGGTGCAGAAAGGAAGGAAAATGTGGTATGGAGATGAGAGATTTATACTGCTACATAGGCTATTAGATCTAATATTATTATTATGATTGTACTTAATGACTCAGTGGAAAAACCACGGGCTTTGGAGTCAGAGGTCATGGGTTCAAATTCCGACTCCGCCAATTGTCAGCTGTGTGACTTTGGGCAAGTCACTTAACTTCTCTGTGCCTCAGTTCCCTCATCTGTTAAATGGGGATTAAGACCGTGAGCCCCCTGTGGGACAACCTCATTACCTTGCAACCTCCCCAGTGCTTAGAGCAGTGCTCTGCACATAGTAAGTTCTTAATAAATGTCATTATTATTATTATTATCATCTAGCACTATTCTAACTCTAACCTGAGTCAGGCACAGACCCTGTCCCACTTGGGGTGCTCAGTCTAGGTTGGAGAACAAATATTGAATCCCCATTTTGCAGTTAGGGAAACCTAGGCATAGAGATGGTAAGTGACTTCCCCAAGGTCACACAGCAGGGATGGCAGAGCTGGGATTAGAATCCAGGTCCTCTGACTCTCAGGCCTGTGCTCTTTCCACTAGACCATGCTTCCTCCATTTGCACTGGGCATGTTGCTGCATTATTCTGAATGATCTGTCTGGTGAGATGGAGCATATGCTTAGTAAATATACAGGGAACACCAGTGTCAAAGAGAGTAAGTCAGAACCATGGAGGGTGGAATTTTTGTTAAAATGAACTTGATTAATTAGTAAAGGGGTCAAGCCAAGAGAATGGTATACAGAGGGGAAGCATGCAGGCTAATATGTGTAGAGAATCTATACAGTGGGGAAGCATACAGGCTAATATGCAGAGAAGGGTATTCAGAGGGGAAGCATACTGGCCAATATATTTAGGGAGGAAAAACAAATTCTACCTGTTGCAAAAAGGTGGTGCCTAGCTACCTGTAGAAACAGCAGAAAACTAGCTAAAGTTCATGGGAGTTAGTTGGCCATGAGTCATCGTGTATCTCCCACGTGAAAAAGAAGAGGCAGGCAGAGTATTGATCTCCATAAATAGAAATGAAGACTGGAAAACGGATGAGATAAACATCCTATTATATTTAGTGCTCTGTAAAGTCATTATTAGAGTCTGGGCCCCGTTCTGGAATCAGACTTGAAGGCGGATGTGGAAAAAATGGATGTCGTTTCACTAGAGAACCTCTGCCATGATGAAGAGGCTGGAAAATATAACCCTGAAAGCAAAGCTAAAGAAACTCAGATGACCAGGCCTATGCAACAGCAGTTGGAGAGATCATTAGATAAGATATTGTTCACTTGATGCATTAGTACATGATGAGTTAGTACTGATGAGTGATATGATAAATGATCATTCGGAGAATAGACACCAGTTGTTTGCCATCTCCACTGAGGACAGAACAAAAGATAATGGACTTAAGGCTTCATGGTGATTGATCTGTGTTAGGTCTAACAGGGACATTTCTGAAAAATGTAATTTGTTGAACCTGGAAAGTGATTATCAGGGGACACTATGGAATCTTCATTTCTGGGAATTAAAAAATTGCACAGGGTTCACAGACTCCTGGGATAGCTTCAAATACATCAAAAGGAGCAGCAGGATCATTTACTATGTGCAGAGAACTGTACCAAGCCTTGTGGAGAGGGCAAAAGAGTAATTAGGCAAATTCCTGCCCTCAAGGAGCTTAAAATCCAGCTGGTGAAACAGACATTAAAATAAATTGCAAGTAGGGGAAGCAACAGAATATAAAGGCTGTAGAAGTTGGAGTGAGTACCTATGTGTTTAGCGGCTGCAGGAGGGATGGAAGGAAAATGCAGTATGGAGTTGAGAGATTTATCAGGAAAGGTTTTCTAGATGAAATATAGATTTAGTAGGTCTTTGAATATGGAGAAACTAGTGAGCTTTCAAGATGGAGGAGAGAGTTCCAGGCAGAAAGGAGGGCATGAGTGCATTATTTCTTTATTTTTTATTGAGGAATATGTTAGCAAAATCCATCTCTGCTGCAGTCTACTGAGTTCTTGTATTCATTTATTCATTCATTCATTCAATCATATTTATTGAGCACTTACTGTGTGCAGAGCACTGTACTAAATGCTTGAAAAGTACAATTCAGCAACAGAGACAATCCCTACCCAACGATGGGCTCACAGTTTAGAAGGGGGAGACAGACAACAAGACAAAACAATAGCATCAATAGCATCAAAATAGATGAATAGAATTATGGATATATACACATCATTAATAAAAGAAACAGAATAATAAATATGTACAAATACACACAAGTTCTGTGGGGTGGAGAAGGGGATAGAGCAGAGGGAGGGAGTAGGGGTGATGTCGGGGGGGAGCAGAGGAAAAGGGGGGCTCAGTCTGGGAAGGCCTCCTGGAGGAGGTGAGCCCTCAGTAGGGCTTTGAAGAGGGGAAGAGAGCTAGTTTGGTGGATGGTAGAGAAGCAGCGTGGCTCAATGGAAAGAGCCCGGGCTTTGGAGTCAGAGGTCATGAGTTCAGATCCCAGCTCCACCAATTGTCAGCTGTGTGACTTTGGGCAAGTCATGTAACTTCTCTGGACCTCAGTTACCTCATCTGTAGAGTGGAGATTAAGACTGTGAGCCCCCCGTGGGACAACCTGATTGCCTTCTAGCCTCCCCAGTGCTTAGAACAGTGCTTTGCACATTGCAAGCGCTTAATAAATGCCATTATTATTATGATTATTGTTATGTGAAGAGGGAGGGCATTCCAGACCAGAGGAGGGACATGGTCCAGGGGTTGATAGCAGGAAAGGCGAGAAGGAGGCCCAGTGAGGAGGTGAGCGGCAGCAGAGGAGCTGAGTATGAGAGCTGGGCTGGGCTCCCACCCGCAGATTGATCTTATGGGGGTCTGCGTCCTCCCAGAAATTGGTGGTGGGTTTAAAGACTGCTTCTTAAGAGAAGCAGCATGGGTCAGTGGAAAGAGCCCTGGCTTTGGAGTCAGAGGTCATGGGTTCAAATCCCGGCTCCGCCAATTGTCAGCTGTGTGACTGGACAAGTGACTTCACTTCTCTGTGCCTCAGTTCCCTCATCTGTAAAATGGGGATTAAGACTGTGAAGCCCCCATGGGACAACCTGATCACCTTGTAACCTCCCCAGCACTTAGAACAGTGCTTTGCACATAGTAAGTGCTTAATAAATGTCATTATTATTATTATTATTATTATTATTATTATTATTAAGACCAGAACCAGCGTGGCTCAGTGGAAAGAGCCTGGGCTTTAGAGTCAAAAAGTCGTGGGTTCAAACCCCAGCTCCGCCACTTGGCAGCTGTGTGACTTTGGGCAAGTCACTTAACTGGGCCTCAGTTCCCTCATCTGTAAATTGGGGATTAAGACTGTGAGCCCCCCCGGGACAACCTGATCACTTTGTAACTTCCGCAGCGCTTAGAACAGTGCTTTGCACATAGTCAGCGCTTAATAAATGCCATCATAGAACCGGCTGAGCCGAAGCAGCATGGCTTAGTGGAAAGAGCCCGGGCCTTGGAGTCAGAAGGTCGTGGGTTCTAATCCCGACTCCACTTGTCTGCTGTGTGACCCTGGGCAACTCCCCTCATTTCTCTGTGCTTCAGTTCCCTCATCAATCCGACTGGCTTCCCCCAGTTTCCTGAAGATAGTCCCACATCAGAAGAGTTTCAAGGAGTCTGTAGTCAACTTGCAGTTGACAAGTCAGAAGAATAGGATCAGATGGGGATGATTATAGCATCTGTTTTCCACCAAACTGATACACTGGGAGTAAACCAGAACATCCACCAAAGAATGCTGTAGGAACTCAAAGGGGAGGAAGGGTCGAGCATTAAAGGAATTCATTCATTCAATTGTATTTATTGAGTGCTTACTGTGTGCAGAGCACTGTACTAAGTGCTTGGGAAGTACAAGTTGGCAACATATAGAGACGGTCCCTACACAACAGTGGGCTCACAGTCTAGAAGGGGGAGACAGAGGACAAAACAAAACATATTAACAAAATAGAATAAATATGTACAAATAAAATAGAGTAATAATTATGTACAAACATATATACATATATACAGGTGCTGTGGGGAGGGGGAGGAGGGGGAGAGGAAGGAAGGGGCTCAGTGTGGGAAGGCCTCCTGGAGGAGGTGAGCTCTCATTAGGGCTTTGAAGAGAGGAAGAGAACAAAAGGTGGGCATTGGATACAGACCCCTGACTTTGGAGGGGTTCACAATCTGTGAACACAGTGTGGGGGAGGACTGGTTAAATAATAAAAATAATAATTGCAGTGGTATTTGTTAAGCACTTACTATGTGCCAGGCACTGTACTAAATAAACACTGGAGTGGTTAGAGGGTAATCAGGTTGGATACAGTTCCTGTCCCATGTGAGGCTTACAATCTTAAGCCCCATTTTCCAGTAGAGGTAACTGAGGACCAAAAAGAGAAGCGATTCACCCGAGGTGACACTCGAAGTCAGTGACAGAAGGCCGGCTGCCCGGCTCCCGGGCCCAGGCTCCTTCATTCATTCATTCAATCGTATTTATTAAATTCTTACTGTGTGCAGAGCACTGTCAGTTCTTGGAAAGTACAGTTGGGCCACAGATAGAGATGATCCCTACCCAACAGCGGGCTCACTCCTTCTACCAGGCCTTGCTGTTTCCCCAGCCCCCATTACCTCCCCGCGAAGGTGAGCCCCCGATGCGACCACGTTTCCCGAGGCCGTCACCTAGGATGCCTGGGAAGCCCGGGGGAATTCAGCCCCGGAGAGAAGGGGCCGGACACCGGGAAGTGGCTATGGTTCAATCCCACCCTTGGCTCCGAGGCCGAGCTCAGAAACCGTTCTCTGGGGATGACACCTACAGAAGGTTTCCCCGCCTCCTCCCCGAGCTGACTTTGGGGCCAAAAGCGGCAGAAAGGGACGCACCTGGAAAGAGCCCATTCTTGGGAGTCAGAGGTCATGAGTTCTAATCCTGGCTCTGCCGTTTGTCAGCTGTGTGACTTGGGGCAAGCCACTTAACTTCTCTGTGCCTCAGTTACCTCATCTGTAAAATGGGGGTTAAGACTGTGAGTGCCATGTGGGATAACCTGATCACCTTGTATCCACCCCAGTGCTTTGCACATAGTAAGTGCTTAACAAATGTGATCATCATTATTATTATCTAGAACACAGGTGCCACAAAAACCTTTGTTTGGTATGGGTAGGAGAAAAAATAAAAAGATGCCACTCTCTCATGGATCCATGGCAGCTCTGCCCTGTAATTAGAGCAAGAGCCTGGGCCTGAATATCAGGGGACCTGGATTCTAATCCTGACTTTGCCACTTGCCTGCTGTGTGATTTTAACTTACCTTCTCTGTGCTTCATTCATTCATTCATTAAATCACATTTATTGAGCACTTACTAAGTGCTTGGGGAAGTAAAATACAACAATAAACCGTGGCATTCCCTGTCCACAATGAACTCACAGTCTAGAGTAGGGGAGACGTGCATCAATATAAGTAGATAAAATTAGAGATATGTACATAAGTGCTTTGGGGCTGGGAAGGGGGACTTGCAAAGGGAGCAAGTCAGGGCAACGCAGAAGGGAGTGGGATATGAGGAAAAGTGGGGCTTAGTCTTGGAAGGCCTGTGCCTTCAATAAGGCTTTGATGCAGGGGAGAATGGTTGTCTGTTGGATAAGAGGACGGAGGGCGTTGCAGGCCAGAGGCAGGATATCGCCTAGGGGTTGGTGGCAAAACAGGTGAGATTAGGGCCCAGTAAGAAGGTTAGTACCAGAGGAGTGAAGCGTGTGGGCTGGGTTGTAGAAGGAGAGAAGCGAAGTGAGATAGGAGGGGGCAAGGTGATGGAGTGCTTTAAAGCCAATGAAGAGGGGTCTTTGTTTGGTATGGAGGAGTATGGGCACCCACTGGAGTTTTTTGAGGACCGGGGTGACATGTCCAGAATATTTTTGTAAAAAATGATCCGGGCAGCAGAATGAAGTATGGACTGGAGTGGGGAAAGACAGGAGGCTGAGAGGTCATCAAGGAGGCTAAAGCAGTAATCTAGGCAGGATAGGATGAGAGATTATAGTAACGAACTAGTAGTTTAGATGGAGAGGAAAGGGCAGATTTTAGCTATATTGTGAAGTTGGGACCGACAGGATTTGGTGATGGATTGAATATGCAGGTTGAATTGATTCAGTTGTATTTATTGAGCACTTACTGTGTGCAGAGCACTGTACTAAGTGCTTGGGAAGTACTGCATCAGCCTCCTCTCTGATCTCCCATCCTCCTGTCTCTCCCCACTTCAATCTTTACTTCACGCCGCTGCCCGGATCATTTTTGTGCAGAAACACTCTGGGCATGTTACTCCCCTCCTCAAAAATCTCCAGTGGCTACCAATCTATGCATCAGGCAAAAACTCTCACTCTCGGCTTCAAGGCTCTGCGTCACCTCACCCCCTCCTACCTCACCTCCCTTCTCTCCTTCTCCAGCCCAGCCCGCACCCTCCGCTCCTCTGATGCTAATCTCCTCACTGTGCCTCGTTCTCGCCTGTCCTGCCGTCGACCCCCAGCGCACGTCCTCCCCCTTGCCTGGAATGCCCTCCCTCCACACATCCGCCAAGCTAGCTCTCTTCCTCCCTTCAAAGCCCTACTGAGAGCTCACCTCCCCCAGGAGGCCTTCCCAGACTGAGCCCCCTCCTTCCTCTCTCCCTCCTCCCCTTCCCCATCCCCCTGCCTTACCTCCTTCCCCTCCCCACAGCACCTGTATATATGTTTGTACATATTTATGACTCTATTTTACTTGTACATATTTATTCTATTTTGTTAATACGTTTTGTTTTGTTGTCTGTCTCCTCCGTCTAGACTGTGAGCCTGCTGTTGGGTAGGGACCGTCTCTATACGTTGCCAACTTGTACTTCCCAAGTGCTTAGTACAGTGCTCTGCACACAGTAAGCGCTCAATAAATACGATTGAATGAAGGAATGAATGAGAGTGCAGAAAAGGATAACACCAAGGTTATAGTCTTGTGAGACAGGAAGGATGGTGGTGCCACCTATCATGATGGGAAATTCAAGGTGAGGACAGCGTTTGTGTGGGAAGGTAAGGAGCTCTATTTTGAACATGTTAAGTTTGTAGTGACAGGCGGACACCCAAGTAGAGATGTCTTGAAGGCAGGAGGAGAAGAGAGAGTGGAGAGAGGAAGAGAGAGCAGGGTTGGTGATGTAGATTTGGGTGTCGTTTGCATAGAAATAGTAGTTAAAGCCATAGGAGCGAATGAGCTCTCCAAGGGAGTGGATGTAGATGGAGAAGAGGAGACCTAGAACTGAATCTTGAGGGACTCCCACAGTTAGGGGGTGGGAGGCAGAGGAGGAGCCCATGAAGGAAACTGAGAATGAGCAGCCAAAGAGATGAGGAGGACCAGGAGAGGATAGAGTCAGTGAAACCAAAGTTGGATAACATATCCAGCAGAAGGTTTCACAGCATTGAAGGTTAGCTGAGAGGTCAAGGAGGATCAGGATGGAATAGAGACCGTTAGATTTGGCAAGAAGGAGATCATTGATGACCTTTGAGAGGGTGCTTTCTCTACAGTGAAGGGGATGGAAGCCAGATTGGAGGGAGTCAAAGAGAGAATTGGAGTAGGGGAATTTGAGACCACAGGTGTAGACAACTTGCTCAAGGATTTTGGAAAGAAATGGTAGGAGGGAGTTGGGGCGATAACTGGAGGGAGACTTGCAGTCAAAGCAGAGGGTTTTTAAGATAGGGGAGATATGGACATGATTGAAAGTAGTGAGGAAGAGACCACTGGAGAGCAAACCGTTGAAGATGGCTGTTGAGGGAGGGAAGAAAGAAGGAGGTGAGAGTTTTGATATGGTGCGAAGGAATGGGGTCCCATGCATATGTGGAGAGGGTGACTTTGAGAGGAGGCAGGAGATCTCCTTTAGAGACACTGCTAGGAAAGATGGGAGGGTTGAAGAAGAGGCTGGAGCAGAGAGGGATTGGGGAGGGGCAGGGCCGATTTTAGGGAGCTCACATCTGAAGGTGCTTCAGTTTCCTTATCCATGCAGTGGGGATTGAACACCTGCTCTCTCTCTTATTTGGACTGTGAGTCAAAAAAAGGAAAAGTATCTGACCTCATAATCTTGCAGCATTTAGGGCAGTGCTTCCCCATGCCTTATAATTGTTGCAACTTAGAACTGGAGCTAACATACAGCTTTTTCCTTGGGTTTGCCAGTTTAGTAACAGTGAAGCAAGACAAGTTTGTTGTTGTTGATGATGTCTTTGTCAACTGCCAGGAGAAAAGTGGAAAATGTGGATCAGTGCCACAGTCAGGATGGATTGTGGCAATCCATGTTGGCTAATGGATTTCACGAGGCCATATTGACGTCACCCCAGGGACACAAGACTAATGGATTTCAAGGCCCTTGCATGATATGTGCCTCATTAGGTCATGCATGTTTTGTATGATGATATTGGAAACATCTCCCTGGCTAAATTGATTAATGCCTACTGGAAAGCCACTCCCAAGACCATGCCACCCTCCCAAACCAGTATGATGCTTTTGGTAAAACACCCATTAACAATTGCTAATCCCCCATTTATTATATCTCTTTAAATCAATCAATCGATCAATCAATTATATTTGAATGCTTACTGGAAGAACGCTAAACAAAGACATGTTTCCTGCCCACAAGGAACTTACACTCTAGAGGGGCAGACAGGCACAATTATGAATATGTACACAGGTACGGTTGGGCTGAGGGTAGGTGAATAAAAATAAAATAAGCCTGTCTCTGTCAAACATAAATTCCTTAAGAGCACTCAGTCAGTTTTCCCCCTCCCATCTTACCTACTCATCTCCTTCTACAGATGAGTCTGCAGACTTTACTCCTCTAATGTCAACCTACTGGATCTTAATGTCATCTATCTTGCCATCGACTCCTTTCTCACATCCTCCTTCTGGTCTGGAACTAACTTCCCCTTCATGCATGACAGACTACCACTCTCTCCACCTTCAAAGCCTCCTTAATAATAATAATGATGATGATAATAATTGTATTTGTTAAGAGCTTACTATGTGCCAAGCGCTGCTGAGGCAAATAGGAGGTAATCAGGTTGCCCTCCGTGGGGCTCACAGTCTTGATCCCCATTTTACAGATGAGGGAACTGAGGCACAGAGAAGTTAAGTGACTTGCCCACAGTCACACAGCTGATAAGTGGTAGAGCTGGGATTAGAACTCACAAACTCTTACTCCCAAGCCCGCGCTCTTTCCACTAAGCCACGGTCTCATCACCTTCAAGAGGCCTTCCCTGACTAAGCCCTCATTTCCCTTACTCTGTCTCCCTTCTGTGTCACCTAGACACTTGGATCTGTCCCTTTAAGCATTTGATAGTCACCTCACCCTCAGCCCCACAACATTTATGTACATGTCTGTAATTTATTTTAATGTCTGTCTCCCCCTCTAAGCTACAAGCACTTTGTGAGCAGGGAATGTGTCTACCAACTGTTACATTGTACTCTCCCAAGTGCTTAGCTCAGTGCTCTGTGTGTAGTAAGTGCTCAAATAATAATAATAACAATGGCATCTTCTAGACTGTGAGCCCACTGTTGGGTAGGGACTGTCTCTATGTGTTGCCGATTTGTACTTCCCAAGCGCTTAGTACAGTGCTCTGCACACAGTAAGCACTCAATAAATACGATTGATTGACTGATTAAGTGCTTACTATGTGCAAAGCATTGTTCTAAGTGCTGGGGAGGTTACAAAGTGATCAGGTTGTCCCACAGGGGGTTCACAGTCTTAATCCCCATTTTACATATGAGGGAACTGAGGCACAGAGAAGTTAAATGATTTGCCCAAAGTCACACAGCTGACAGTTGGCAGAGCCGGGATTTGAACCCATGACCTCTGACTCCAAAGCCTGTGCTCCTTATACTGAGCCAAGCTGCTTCTCAAATGCCACTGATGGATTAGGTGATTGATATGGATACTAATAATAGGAGGGCAGCTAATGGGAAGTAACCTGAACAATTATTTCCATTCTACCCTGAGAAACAGTGTGGCTCACTGGACAGAGCACAGGCTTGGGAGTCAGAGGTCATGGGTTCTAATTCCGGCTCCGCCGCTTGTCAGCTGTGTGACTTTGGGCAAGTCACTTAACTTCTCTGTGCCTCAGTTACCTCATCTGTCAAATGGGGATTAAGACTGTGAGCCCCATGTGGGACAACCTGATTACCTTGTATCCCACCAGAGCTTAGAACAGTTCTTGGCACTAGTAAGCACTTAACAAATACCATCATTATTATTATTATTATTATTACTCGGAAAATGCATTTTCCCTGACCCTGATTTCCTCCTTTTATTCATCCTCCCTTCCAGCCCCACATCACTTATATACATATCCTTCCCCTCTGCCTTCAAACATGCCCATGTCTCTCCCATCCTAAAAAAACCCTCTCTTGACCCCACCTCACCTTCTAGTTATCGTCCCATATCCCTCCTACCATTCCTTTCCAAACTCCTTGAACGAGTTGTCTACACGCGCTGCCTAGAATTCCTCAACAACAACTCTCTCCTCGACCCCCTCCAGTCTGGCTTCCGTCCCCTTCATTCCACGGAAACTGCCCTCTCAAAGGTCACCAATGACCTCCTGCTTGCCAAATCCAACGGCTCCTATTCTGTCCTAATCCTCCTCGACCTCTCAGCTGCCTTTGACACTGTGGACCACCCCCTTCTCCTCAACACGCTATCTGACCTTGGCTTCACAGACTCCGTCCTCTCCTGGTTCTCCTCTTATCTCTCCGGTCGTTCTTTCTCAGTCTCTTTTGCAGGCTCCTCCTCCCCCTCCCATCCTCTTACTGTGGGGGTTCCCCAAGGTTCAGTGCTTGGTCCCCTTCTGTTCTCAATCTACACTCACTCCCTTGGTGACCTCATTCACTCCCACGGCTTCAACTATCATCTCTACGCTGATGACACCCAGATCTACATCTCTGCCCCTGCTCTCTCCCCCTCCCTCCAGGCTCGCATCTCCTCCTGCCTTCAGGACATCTCCATCTGGATGTCCACCCGCCACCTAAAGCTCAACATGTCGAAGACTGAACTCCTTGTCTTCCCTCCCAAACCTCGTCCTCTCCCTGACTTTCCCATCTCTGTTGACGGCACTACCATCCTTCCCGTCTCACAAGCCCGCAACCTTGGTGTCATCCTCGACTCCGCTCTCTCATTCACCCCTCACATCCAAGCCGTCACCAAAACCTGCCGGTCTCAGCTCCGCAACATTGCCAAGATCCGCCCTTTCCTCTCCATCCAAACTGCTACCCTGCTCATTCAAGCTCTCATCCTATCCCGTCTGGACTACTGCACCAGCCTTCTCTCTGATCTCCCATCCTCGTGTCTCTCTCCACTTCAATCCATACTTCATGCTGCTGCCCGGATTATCTTTGTCCAGAAACGCTCTGGGCATATTACTCCCCTCCTCAAAAATCTCCAGTGGCTACCAATCAATCTGCGCATCAGGCAGAAACTCCTCACCCTGGGCTTCAAGGCTGTCCATCCCCTCGCCCCCTCCTACCTCACCTCCCTTCTCTCCTTCTCCAGCCCAGCCCGCAACCTCCGCTCCTCCACCGCTAATCTCCTCACTGTACCTCGTTCTCGCCTGTCCCGCCGTCGACCGCCGGCCCACGTCATCCCCCGGGCCTGGAATGCCCTCCCTCTGCCCCTCCGCCAAGCTAGCTCTCTTCATCCCTTCAAGGCCCTGCTGAGAGCTCACCTCCTCCAGGAGGCCTTCCCAGACTGAGCCCCTTCCTTCCTCTCCCCCTCGTCCCCCTCTCCATCCCCCCATCTTACCTCCTTCCCTTCCCCACAGCACCTGTATATATGTGTATATGGTTGTACATATTTACTACTCTATTTATTTATTTATTTATTTTACTTGTACATTTCTATCCTATTTATCTTATTTTGTTGGTATGTTTGGTTCTGTTCTCTGTCTCCCCCTTTTAGACTGTGAGCCCACTGTTGGGTAGGGACTGTCTCTATGTGTTGCCAATTTGTACTTCCCAAGCGCTTAGTACAGTACTCTGCACATAGTAAGCGCTCAATAAATACGATTGATTGATTGATTGATTGATCTGTAATTTAGGTAGTCTTTATTAATGTCTCTCTTCCCCCCTACATTGTAAACTCACTTTGGGCAGGGAATGTGTCTTGTTATTGTTATATTGTACTTTCCCAAGCACTTAGTACAGTGCTCTGTACACAGTATGGGCTGAATAAATATAATTGACTGACTGACTGCTCTGCACATGGTAGGTGTTGAGTAAATACGACTGATTGATTCTCCAGGTCAGTGACACATACAACATGATATGAAAGCTAGCATTATTTTCTTTCTCAGAAGATTCCATCCCCACATAGCTTAAACACACCAGTTTTTGGACTGGTACTTGGGAAATAGTTCATGTGTATGCTTTGTTCGACTGCATATAATTTGGGTTGTTAAAGTTTGCATATAATTAATTTCTCATTTATCTATCTGTGATAATTATGTGTATGCTTTTGAAGTTTTCTAGTGCCATGTACTTACAAAGCTTTCTAACCTTTCTTTTTACTATCTAGGTAGCTGATGTCTTCACTAAAAAAAAAAGAAAAAAAAAACAGTTCCATTCAGGAAAAGAGGTCATCAATTCCTCTCCAGTTGCTTGGAGAGCAGCTTAAATTTGTGGGCAGTTGCTTTTGATGACCATCTATTTGCAATTCCAGTCCCCTGAGCCTCAGGTTCACCCTCCCTTTTTCTTTCTTCCACCTGAGTCCCCTGCTCTCCCCTTCTTCTCAGCATGACAATTAAAGCTACAGACTCTTATCTTCCTTTACTCCTTTGGCTTTTGTGCCTGAGCTCCCAACCAGCATGCTTGTCCCATAAGGTCTTTGATGCTACTTTGTTCTCTTTGGCACCAGCTCAGAGACTCCAGCGGGGTGAAATTGGACTCTTTCCTCTATTTCCTTTGTCCTGCAATATGGCTTTACTGCCACCCCTTCAGCTTTGTATGCACTGTAGCAGTTGCATACAGGCAATACTACCGGACACTCTTTAAAACAGAACTAAGTAGCTGAGCAATCCATACGAGTGACTTCAGTTCTTTATGTTCACACTTTTCCAAAGGTACACAGGCAACACTTCAAAATGCATTTCCGCAGCTCTCTTTATTCCCTCAGCAAGCTGTGGGGTCTAGCTGTGTTTTACAAGTAAGGGCTTATCTTTGAAAATCAGATTGAAGCAAAATTTTACTAACCTCATGGTAAAGTGACTCCAAGTAACAAAATCTTATGATTCCATGTGGTGAGCGGAATATTTTTCAGCTTCACAGTAGGCTGGACTTACTTCAAATAGTAGGATATGAAAAGTATGAAATGAGGCATTTCTCCCAATGAATTTAAAGATTCCTTTAACCAAGCATCATCATCTTAGCCCCATTTCCGAATCAGTTCCAGATAAAGAGTAGTACATATTGATTCTGTGCTCTGGCAAATTTAGAAATCTTAACTGTTTTCTCTCTTTGAAGAACAGCCTCTGATCTCAAAGTCAATCTGAATTACCAAAGATGACTTACTGTGGCCCAGATGATTCTGAATTGGTTCAGATGTGTTGATAGAAATCAGTATTTTAGAACTGTATTTACCAATCTAGCTTTGAATTTGAGTTTGAAGGTACTGCTGAGTGTCTAATTGTGAGCCTGTTTTGATTTTTCTCACAAACTTGAGGCATTAGAAACCTGAAGCGTGTCTTTAAAACCTCACCTACAACGAAGACCTCTATCTGCTATGCTTTCGTTCACCCTTATTCTGGTTAGAAAAAATGGGCCTCACTTTGTAGCACGTGGTTATCCCGATATGCACCCACCTTCTCAAAGATAATTTGTTTCTAAAGCAGGAGCAAAATCTCCACTTTCCTCCCTCCTATAAGCAGCGACTACACAAAGGAAGTTCACACAATGACATTTTGTGAGAATAGATCTCATTAGCAACAACAACAACGTTAGATTAATATAGTGCCTTATCACACATGCCGAAACAACCCAGGCCATCTTCCAAAATGAAAAGCTAAAGTGGCCTGAAAATTCACCTATTAGACAAAGAATAACTTGAGGATTTAGAAAAGAACAGATTCGTCTAACTTTATGAACTGAGGTGAACAGGGCTGATAATTTTTTAAAAAGGGGGATGATAAATTGAACTGGGCTTTTTGACCATTTCATTCTGTATAAACATACATGCATGCAACTGTACTCTGGCAACTCTATCAACTGAAGCAAATTTAGATGGAAAAAAATCTGTATTTAAAATCAGTAAAAGCATTGGATAACTACATCTGGCCTATTGCTATTGTTTGGCCTTGTATATAGCAGTAATTTTAATTTCTTTTCTGCGTTGGTGATACACTGCTATTTTTTGAGGTCAACAAACGTTTTGCCATTGTAAGATTTTTCTGTTTGACCAAGCATTAAGTAACAAAAGAGTCCTATTTATCATCATTTTTTAATATTGTAAGCAACTGCTATGAAACCTACAAAGACAGTGGCTGACAAAAATGGGTCAACGAATTTTTAAACCTATTTGGGGGTCAAGAAAGTGATACCTATCAATCTATGACTCAGTTGATTTCAGGAAAACGTTACATGATGTATAAAGTGGCCTCACATTCTATTGTATTTAATGTTTCATATTTACCTCAAGCATTTTTATTGACTGAGGTACTGTAGCAAATTGTTTTACATTTTTCTTTCGCAGAACTCTTTTCACAGTTGGCTGCGAGGAAATTTATGTTGCTATTTCCCATTAACTGAAATGTGAGTTATGGGTGTAACCTTTCTCACATTAATTGCAGACTTGAACACATGTGAAGTTCATTGTTTCATGAGCCAGAATGGTGCCAGACATTAATGGCAAGGTCTAAATGCCTACAATTACTTGGATAATTTAAGGTAATTAAATTTAAGGAAATTAAATTTAATTTTAGGGGAAGGAGCGTGGCTCAGTGGAAAGAGCATGGACTTTGGTGTCAGAGGTCAGGGGTTCAAATCCCAGCTCCGCCAATTGTCAGCTGTGTGACTTTGGGCTAGTCACTTAACTTCTCTGTGTCTCATTTTCCTCATCTGTAAAATGGAGATTAAGACTGTGAGCCCCCCATGGGACAATCTGATCACGTTGTAACCTCCCCAGCGCTTAGAACAGTGCTTTGCACATAGTAAGCACTTAATAAATGTCAAAAAAAAGGAAATGGGGGAGGATGTGGCCTGAATCATCTTGGTATTGTATAAATTTTTGTTCAAGCAATGTTCCCCTCCTCCCCCTCTCCATCCCCGCCCCCCCCCGCCTTACGTCCTTCCCTTCGCCACAGCACCCATACATATTTATATATGTGTGTATGTATTTATTACTCTATTTATTTTACTTGTACATATTTATTCTATTTTATTTTGTTCATATGTTTTGTTTCGTTCTCTGTCTCCCCCTTCTAGACTGTGAGCCCACTGTTGGGTAGGGACCATCTCTATATGTTGCCAACTTATACTTCCCAAGCACTTAGTACAGTGCTCTGCACACAGTTAGTGTTCAATAAATACGATTGAATGAATGAATGGTTAATCAACTCCAATCAATCAATCAATCAATCGTATTTATTGAGCGCTTACTGTGTGCAGAGCACTGTACTAAGCGCTTGGGAAGTACAAGTTCACAACAAAATGGGGATGGACAACTCCAGTGTTTCTACCTTCCCTTACCTATCTAAGTAATTACGGTCTTAGAGACTTGGCTCACGTTTGCAGTTCTCAAACTCCTCTCTTTAAGATCCACTTTATCTGCATCCCAGAATTCATAAGCGCATGTGGTTTTATGGAAAAAAAAACCCTCATTGGAACCGTCGCCGAATTAGTGAAGTCCTCCAGTAACGTATCTTCAGTCGATCTGTTCTTATTTAAAATTGACGAGAGTAAAAGCTGGATATCTTTCTGTGCACAATCCATTAAGGGCTGCATTTAGTTAACTTGCTTGAACAACCCCAGAGATCACATAAAACGCTGACATTACCACTAGAGGTCAGACCGAATGCTGACAACATAATAGAGGAAAAGAGTGATTTCTTAATCCCTATGACAGGATGAATTTTCATAAGCACTTAGGAGGGAAACAAATGGCTCTGAAAGGATGGCTAGAAAAGTAAACTTCATACAGGAGAAGCACACCGCTGAAATATGGGATCATGCAGCCCATCGCTTCCTTGCCACCAAACTTGGATTTTCAAAAACCACAAACAATATTAAATTGGATAATCAGACCTGTGATGTAAACACAACGAAAGGTGGATTTGAGACAGTCCGATCTATGATACTGATTGGGCGCCTTCTGTGTGCAGAGCACGGTACTAAGCACTTGAGAGAGCATACAGCACTAGAGTTGATAGGCACAATAATAATAATAATAATAATGGCATTTATTAAGCGCTTACTATGTGCAAAGCACTGTTCTAAGCACTGGGGAGCATACAAGGTGAGCAGGTTGTCCCACGGGGGGCTCACACTCTCAATCCCCATTTTACAGATGAGGTAACTGAGGCCCAGAGAAGTGAAGTAACTTGCCCAAAGTCACACAGCTGACAAGTGTCCCCTTTTAGACTGTGAGCCCACTGTCGGGTAGGAACTGTCTCTATATGTTGCCAATTTGTACTTCCCAAGCGCTTAGTACAGTGCTCTGCACACAGTAAGCTCTCAATAAATACGATTGATGAAGTGGCGGAGCCGGGATTTGAACCCATGACCTCTGACTCCAAAGCCCGGGCTCTTTCCACTCCCTGCCCTGAGGAGTTTACAGACTAGAGTGATGTGAAAGGGAAAGTGTTTCCATGCAGAAGGGAGAGAGTAGTGAGCAAGAGGAATGTGAAAGGGGAGGGTGTTTCCTTGCAGAATGAGCAAGAAATCAGAGGTGAGAGAACTGATAAGGAGGCACAGTGGGTCACTGTATGATTTGAGGACTGAGGACTGTATGATTTGGGGGATTTGAGGACTGTTCAAGGACCTTCTGCTTCACTGTTTCCAAAAAAATCTATTTGAGGTAGCAGCAATCCCAGTGTTGGCAGTACTGGAGACCGTAACTGATGTCACTGATTATAGTTAGCCCAAGTATCCTAGTGTGTAAATTTGCTCTCTGTAGTAATTTAGACACTATGGAAGGAGCATTAATTCCTTGAGATGACTCGGAGCCATTCACAACCATTCATGTGGTTTAGTGGCTAGAGCACAGGCCTGGGAGCCCGAACATCATGAGTTCTAATCCCAGATCCACCACTTGTCTGCTATGTGACCTTGGACAAGTCACTTAATTTATCTGTGCCTCAGTTACCTCATTTGTAAAATGGGGATTGAGACTGTGAACCCCACTTGGGATTGTGTCCAACCTGATTCACTTGTATCCACCCCAGCGCTTAGTATGGTCCCTGGCACATAGTCAGCACTTATAATTAAATAATAATAATAATAATAATAATAATAATAGTATCTGTAAAATGGGTAGTAATACTGTGAGCCCTATGTGGGACAACCTGATTACCTTGTCTCTTCCCCAGTGCTTAGAACAGTGCTTGGCACATAGTAAGCACTTAACAAATACCTTTATTATTATCATTATTATTGTTATTATTATTATATTTAAGTGCTTACTATGTGCCAAGCACTTAACAAATACACTTAACAAATACCACTTAAGCACTTAAAAAATACCATTATTATTATTATTATTATTATTATATTTAAGTGCTTACTATGTGCCAAGCACTGTTCTAAGCACTGGGGAAGATACAAGGTAATCAGGTTGTCCCACATAGGGCTCACAGTACTACTACCCATTTTACAGATACCTTTATTATTATCATTATTATTATTATTATATTTGTTAAGTGCTTACTATGTGCCAAGCACTATTCTAAGCACTGGGGAAGATACAAGGTAATCATGTTGTCCCACATAAGGCTCACAGTATTACTACCCATTTTAGAGATGAAGTAACTGGAGCTTTGCTATGTATTCATTCATTCATTCAATTGTATTTATTTAGCGCTTACTGTGTGCAGAGCACTGTATTAAGTGCTTGGAAAATACAATTCAGCAACAGATATCGTCCCTAACCAACAATGGGCTCACAGTCTAGAAGGGGGAGACAGACAACAAAACAAAGCCATACATACTATAATAGCTATACTGTGAGCCCACTGTTAAGTAGGGACCGTCTCTATATGTTGCCAACTTGTACTTCCCAAGCGCTTAGTACAGTGCTCTGCACAGAGAAAGCACTCAATAAATATGATTGAATGAATGAATCTCTCTCTCTATATATATATATAATAGTCCCTTGATATTCAAAGGACATTAGTTTGGGAAACCCCCATGAATGCCATCTGCACCCATTGACAGCCACAGTCAATCCACTAGAAAATTCACGTAACAAGTAATTCATTCAATCATATTTATTGCACGCTTACTGTGTGCAGAGTACTGTACTAAGTGCTTGGAAGAGTACACTGTAACAATAGACACATTCCCTACAAGTCATAGTCGTCTGCGCTTTCTGGAGTGTTGGAGGAAGTAAGCCAGCCAAAAATGATGTGGTCAAAGAGACAGCAGGGATTAAGGACCCTTCTCCCCGCATCCCTTCCCCTCCCCCGACCATTGCAATGGATATGGGTAAATCTACCTGATAAGCGGTGAAATTAAAAAATTATAAGGGACAATTCGTATTAGGCACATGCTGCAGCAATGCTATTACCTGCCCCTTAGAGACATAAGCAATTGCTCCTCCCGTAATGTCCAACTTCATGTCATGGACTAAGTAGGAGAACTATTTCAAGTACTTCATTATACATGAAAAGTAGATGCAAATCGGTGGATTTCTTCTTGGATCAAGGATATAGACATGCGTTCTGAAGGAAGGGTGAAGTATGGGGGTAGTATAAGAGAATAACTGAATCAAAGGGGATTGAATATGAGTTGAGCAGAAGAGGATAAGGATGCCAAGGAAGGGTAATATGGTTTGCTGGAATCCTGGAGGTAAAATTAGGGTATCAATTTTAATATAGATATAGAGTTGTCTTCTTTACTCAGAGAAGAAACTACAATGGTGAAGTTCACCTGTAACTGTGTGTGTGGTTGAAAAGGCCCATAAAGGACCCACAACCCCAGTCAAATTTGATGTTTGCGGCACCTGGCTCTGTTTTAGCTTTTGTCTTATAGTTCCTTGATCGCTATGAAATTTCTGTTCTTAAAGAGCTATTCTTTTCCTGATTGTAATACTTCATGCTGGCCTGTCCTCAGGGGTGGACTCCCAGATTTGGGCTGCTACGTGCTTTGGATAAAAAGATGTTGGAGAAAAAGAAATAGAATGTTATTCAGTGAAGGAACAAATTGTTGTGTACATGCGTGAGACATTGGCTAAAGCACACAAATTATAATATGAGATTTTCTTAATGCGGTGTTCAGCAATAATACAGTCTGCATACTGGGGGACAACTGAGTTTAATGGGCATTTTTCTGTCATTGTTTTCTTCTGACATTTTCCTTGTCCCTATCTGGAGAAAATGCAAAGTTGGAGTTAGGGCAGGTGATGGACATGAAAAAGAGAAGAAGGCCAGAATGCTTTTCAAGCTTGGGCATGTCAGTGGGTCATACTGGTTGATGGTCTATGGTGATGACTGTTAAGATTACTTCAAGGACAGTGATTTTGACTCTGAAGATTGTACCTTCTGTTATACCAGCAGGACAAGTAGTCAAAGGGCTCTTATCTGTGGATTACATTTTCCCTCACAACTCCCCAGAGCCGATTTTTGCTTGACCTCAGGGCAGATCTAAGGCACATCTATTAAGGGTGAAGAATATTAGATATGCACTTCCAAATGACTGGAGGTCAAACTTTACTACTCAAAAGGGGAGGCCATTAGGCAAGAAGCAGGAATCATTGTACTTTGTTTTATCTGGCAGAGACTGCACATTTTAGAGGCAAAGAAAATATATGGCAGACTACTCTCTTCCCCCTCTTCCAGTGGGGGCCATATTTTCCAACCATTGTTTTCTTCGTCTGAACCAAGAGCTGACATCTTTTCACCCAGAAACATTTTTTTGCTGATGAAAAGTCCATGTCAGGTGAATAGTAATAATAAAATAATAGTAGTAAATGTCTGTTACATATTAATTGCTGGTCTAGAGGCAAGATAATCAGACTGAGAACCACCCAATAAAATTCATGCTCTAAGGAAGGAGAATGGGAATCTCATCCCATTGTAAAGATGAGGAAACTGAGCCTCCAGGAAGTTAAGTATCTTGCCATAGGTCTCACCGTGGCAGAGCTGGGATTAGTATTTGGCTCTCCTAACTCCAAGTCCCATGCTCTGAGTCCTTTAGGACAAAATTATTTCTGTGTGTTCCAAGGGACTGTACAAGGGGATGCAGTGCGATTTGAACAGGCATTTTGAAGATTTACGTAATAAACTCTGACTCCTCATCCCTCCCCTTCCCCCACTCATTTTTCCTTTGAAGAATGTTAGGATTTTATTAGAGGGAATTGGACAGGCTACGGCATGCTGACAGTAAAATTACTGTCACAGCAGTAATGGAGAAGTGCTCACTCCTGGCATTTTCCCAAATGGTATTATTATCTTTAGGGGAGCAGCCATTGAATAATTCAATCTGTAGTATTTTTTGAGCATTACTGTGTGTCGTGTGCTTTACCAAATGCTTGAAAAAGCACGATAATAATGATGGCATTTATTAAGCACTTACTATGTGCAAAGCACTGTTGGAAGCACTGGGCAGGTACAAGATGATCAGGTTGTCCCACAGGGGGCTCACAGTCTTAATCCCCATTTTACAGATGAGGGAACTGAGGCACAGAGAAGTTAAGTGACTTGCCCAGTCACACAGCTGACAATTGGCAGAGATGGGGTTTGAACCCATGACCTCTGACTCCAAAGCCTGTGCTCTTTCCACTGAGCCATATTGCTTAGAGATAGAAGAGCTGATCATTGCTCTCAAAAAGCTTATGGATTTGCAGGTGCTGTTGGATCCTCTCCCACACTCCTCCTCCCCATAAATCTGTACTATTCCCCCACAAAGACCTCCGCTCTCTCAACTCCATCTACCTCTCTCAGCGCATTACACCCCACCTAGCCTCCATACCCAATCTA
Organism: Tachyglossus aculeatus; assembly: GCF_015852505.1. Lineage (NCBI taxonomy): Eukaryota > Metazoa > Chordata > Mammalia > Monotremata > Tachyglossidae > Tachyglossus > Tachyglossus aculeatus. Next base: position 24,739,866 of record NC_052069.1, read on the forward strand.
CCCACTCTTGATAATAATAATAATAATAATGGCATTTGTTAAGCACTTACTATGTGCAGAGCACTGTTCTAAGCGCTGGGGGTGGATACAAAGTGATCAAGTTGTCCCACATGGGGCTCACAGTCTTAATCCCCATTTTACAGATGAGGTAACTGAGGCTCAGAGAAGTTAAGTGACTTGCCCAAGGTCACACAGCAGACATGTGGGGGAGCCGCGATTCAAACTCATGACCTCTGACTCCAGAGCCCGTGCTCTTCTCCACTGAGCCACTCTGCTCCTCTGTAAGACCTCTTGATGACCAAATAGATGCTCCCAACACCACACTCTGTACTCAACTCAATTCTCCTGCTCGCCATCCCTTCATTGCTCTCGCACTAACACACAGCCCTGGATCACCTGCACTGTCCATCTCCTTCGCTCTTATGGTTGAGCCACTGAACGCTGCTGGTGGAAATCTAAACATCAGGACGATCTTATCTACTTTGTCCTTTCTTGCCTTAACTCTGCTCTGTCCTCGTCAGGCAAAACTATTTCTCCTCACTCACTGACACACATGCCCCTTACCTTCTGTCAGTTGTTCCAAAAATTAACTGCCTCCTCAGGCCCCCTGTGTCCCCTGCCTCCCCCATTCTTCTCCCCAATGATCTGGCCATCTACTTCATTAAGAAAATTAACACCATCAGGTCTGAGTTCCCCAAATTAGCCCCCCCTCTCCTCCAACCCCCATCCTCTTGGCCCCCTTTTCAACTTTTCCATCCCTCCCAGCAGTATCTTCAGAGATCTCCTCCCTCCTCTCAAGTGCCACCCCCTCCACATTCTCATTTGAGTCCATTCCTTCCCACCTTATAAAAACTCTTGCCCATTCCCTCTTTAACTACCATCTTCATCCACTCACTTTCCAATGGTTTCTTCCGCTCAGCCTTCAAACCCGTCTCCCCATCCTAAAAAAAAACCTTCTTTGACCCCACAGACCCCTCCAGTTATTGCCCCATCATCCTCCTACCCTGCCTTTCCAAACTCCTTGAGTGAGTCATCTACTTTCGCTGCCGCAAATTCCTCTCCTCTCTCTCCTGGTCCTCCTCCAATCTGGCTTCTGCCCCCTTCACTCCAATGAAACCGCCCTCTCAAAGGTCACCAATGGTCTCCTTGCCAAATCCAATGGCTCCTCCTCAGTTTCCTCTTCTGGGAAAATGGAGATTAAATATTTGTTTTCTTTCCCCTTTAACTGTGAGTCCAATTATTAGACACCTAAGAGTACTATCCTTCATCCATAATACCTGAACATCCCAAATTCAGAGGCATCCCCTATCCCAGTTAACCTCTGCTGGGTTCTAAAGACCTTTTTCTTTTAATGGTATTTGTTAAATACTTACTATGTGTCAAGCACTCTTCTGAGCATTGGGGTAGATACAAGTTAATCAGGTCAGACCCTGAGTCCCTGTTCCACATATGACTCTCAACCTAATTAAGAAGGAGAACAAGTATTAAATCCTTTTTTAACACTTGAGGAAATGGAGGCACAGACAAGTTCAGTAACTTGTCCGAGGTCACACAGCAGGCGAGTGGCAGAGTTGGGATTAGAAGCTAGGTCCACTGGCTCCTAGACATGTTCTTTAACCATTAGACCAAAATTCTTACCTTCTAGGATTTGGCAATTCTGGCATCTGCCTAGTGACCTCAAATCCATGCACCCTTATCTCTGCCACAACCCCTTACCTGAAGCCCAGGAATCTCCTTAAAGTCAATCAGTGGGAATACCCCATCCTGGGACTGGCTGTAGAAAGCAGGCAGAGAAATCATTCTCTCCCACGGCTTGCCAGTGGCAAGCATATCCCCGGCACCCAGAGCTTCTCTTCCAGTTGCTAATTCAGGCAGAAACCAAGATCAAATATTTCAATTATGTTTCAACATATTCTTAATCAGGTAACAATATAAATGAATCCAATCCAAACTGCCTTTCCCCAGCTCTGACACATTCCCATTCCAGGGCACTCTGTACTTTCCTGTGGGTAATAATAGTGATGGCATTTGTTAATAATAATAATGATGACATTTATTAAATGCTCACTATGTGCAAAACACTGTTCTAAGCACTGGGGAGGTTACAAGGTGATCAGGTTGTCCCACGGGGGGCTCACAGTCTTCATCCCCATTTTACAGATGAGGTAACTGAGGCACAGAGAAGTTAAGTGACTTGCCCAAAGTCACACAGCTGACAAGTGGTGGAGCCAGGATTTGAATCCATGACTTCTGACTCCAAAGCCCGGACTCTTTTCACTGAGCCAAGCTGTTAAGCACTTATTATGTGCCAGGCACTGTACTAAACCCCAGGTTCTTGATCTGGGGGCTCACATTCCTCTGTTCCTTTCCCCTCTCCTCTTGGGCTGCCCCAGGTTCCAGTATCAGACTCTCTGAGTCTCTCAGATCCCAGGGTCTCTGGGTCATTTTCCTTCATCTGGGCAGGAATCTGACTCTAAAGCTCCAGGGTATCTTAATCCTCAACTGGGATTATCTCTGATCTCTCCCTATGCCCTGTGTCCAGAGTCACAACCTCAATCAATCAATCAATCGTATTTATTGAGCGCTTACTGTGTGCAGAGCACTGTACTAAGCACTTGGGAAGTACAAGTTGGCAACATATAGAGACAGTCTCTACCCAACAGTGGGCTCACAGTCTAAAAGAAGCCCTGGCTCTTGGCTCTGGGCCCTACCACTTCTCATAAGAAGTGCTTACTATGTGGCAGGCACTGTACTATGAGAAGTGGAAGGGCCTAGGGGATAGAGCCTGGGCCGGGGGGTTAGCGGCATGTGGGTTCTAATCCTGGCTCTGAAGCTTGTCTGCTGGGTGGCCTTGGGCAAGCAGCATGGCTCAGTGGAAAGAGCCCGGGCTTTGGAGTCAGAGGTCATGGGTTCAAATCCCTACTCTGCCAATTGTCAACTGTGTGACTTTGGGTGAGTCACTTAACTTCTCTGGGCCTCAGTTACCTCATCTGTAAAATGGGGATTAAAACTGTGAGCCCCCTGTGTGACAACCTGATCACTTTGTAACCTCCCCAGTGTTTAGAACAGTGCTCTGCACATAGTAAGCGCTTAATAAATGCCATTATTATTATTATTATACTCATTCATTCATTCAATCATATTTATTGAGCGCTTACTGTGTGCAGAAGACTGTACTAAACACTTAGAAGGTACAATTTAGCAACAAAAAGAGACAATCCCTGCCCATAAGGGGCTCATAGTCTATGGTTGGCAACCTCTCATATCAAGGTTGGTGAAGATTCCCCTCGTCCAACTACCTGCCCCCCATCCTCAATTCACTTTCATCTTTCAATCCGATTAGTTCGGCTCCAAGAATACAAGGCATTAATAAACTACCATCTAGGAGTGGCACAACTGAGTTCCTCTCCAGGCTCCCTTTCTTCCATCCTGAGTGTGGGTAATAGTTGGACTGACTCCCACAGTGATGTTTGGCATGTCGCAACTTCTCTGTGCCTCCGTTTCCTCTTCTGGGAAAATGGAGATTAAATATTTGTTTTATTCCCCCTTTAACTGCAGTGTGAGAAGCAGCGTGGGTTTAGTGGAAAGAGCACAGGAGTCAGAGGTGGTGGATTCTAAACCCAGCTCTGCCACCTGTCAACTGTGTGACTTTGAGCAAGTAATTTAACCTCTCTGCGCCTCAGTTACCTCATCTGGAAAATGGGGATTAAGATTGTGCGCTCTACATGGAACAACCTGATTACCTTGTAACTACCCCAGAGCATAGAACAGTGCTTGGCACATAGTAAGAGCTTAACAAATGCCATTATGATTGGAAAAGCAGTGTGGCTTAGTGGAAAGAGCACGGGCTTGGGAGTCGTAGGATGCGGGTTCTGATCCCTGCTCTCGTCACTTGTCTGTTGCGTGATCTTGGGCAAGTCACTTAACTTCTCTGTGCCTGTTACCTCATCTGTAAAATGAGAATTAAGACTGTGAGCCCCACGTGGGACAACCTGATTACCTTGTATCTACTCCAGGGTTTTGAACAATGCTCGGCACATAGTAAATGCTTAACAGATACCATCATCGTCAACTGTGAGTTCAATTATTAGACACCTAGGAGTACTATCCTTCATCCGTAATACTTTGAACATCCCAAATTCTTAGATTTTTATTGAAAGATTTTATTAGAAGATTAATTTGTGAGTTAATTATCAGTAAAATGCAGGTTATTCTTATTATGAGCTTTTAAATGAGTGAAATAAACATTCAGACTTCTATGAAGGAATATTGCATCATTGATAAGAGAATCCATATCCAAAAAAATCAACTTCATATTTGCACACACTGAAAAGTCATTTTCTATTAAAAGAAAAGTTAAAGACTATGTTAATTCCAAAACAGTAACATGAGACTTAGCAGTAAAATTAACTTAAATAGCAAAAGAACACTAAGAAATATAATACATGTTGCTCAATAGATGTTCTAATTTAAGGACAAAAAAGATGCTTTGTATTAGCAACTTATTTTCAGATAAGGCAAAGTGAATCACATTTGTGTTAGCCTTGCTAACAACACTTTTGAAATTTCCTGGGAGTAGATGTATATTTTAAATCTATTTCTTTTAAGAAACGACATTACATCCCACAGATGAAGCTAAAGTTACTCTGTGGCTGATGTGAGGAAAGGAGGTGCCAAGTCAACAATTAGCACTTTGGTTAATAGCCCCACCCCGCACCATTTCTGTACACATCCTTATGTTCTATTGCTTCTCCTACCTGCAATTTATTTGATGGTCCGTCTCCCCCGACTAGATTGTCCAGTTTGCTGGATTCACAAATGGCAAATGCGTGGGAAATTATGCACAAAATTAATTGAAAACAAATATACTCTTCAGTATGTAGGGCTTGTACTAAATTTGGAGGCATGCTAAACAAAATGGCAAACTTGCTAGAGAACTCCCTTATTAATCATCATTCATAACATTACTATTTTCTTCCTAGAGGCTTATTAACTCACAGATGGCATGGCACGTACAGTATTTTGAAATCATTTTGGAAACGGTAAAATTATTTGATTGAGCGGATATTTTGGAGGGATTCAAACATTACACAATCAGGCCCTTCATCAAAGCGCCTTCAAGGATTATTTCTGAATGGGTGTGTTGGGTTAGGGTGGGGTGGATGACCAGGCCAGTTTTCCCACTGCAAACAGGACATACAATTCTTCTCTGTTCGAGTCTGCAAAGAACAGTGCTTTGCACATAGTAACTGCAAACTGCAGAGTGTTTCTGTTCTACAGCATTTTGGCTTTGAGCCCAGGATGAAGTTTCAGACAAGGTTGCTGATGCAACCACTTACCCCTTTCTCCCGGGGGCCAGGGGTGGCAAAATGGGGAAATCCAGGTCCCGGCCCCCATGGACAACGATAACATTTGTGATCTTTGTTAACGCTTACTATGTGCAAGGCACTGAATTAAATGCTGGGGTGGATACAAGCAAATTAGGTTGGACACAATCTCTGTCCTACATGGGGCTCACCTCTCAATTCTCAGTTTACAGATGTGCTAACTGAGGCCCAGAGAAGTGAAGTGATTTGTCCAAGATCACACAGCAGATAAGTGGCAGAGCCGGGATTAGAATCCCGGTCCTTCTGACTCTCCGGCCCGTTCTCTCTCCATTAGGTCACGCTGTTTCCCTCAAGGACAGGACAGTCTGCCTTCCAGGGGTCTGGCTTCTTGATCTGCTAACCTACAAAGAGAAACATATGAAGAGGAAATACCCATTTTGGGGATGGAGGAAGTTTCTGGGTCAGTTTTCTCACTAATAAAAAAAGTGTGCTAAAAGGGCATTCCTTCCCCCTGGGTGTGGCCTGGCCTTGCCACCAACATAAGAAGCAGCGTGGCTCAGTGGAACGAGCATGGGCTTTGGAGTCAGAGGTCATGGGTTCAAATCCCGGCTCTGCCAATTGTCAGCTGTGTGACTTTGGGCAAGTCACTTAATTTCTCTGAGCCTCAGTTCCCTCATCTGTAAAATGGGAATGAAGACTGTGAGCCTCCCGTGGGACAACCTGAATACCTTGTAATCTCCCCAGCGCTTAGAACAGTGCTTTGCACATAGTAAACACTTAATAAATGCCATTATTATTATTAACATAGCATTCTCAAGTCAGGCTGCTCATTGACTGCTTCCCCACTCTTTCATTTTAGTTGCTTCTTCATTCATTCAATCATATTTATTGAGTGCTTACTAGATGCAGAGCACAGTACTAAGTGTTTGGAAAGCATTTTTCTTAATTAAATATGATTAATAAGTTATATTTAATAAGCACTGGGGTGGATACAAGCAAATCGGGTTAGACACAGTCCCCATCTCCCTTGGGGCTCACAGTCTCAATCCCCATTTTCCATATGAGGGAACTGAGGCCCAGAGAAGTAAAGTGACTTGTCCAAGGTCACACAGCAGACAAGTGGTGGAGCTGATCCAGGGGGAGGGTGCAAGCCAAATCTACTCTGTGTCCCCGAGCCCAACCCGACCACAGCTGGGATTAGAGCCCATAAACGTCAGCCTCCCAAATCCATACTTTATCCACTACCCCATGCTGCTTCTTCTCCCAAAGCATCCCTTTCCCAATAGACAGTCTTCTCCCCATGAGCAAAGCTCCAGCGCTTATAACAGTGCTTTGCACATAGTAAGCGCTTAATAAATGCCATTTTTATTATTATTATTATGAGCATTTCCACAGTTAGCCTGGTTCCCTTGTCTCTGCTCCTCCTCCTCCAGCTCCACCCTTTGGTCAGAAGGTCATGTGACCTAGCAATTAAAGCTCTGAAGATAATCGATATGGAGCCACTATAAACTGCTCTTTTATCAGATCGTCTTGCAGGATTTTGCCTGATTCATGTGTAATAGCACAAAATGAGCCAGTCCACCCGTGAACCCTTAGTGGCCTAGATGACACGGAGAGACAAAGTCACTGCTGTACCACAGAGGGCCTCCCTGAATTGGTTGTGCTTCAGTAATTTATTTAGAAATGGAAGCAAAATCCATTTTACTCATTGAGTAAGATGAGCCAGGTACTGTGCATGCTCAAAATTCGCAGTTTTAATGCATTCGATACTTCCCGTGCTGGTACGATCCTTGTTAAGTCATTCTAGGCAAGCTACTAAGGAATATCATTATCCAATTACTATAGGAATTATGATATGGTTGAGCTGGATAAATATAGTGTAATGACATGATCTTTGCTGCCGTGACTGATCTCACACACACATACACACAAATAATGATAATTATGGTATCAACTATTTACACATAAATAATAATTATTGTATTTATTAAGCATTTCAGAACATGGGGAAATACTTTGACATTTAAAAAAGAAAATTCCAAGTTTGATCATGAACTACTTTGGAAAAATAATAGCAGTAATAATGGTATTTAAGTGCTTACTTTGTGCTAAGTACTTTACTAATCACTATGTTATCTGTAAAATGAGGATTAAGATTATGAGTCCTATTTAGGACATGGATTATCTTGGATCTACCCCAATACTTAGTACAGTTCCTGGCACATAGAAAGCGCTCAATAAATACCCTAAAAAAAGAGAAAAGATGATCAGGTAAGACACAGCCCTTGTCCTTTACGGGGTTCACGTCAAAATGGATGGGAGAACAGGTACTGAATCCCCATTTTACAGATGAGGAAACTGAGGCACAGAGAATTTAAGTGACACCCAAGTTTACACAGCAGCAGGATTAGAACACAGGTCCTCTGACTCTCAGGTCTGTGCTTTTTCCAGTAGGTCACACTGGTTCCCAAGCTGGCAAAATACATTGGACAGCCAAGTAGCTTAAAGATAACTAAGTAAAAAATCCAGGAATCTTTTTTCATAACCAAAGGTTTTCTTTGGTGATAAATAGCCTCATGCTCTCCTTGGATTCAGTTACAACAGCAACATGTCATCCAGTGGAAAGACAAAGAAATTAGAGGCCTTCTGACAAATGACCCATAGTGGTATTAAGTTTGCAACCAAAATTAAGATCTCCCCAGAGCTTTTATAGTATCTAGCATAGGGGAAAAGAACATTTTAACTTCAAATAGGCAACGGGGTTGTGGCCTGTAGCCATAGACCAGTCTGTTAGTGCAATTGGAAATAAGGTGATATTAGCAAATAATAATAACTGTGGTATTTAAGGGCCTACTATGTGTCACACACTGTTCTAAGTGCTGAGGTAGGAAAAGGTAATCAGGTTTGGCATAGTCTCTGTCCCACGTGGGGTTCAATAGTCTAAATGGGAGGGAGAACAGGTATTGAATACCCATTTTACAGATAAAGAACATGAGAAGTTAAGTGAGTTGCCCAAAGTCACACACCAAGCAAGTGGTAAAACTGGGATTATAATCCAGCTCCTCTGACTCTCAAGCCTGTTTTCTTTCCATTAGGCTACACTCTTCCTCACTTTTAACCCAGAATCTTCAAAAGGATTTCAAGTCTTTAGGCTACACTCCCCCTCACTTTTAGCCTAGAATCTTCAAAAGGATTCCAAGTCCAGAGTAGCATAGACATGGCCTATTGGCGAGATCGTGGTCCTGGGAGTCCGATGGATCTGGGTTCCTATCCCTGCTCTGCCACCCGTCTGGTATGTGACCTTGGACAAGTCACTTAACTTCCCTGGGCTTCAGTTACCTCATCTGCAAAATGGACATAACAATGTGAACCCCATATGGGTTAAGGATTGGGCCCAACCTGATTAGCTTGTATCTATCCCAGCATTTAGTACAGTGCCTGGCCGATAATAAACACTTAACAAATACCGTAAAAAAAGTCCAAGCAGCAAAATCAGTCATGCCCGATCCTGCTATTAGCCAATGCTCCAGTTCAGCAGAAAAAGAATACTTTAGTTAGTTACCACAAACAGGCTGAACCACCTACCTGGAAAAAAAAAATCCCTCATGGAATTAAATTAAACATTTGGTTAGTGTACAGCTCTCTTGATTCAATTTAATTTAACTCAGGTATTAAGCAAATCAGATGTGGGAAAACCCTTTTCCAAATTGGAAAGTAGCTTTTTAATAACCAGAAGTCTGATAATTTGTAATATTCATGGAATCCTGTTAACATGAATTATGGTAAATGAGGACCTGCTTCAATATTTCCTCAAAAATTCAAATATTCTGATACTCCAGCCAAGGATCTGGCCATTTATCAATTATGATGGGGAAGTGAAACAAATAACCAAGCTTGTGTGTATTTTCTTAATTGGGGCCAGGGAATGTTATGTGTGATAGTCACAGTTATCTGCGAATATTCATTCAATCCCATTTAGAAAGAAGAATGAGATAAAAGTGTCCTCTGGTATTGGCACTGTACTAAGCGCTTAGGAAGTACAAATTGGCAACACATAGAGATGGTTCCTACCCAACAATGGGCTCACAGTCTAGAAGGGGGAAAGCCTAAGAAGAGGGGAAAAATAAGCCTATTTAAGAAGGCTTACAGGGAAGCAGCATAGCCTATTGGAAAGGGCTCAGAACTGGAAATCAGGGGACCTGAGTTCTAATCCTGCCTCTGCCACATCTGCTGGGAGACCTTGGTCAAGTCATTTAACTTCTCTGTGACTCAGTTTCCTTATCTATAAAATGGGGATTCAATACCTGTACTTACTGCTACTTAGACTGTTATAAGGACTGTGTCTTTCCTGATTTTCTCATGCCTACCACAACAAATAGTGCCTTGGCAACTAAAAATTGCCACCATTAACATTTAAAAATGCCCCTATTATTCTTATTAAAGTGGACATGCTTGTGATTTCAAGTCATCAGTACTTGGACGATTTATGGGGAAATCAAATCTCAGTGCTCACGTATTTAACAGCAGAGAAACACCAAACATAAGCGTAATTTTACCAAAACACAGGTAGAAGCCTGCCCCACACGAGGCCAGTACAAAACTGCATTGTTGAGTGTGTTTCAGGATCACATTTGCAATTTCCCAGTCTAGTAAACAACAAATTCTGATATCATTGGGGGCAAGATGAAGTTGCTCTTGTCTATTCAGCATCTCTTTTCATTGTAAGTAGCTCCATAAATCTTTCTCAGCTTCTAGGGACATAAAGACTCCTGTGAGCAAGTGGCCAGCACAGTGGCTTAGCAAGCTGAAGCCTTGCCTTTTTTTTTGTGCTAATGCATTCTGGAGACCACTGTCTTATTTCTGGCAAAGTCGATGAGCTTCTGAATCACAGCCAGGGTAATTAGCACACTTTAGGATCTCAATATACGTAGCAAGATGCTCAGTCTTTAGCAAAGATTGTGTACTTTGAATGGAAGCAAAAAAAAAATGAAGTGGACAGATGCAGGGTAACCTTGGACCTTTAATCTAATTCTATCACTGAATACACTTTCACCTTGGGGAGGGTTAGAATTTACTAACCCTGGAAACGTTGATGCGATGTCTTTATTACCTGTTTCTTGGATGTATTTGCCGATGGAAGAACCTTAGAGAATGGGGTTAGCACACATTCCCCACGCACAGACACAACACAAAAGGCCACTGATGAATTCAAAATCCAAGATTCCCTAGAGACCAAATCTCAATAGACACAACCTAGAAGGCTCTACTAATAGCAACGCAGCTGGTAATCAGCATAAAGTACTCTCGAAACGCTGAACTGTGGAGCTATCGTTAAATAAGGTTAGTGGAAGAGCTAATACTTCAGGCTTTATGACTCATTAGTGATAAACTAGCATGAAGGTTTCTGGCCCCTGCTTTTAGCAACTGTATGTTAGAAACTCTGCAGTTGTGATGAAAGCATTTTAAATCCTTTAGGGAGTCTTGGGAGCTATGATCAACATTACAAGCTGGAAATTCCACGTTAGAGGGGAAAAGCACTGGAGAACAGAATCAAATTCTTCACCGGTCTCAGTCCCCCTCAGAGATATATGCTACTGATAAATCCAAGTCTGCTATATCATGCTTTTGAAAAGAAATCACCTTTCAATGGAACATAACAGAAGAGAGGATGAAATTGATACTAACAGGTGTTGGGGAATTACTATCTTTTTAAATGACAATGCCCTTACTTCATGACGTTTTCATTCAAACATTGGGATACAGAGAAAAGACAGATGGCTCATTGTCTATCCTATCAATAATGTGTGGCCTACTCATGCATACCTATAAGGATCCGGAGAGTTAAATCCAAAACTGGACCTATATTGGAGGCAACCAAAGGGCTCTTGGAGGCAAAGACATTCAATAAAACAAAAAAATGAAACATCATGATTTGACCATAGGCCTAACTTGCCTCTGACCACCACTTCTTCGCCTATCTCCAGGTGCAATTCCTCCTGCTACGTCCTGCATCAATCAATTGGTACTTTTTGCAATGCACTGCTCTAGTAACTTGGGAAAGTGCAATGCAACAGAGTGCATACACACAATTCCTGCCCACAGGGAATTTAGTGTAGAAATTTACAGCCTACAGGGGTGACAGACATTAAAAATAAATTACAGGTGAGGGGAACAGTGGAGTATAAGGATATCTACAGAAGTACTGTGGGGCTGGAATGATTATCGGAGTGCTTAAGGGTTTCACAGACCAGTACATAATCGATGGACTGGTTGTCTATATATTGTGCATTTTCAGTGAAGAATATGATAGATTACCCCAAAAATGAAGTTGAAGTTGAAAAGAAGGCCAACGGCAGTGACTTGTTATTTCTTAGTTACTGCCATTGAATTCTCATTCACCTGATGGTTAAGCAGAGCAGTGGACTGAGCCACATGCCAAAGGGAATTATGTCTGTCAATTTTTCAAGGAGAAAAAAAAATCAAAAGATCATTCCCCCTGACCACCTCCCCCCCCCAAAAAACGTATAGTTTTTCATATATATTTTTTTTCTGGCATAGTGGGATCTCAAATATGGTTATTTTCCCATTTTATTTTTTTTACAATCAGAGGTGAAGAACCCAACATGCTTAATTATTTGACTAGAAAATCTCCTTAACCTATGAATTTTCAAGGGAAAGAAAACCCTATCATGGAGCTATGCAGCACATTGATTGAAAAATGAAGAGCATAAACTCATAAAGCCGCAAAATTTGTCTGATGTGAAATAATGCAGAATGCCTTATCGAAAGGCAGATGAAAGAAATGCCTGTGTGTATGTACACACGTCACAGGAAGAGCAGCCTGCTGTTAATAATACATAACACTATGTGCACAAATTTTCAAAGGTTTGAAAAATAAGTTATTTTGAATTCTGTGCATTCTACACCAAAACTGAAAATTGTTTACTGATAATTAGGAATGATGAGCTTTAGCAATGCATTTTCAACTTGAGCTCTTGTAAACACCACTTCAGACAAATAGCGAAAGATGTGCTTTAGAGTTAGACACAGATGGATGTTCAAAATTCTCAAATATAATTTTGTTCTTCAAAGCATGCCAAAATTAGAATAACCTGACTTCTGATTATCCAAAGATGTTAACCTCTTTATTCAGGCACACAGGGAGGTAGAGATAGCACCTGTCTGTGTTGTTATTCAGGATCAAAGATGATGTTGATCTGTTATCCCGGTGTGTGGGAGTGGCCAATGAGACTGAAAAAGTCAATCAGTGACATTTGTTGACTACTTATTATATGTAGAGCACTGTAAAAGAGTGTTAGTAATGATAATAATAATAATGATGGTATTTGTTAAGTGCTTACTATGTGCAAAATACTATTCTAAGTGCTGGGGAGGTTACAAGGTGATCAGGTTGTCCCACGTGGGGCTCACAATCTTAATCCCCTTTTACAGATGAGGTAACTGAGGCACAGAGAAGTTAAGTGACTTGCCCAAAGTCACACAGCCGAAAAGTGGTGGAGCTGGGATTAGAACCCATAACCTCTGACTCCCAAGCCCGTGTTCTTTCCACTTTCTGCCACTTTTCTTTCATTCATTCAATCATATTTATTAAATGCTTACTGTGTGCAGAGCACTGTACTAAGTGCTTGGAAAATACAATGCAGCAAATATAGCAGACACAATCCCCGCACTCAAGGAGTTTCCAAACTAGTGGCCGAGCTCTATGCGTGACTGACAATTTCTTCCACATCACATGGATGTTAAAGATTGCCCCTTACTGCCTTGTTGTATTTTTGACCAGCCATTCCCGGGGCAGTTCTTTCCTTTCTCATCCTAATGGCATCGTAATATTTCCAAAGCTGCTACTTCAAGGCAGTACCTGAATTTCCGATTGCTGCATGCCAAGCCTAGATGTTTATACAAGGTAATCAGACTGGACAGAGAGTCCTAGTCCTGTGTGCGGCTCACAGGGAAGGTGAACAGGTACTGAATCCCCATTTTCCATATGAGGTAACTGAGGCACAGAGAAGTTAAGTGACTTGCCCAAGGTCACACAGCAGGCAAGTGGCGGAGCTGGGCTTAGAACCCAGGTCCTCTGGCTCTCAGAAGCAGCGTGGCTCAGTGGAAATAGCCCGGGCTTTGGAGTCAGAGGTCATGGGTTCAAATCCCGGCTCCGCCAATTGTCAGCTGTGTGACTTTGGGGAAGTCACTTAACTTCTCTGTGCCTCAGTTACCTCACCTGTAAAATGGGGATGAAGACTGTGAGCCCCAAGCGGGACAGCCTGAACACCTTGTAACCTCTCCAGTGCTTAGAACAGTGCTTTGCACATAGTAAGCGCTTAATAAATGGCATTATTATTATTATTATTATCATTATGTTCTTTCCATTAGGCCACATTGACACTGCTTCTCCAGTATTTATTGAGTGATTGATTGATTGATCCAGGTTAGGTCATTATCACTGTGCTTATGTACTAAGTGCAGCACAGAGAAGCAACATGTCCATGTGAATAGAGCACCAGCCTGGGAATCAGAAGAACCTGGCTTCTAATCCTGGCTCTGCCACTTTTCTTTCATTCATTCAATCATGTTTATTAAATGCTTACTGTGTGCAGAGCACTGTACTAAGTGCTTGGAAAGTACAATGCAGCAATAAAGAGAGACAATCCCTGCCCACAGCAGGCTCACAATCTAGATGGTGGGAGACGGACATCAATGCAAGTGAACAGCATCAATATAAATAAATAGAATTATTGATAGATACATGGGTGCTGTTGCGGGGGAGAGCAAAGAGAGTAAAATGAGGTGATTCATTCATTCAGTCATATTTATTGAGCACTTACTGTGTGCAGAGCACTGTACTAAGCACTTGGGAAGTACAAGCTGGCAACGTATAGAGAAGGTCCCTATCCAACAGTGGGCTCTCAGTCTGCAGAAGGGAAGGGGGGCTGAAGAAAAAGGGAGCTTAGTCTGGGAAGGCCTCTTGGAGGAGATGAACATTTAGTAGGGCTTTGAAGGGGGGAAGAGTGATTATTTGGTGGATTTGAGGAGGGAGGGTGTCCCAGGCCAGAGGTAGGACGTGGGACAGTGGTCAGCAGCAAGACAGGTGAAATGGAGGCACAGTGAGAAGGTTAGCACCACCATCATCAATCGTATTTATTGAGCACTTACTGTGTGCAGAGCACTGTACTAAGCGCTTGGGAAGTACAAATTGGCAACATATAGAGACAGTCCCTACCCAACAGTGGGCTCACAGTCTAAAAGGGGGAGACAGAGAACAAAACCAAACATACTAATAAAATAAATAGAATAGATATGTACAAGTAAAATAGAGTAATAAATATGTACAAACATATATACATATATACAGGTGCTGTGGGGAAGGGAAGTAGGTAAGATGGGGGGGATGAAGAGGGGGACGAGGGGGGAGAGGAAGGAAGGGACTCAGTCTGGGAAGGCCTCCTGGAGGAGTGAGCTCTCAGCAGGGCCTTGAAGCACCACGGGAGCAGAGTATTTGGGCTGGGATATAGAAGGGGAGAAGGGTGGTGAGGTAGGAGAGGGCAAGGTGATGAAATGAGACTTGTCTGCTGAGTGACCTTGGGCAGGTCATGTCACTTCTCTGTGCCTCAGTGTCCTCATCCGTCAAATGGGGATTAAGACCATGAGCCCCATATAATAATAATAATGATGGCATTTATATGGGACAGGGACTGCGTCCAACCCAATTTGCTTGTATCCCTTCCAGCGCTGAACAGCGCCTGGCACATAATAAGCACTTAACAAATACAAAGGCTAAAGGGGAGGGAGAATAGGTATTTCATGCTCTTACAGATAAGGAAGCTGAAGCACAGAAAAGTTGTGACTTGCCCAAGCTCATACAGCAATGTCTAGTATCACTCCAGTGCTGGTAGTCTGACTGAATTCCAATAGGTTGTTTGTGAAACTGCCTTGCTGATAGATATTGAATTCTTCACATAGTTGACAATATGTGGATTTGTTCTAGAAATGGAATGTGCCATCTTTGTGTGCCCAGGTCTCATAATCACAGTGAAGGATGGACTGCCAGAGGAGCTGCCCAACAGTGGCTCAGAAGCTTCTTGAGGCTTTTGGCCCTGACCTTAAGTCTTGCTCATCTCCTCCAAAATTGGAGTAGGAGAATTTACCATGATTATTGTTGTAAATGATTATAATTTTTTATGGTAAAGATATGTCATTATGTGATTTGGTAATATATTTACTTGGAGGGAATAGGGGTTGGGGTTCTTGCTGCTCTGAGCAGAGCCCTAAAAGTACCAATAACCACACCCTCCTCAAAGTCCTAGAATTACCTTCAGTAGTAGTGGAGTGGGGTAATGGTGGTATTAGAGAAGCAGCGTGGCTCAGTGGAAAGAGCCCAGGCTTTGGAGTCAGTGGTCATGGGTTCAAATTCCAGTTCCGCCACTTGTCAGCTGTGTGACTTTGGGCAAGTCACTTAACTTCTCTGTTCCTCAGTTCCCTCATCTGTAAAATGGGGATTAAGACTGTGAGCCCCCTGTGGGACAACCTGATCACCTCGTAACCTCCCCAGCGCTTAGAACTGTGCTTTGCACATAGTGCTTAATAAGTGCCATTATTATTATTAGAGCATCTGTTGAGGGCATCACATTGTAGTAAGTGCTTGGCAGTTGTCTCAATCCTGTTCCTGTGAAATGGGACTGAGAGAGGAAAGGTTCTGCTACCCCCATATATCGTGGAGAATTGAGGGAGAGGGATCCCTGACCTGTAGAACTTCAGCCTCACGTTCCGTTTCCCTGGTGACTTGGATTTTTTGAAAAAAAAAAAAAAGTCTCCCTAAGTATTTGCAGTTCTACGTCCCCTGGAAGGGCCACTACTTATATGGACAACACTCTCCATTTCATCCCAGGCATCCTGGTTTTCAGTGTCATACCAAATAAACATCTGGACAAGAGACCACCCCTCATTACAAATAAAACCCACCCAAACAATTCTATGAGCCTCTACATTCTTTGTCAATCAAGGACTTCACAGTAAGGCATAGCTCTTTGAGCAGTCCAGATTGGATTACTCCCTGCCAAGACATTTGCCCACTATTTTGTTGTCAAGGCTGATACAGATTGTCATTGTCCTCTCCCAAACTTTCATGTCACTGTGGATGGCCCAACCATCCTTCCCATTTCACAAACCCACAACCTTGGTGTTATCCTTAACTCCACGCTCTCATTCACCCTACATATCCAAACCGTCACTAAATCCTGCCAGTTTCACCATCACATCACCGAGATCTGCCCTTTCTTCTCCATCCAAACTGCCTCCATGCTAGTACAATCACTTATCCTATCCCAAATGGATTACTGCATCAGCCTCCTTTCTGACCTCCTAACCTCCTGCATCTCTCCACTTCAGTCAATACTTCACTCTGCTGCCCGAAGTTCAGGGCATGTCACCCCCTTCCTTAAAATCTCCAGTGGTTGCCTATTAACCTCCATATCAAACAAAAACTCCTCATTATTGGATTCAAAGCTCTCCATCACCTTGTCCCTTTTTACTTCACCTCCCTTCTCTCCTACATCCCAGCCCACACATTCTGCTACTCTGGTGCTAACCTTCTCACTGTGCCTCCATCTCACCTGTCTCACTGCTGAACCCTGGCCCATGTCCTACCTCTGGTCTGAAACACTCCCTCCCTTCTCAAAACCACCAAGCAATCACTCTTCCCTACTTCAAGCCCTACTGAAGACACACCTCCTCCAAGAGGCCTTCCCTGAATGAGCCCCCTTTTCGCCAGCTTCTCCTCCCTTCTGCATCACCTTGACTCACTCCCTTTGCTCTTCCCCATCTCCCCACCCCACAGCACTTATAAATATAATATCAATAATTCTATTTATTTTTATATCTGCCTGTTTACTTGTTTTGATGCCTGTCTCCCCCCCTTCTAGATTGTAAGTTTGTTGTGGACGGCGATTGTCTCTTTTTATTGCTAAATTGTATTTTTCATCTGTCTCCCCCTTCTAGACTGTGAGCCCACTGTTGCGTAGGGGTCGTCTCTATATGTTGCCAACTTGTACTTCCCAAGTGCTTAGTACAGTGCTCTGCACACAGTAAGCACTCAATAAATACGATTGAATGAATGAATCACCACAATTGCCCACTTCCCTGTTTGTGAATGTCAACAAACATTTATTGAACCGAGCCTGGCTAGAAAAACGCGAAATTGGATTAGCAGTCCAGTTTTCAAACTTTTGCTGAATCCTTAATCTCCTTTTGTTGAAACCTTGAGACAGACTGGACGACCCTAGAATCTAGGATTCAATAATTAATGAGCTGTCGACAGCGAGGACCAAAAAGGCCTTTTGAAGTACGTCAGATACCTCTGGAAACTGTTGGGTCTCACAGTCGACTAGGACACCGTGGGGCAAGTCACTGATGCTTCAGTGTCCTCAGTGCTGCAGGGAATATCTTAGACAATAGGAGGACCTGGTTCTTTGAATGCTCCCTTGTCCCTCAGATGAGAAGGATGGCATTGTTCCTGTCATCCTGTGCCTCTCCATGCCTGTTGCTTTCTCTATAAGAGGGCAAAATGTTTCTTCAGCCTTGTTTGTTTCCTGGGTTTAGAGAGTCTGCTAATGTCAGGTTGCTCCTTGTTTCTGTTTCCTCCGGCTTTGTTATTATTTCAGGGTTTCACAAACTGGTGATTTTCCATAGGTGATAACTGCTAATTATTATTTGCCAAGTACATTGTGTTGTGCTGCTTACCTTGGTCCGAAGCAGAGAGATGGGAATTACATAGACATATGCTCATCTCTCCCTCTGAGTACATTTGTTTCTGTGCCTGTAAGTTCTGAAGGAACGCTTTGCTAACATTCTGTCAATTCCATAATGGAGTCTCAGCAGGACTGACAAGGGTTGTTGGGTTGGCTGCAGTCAGATGTGCCACATAATGCATTTGGCCTTTGAAAGCATCAGGGTTCACGAAATGTGCCGGCATCTCACTACAGTAAATGCCCTTTAACTTGAGCAGGAGAGGGCCGGAGTGTGGGATACTGTGTTTATTTAGTTACAGAAGCAATATACTGGTAGAGTTTCTTAACGAACGTGTGGGGAGGTTTTTTTATACACCCCATGACTCTAAAACAAGGAGACAAGATAAGGGAGCCGGTAAGGTTTCGAGCAAAGCCTGTATGTATTCAGAGCCCTTTCTTGGTCAATTTTAATGAAATCATCTGTCATCATCAACAACATTATCAACCCCGGAACTTGACATCCAGGAGGCCTTCTTCCTGAACTTATGCCAGATATAATGAACCCCAACCTCATGAATGGTCAACTAATGAATGCAGATCTATCTCATTTCTGGTGATGAGTCACTTGATATTGACATACTTTAGTATTGGAGCAGTCATCTTTAGAAGTGCACTGCTCATCCCACATAATTTAGAGATTAAAAATAATGACATTTAGAAAGGTGGAAATGCTAGAGTAGAGTTATGAGATAGAAGAGAATCTGTATCCCACAGGGGTCTCACAATTGCACCCCTAGTTTCCAATGAGGAAACTGAGTTTCCATGGACGTAAGTGATTTGCAAATATCACATTGTAGAGCTGTGATTTGAAAACAGGTCTCCTGATTCCTAGGTCCAAGTTCTTTCACCTAGACCATGTTGCCAACTCACCAGAGAATGTTAGTTGTCTTTAAGACTGTGGTGAAAAATAGAGCAAAAAATAGGCAGAGCATACTTGGTTCATTCACAATTTAGGGTGGGAAAAATCTACAATAAGGGACAGTCTTTGAGTGAACCCTGTGTGATTAAACTTCAGTTTCCTTATCAACCAGTAACACAATCACTATCAGTGGTGTTGTCTTCCAACACAAAGGACAACAGACAAGAAATTACCTTCTTCAAGGAAATTCCTCTAAACTGTAAGCTTGTAATGGGCAAGAATTGTGTCTGCTAACTCTGTTGTACTCTGCCAAGCACTTAGTACAGTGTTCTGCACATAGTAAGTGCTAAATAAATACTATTGATTAATATTATACTGGATTATTATTGTCATCAAACTCCCAGTTCTCTCATGACCCTGTGATGTGGCCTTGGGCAAATCACTTAACCTCATTTCCTCATCTTTATCTTTTTTTTATATTATCATTATTAATGTTATTATCACTCGGGTTGCTAAAACTGTCACTGTTCCCGAGAAAATGATGACATTTATTTTGGAAACAAGTTTGTCACTTCAGAAAGATCTTCTATCATAAAGGAAGCATCCAGTGGAATCTTAAACTTAAACGAAGCAAGAGTCATAGAAGCCCAAATCAAAATGGTGCTTTTTTTTTTTCCAAAGACCGGCTGTAAGACTAATTTATCGTGGACTCAAAATATGTAAAGATATGTCTTCTGCAATTTTCCCTAGAGCAAAAGCTTTAAGAACTTGTACTAGTGGAAAGAGCCTGGGCTTTGGAGTCAGAGGTCATGGATTCAAATCCCCCTCCCCATCCCCCCGCCTTCTTCCTTCCCCTCCCCACAGCACCTGTATATATGTATATATGTTTGTACATATTTATTACTCAATTTTACTTGTACATATTTATTCTATTTATTTTATTTTGTTAATATGTTTTGTTTTGTTGTCTGTCTCCCCCTTCTAGACTGTGAGCCTGCTGTTGGGTAGGGACCATCTCTATATGTTGCCAACTTGTACTTCCCAAACACTTAGTACAGTGCTCTGCACACAGTAAGAGCTCAATAAATACAATTGAATGAATAGTACTGATTACTATTACTCATGTCTTTTTTTCTATGGGAAAGATTTCTTCAGTTGCACAGTATCTGTATCGCAGAATGCAAATGAGTTAAATTTCAGCTGTTACCTCAGTTCCACAGAAAACTAGATATTGCAGTAGGAACGAGTAAATTACGGTAAAATAACTGTAAGTTCTTAATGTGACCGAAGTTATGTAAACTTTACCAACCATCAATTTTCTGGGTTTCTAGCCTTTGTGAAGATGCATAGAAATCAAGTGAAAGAAATATATTTGCATCTGATTCCCTTTTCCAAAACAATTTATTTAGATAAAGTTTGTGTGATATTTTTGATCAGGCTTACCATGCCCTAATGTCTAGCTCTAAAGAGCAGCAATTTTACAGTTCTTCAATCTCTTGGGATAAATTGGACCCAAGGAAAATTGTGATGAGTTGTGATTTTTTGTTTTCCCCTACTGGTGAGAGGCAGGGAAGGATTATTTTATTATCCTTCACTACAGGGATCATGTGTATTTTGTAACCTGTACCCCAAGGAAACAGTATAGCGCTCCACATCTCAAAGTGATTTAATAAATTCAAGTCCTTGTTGAGGCTGACTGAAAATAAATACAGTATGTCCAGGTTGATGTCGGGCTTGGAAAACTACTACATCAGCCTCCTTGTTGACCTCCCTGTTCCCAGTCTGTCCAAATCAAACAATTTATCAGCTATGTGACTTTGGGCAAGTCACTTAACTTCTCTGTGCCTCTGTTACCTCATCTGTAAAATGGTGATTAAGATTATTGCTCCACATGGGACAACCTGATCACCTTGTATCCCCCCACTGCTTAGAACAGTGCTTTGCACACAGTAAACATTTAACATATACCATTGTTATTATTATTATTAAATAAAAGAGTTGGTAGAAACATCCCCTCCCCATGCTTCACTCTACTGCCTGGATTGTTAAAAATCACTTTGTACAAGTCTTCCTACTCCTATATTATTATTATTATCAAGTGTTGTCGAGTCATTTCCGATTCACTGCAACTCCGTGGATCATCATCAATCGTATTTATTGAGCGCTTACCATGTACAGAGCACTGTACTAAGCGCTTGGGAAGTACAAGTTGGAAAAATATAGAGACAGCCCCTATCCAATAGTGGGCTCACAGTCTAAAAGATATACTTTCTCCAGAGCATCCTGTCTTCTGCCATAATCTATAACCTTTCTAATGGTTCTTTTGTTATTGCTGTTATGGTCTCTAACCATCTAGCTGTGGGTCATCCTCTTCCTCATTTTCTCTGGACTTTTCCCTAACATTAGTGTCTTCTCCAGAGACTTAGTCCTCCTGATTATGTGTCCAAAATTTGCTAATCTAAGTCTTGTCATTTGGCTTTTCAAAGACCACTTTGGTTTAATTTGCTTCAAAATCCATTTGTTTGTTTTCTGGGCAGTCCATGGTATTCACAAAAGCCTTCTCCAACATCACATTTCAAAAGAATTGATGTTCTTTCTATCCTGTTTTTTCACTGTCCAGCTTTCAGATCCTTACGTTTTCACTGGAAGCACCATAGAATTGAAAATTTATATTTTTGTGTAGGTGTTACATGAGCACATCTCATGACTTTTTCCAGGCTCTTCGTAGAAAATCTTTCTAACATTAATCTATGGCATATTTCTTCACTACTAGTTCCTTTATTATTGATTATTGAATAGCAGTCCATTCATGCCCATGTCAAGCAGAAATTCCTCACCAATGGATTCCGGCACTCAATCAGCTCTCTCCCCCTTACATATCCTCACTCTTCTCCCATTAAATCTCAGCCTGCACACTTGGCTCCTCTAATACCTATGTACTCACTGTCCCTTGCTCTTCCCTCAGCTGTTGACACCCCCTTCCTCTCTTCTGCACATAATTCCCTTCCCCTAAATATCCTACAGTCCAGCATTCTCCCCATCTTCAATGCCCAACTGATCATATCTCCTCTATTAAGCTTTCTCTGGCTAAACTCTCTCCCACTCCCATTCTATTCTCCTTTCCCAATGCCTCACCCATGCACTTAGTCTTGCCCTCTAATCATTTAGGTATTGGCCCAATTCCCTCTGCACTTTTATACATATCCTTATTCTCTGTTGCTTTCTTATGTGCAATTGATTCTAGTGTCTGTCTCCTCTGTTAGAGTTAAAGTTCCTTGAGGGCGGGGATCATGTCTATCGACCCTATTATACTCTGTCAAGAGTTTAGTACAGTGCTCTTGTACACCGTGTTCAATCAATCAGTGGTATTTTTTGAGCACTGACAATAATAGAGTTTTTCCAGGAGAAAAATGCAAGCCTTATGGCAGTGCATAAATTCTCCCGGGGCTGGTCCCAGTTGCTATCCCAGGTAGAAGCCCACCCAATTTTCCCAGAAAGCAGGGGCTGGATGGGGACCACCCCGATATACCATTCTCACGCTAAGGAAAACACAGGCTGTAGTCCTAATAGTGGTGTTGTCACAGTGATGCTGATATGATGAGACAAGCATACAACCACCATTTCATCCTAGCTAGATGCATACTGTTGAAAGAGTAATAATAATAATTATGGAATTTGTTAAGTGTTTATTATGTTATTATGTGCCAGGCACTGTAATAAGCACTGAGCTAGATATAAGCAAATTGGGTTAGACATAGTCCCCGTCATTCATTCATTCATTCATTCAATTGTATTTATTGAGCACTTACTGTGTGCGGAGCACTGTACTAAGCGCTTGGGAAGTACAAGTTGGCAACATATAGAGACGGTCCCTACCCAACAGTGGGCTCACAGTCTAGAAGGGGGAGACAGAGAACAAAACAAAACATATGAACAAAATAAAATAAATAGAACATGTACAAGTAAAATAGAGTAATAAATATGTACAAACTTATATACATATATACAGGTGCTGTGGGGAAGGAAAGGAGCCCAGACAGGCCCACGGATGGTTTTTTTTGTGTCATTTGTCTTTTTAAATGGCATTTATTAAGCGCTTACTTTGTGCCAAGCACTCCTCCATGCACTGGGGGAGATAAAAGGTCATCAGGTTGTCCCACGTAGGACTCACAATCCTCATTTTACAGATGAGGGAACTGAGGCCTGGAGAATAATAATAATAATGGCATTTATTAAGTGCTTACTACGTGCAAAGCACTGTTCAAAGCACTGGGGAGATTACAAGGTGATCAGGTTGTCCCACGGGGGGCTCACATTCACCATTCAATCGTATTTATTGAGCGCTTACTGAGCGCAGAGCACTGTACTAAGTGGTTGGGAAGTACAAGTCGGCAACATATAGACTCGGTCCCTACCCAACAATGGGCTCACAGTCTAGGCTTACATTCTCAATCTCCATTTTACAGATGAGGGAACTGAGTCCCAGAGAAGAGAAGTGACTTGTCCAAGGTTACACAGCAAACAAATGGCAGAGCAGGGATTAGAACCAAAGTGCTTAGAACAGTGCTCTGCCCACAGTAAGTGCTCAATAAATACAATTGAATGAATAAACTTTTGACTCCCGGGACTGTGATCTATCCATTCTACCATGCTGCTTCTCTAGAATACTCCCAAATTCCCCAGCTGACTGCTGTCTGAAGCAAATTGTAAGGACATAGGTCCTGGAAAAACAGCCTGAATAATGCTGAACCTGCTTCCATCGATCAATGGATTGAGCACTCCGTGCAGAACTTACTCTGGCCTCTAGACTGTAAGCTCATTATGGGCAGGGGACATATCTGCTAATTCTCTTGTATGGCACCCTCCCACGCACATAGTACAGTGCTCTTTCCATAGTAAATGCTCAATAAATACCAGTGATTGATTGATTGTACTAACCACATGACAGAATACAATAGAGTTGGTAGGCACAACCCCCCCACCCGCCTTACCTCCTTCCCCTCCCCACAGCACCTGTATATTTGTATATATGTTTGTACATATTTATTACTCTATTTTATTTGTACATATTTATTCTATTTATTTTATTTTGTTAAAATGTTTTGCTGTCTGTCTCCCCCTTCTAGACTGTGAGCCCACTGTTGGGTAGGGACTGTCTCTATATGTTGCCAACTTGTACTTCCCAAGTGCTTAGTACAGTGCTCTGCACACAGTAAGCACTCAATAAATACGATTGAATGAATGAATGAATGAATCCCCACCTTCAAGAACTTTAAAAATCATGAGAGAAAAAGATAGTTTTATTAATGGTATTTGATAAGTGTTTATTGTGTGCCAGGCACTGTACAAAACACTGGGGTGGATACAAAGTTGTTGTCCCTGTTCCACATGGGGCTCCCAATTTTAATCCCCATTTTACAGATGAGGTAACTGAGGCCCAGAAAAGTGAAGTGACTTGTCCAAGGTCACACAACAGACACGTGGTGGACTCAGGATTAGAACCCAGGTTTTCCAGGCCTTACTCTATCCACTACGCCACTCTGCTTCCTATATTCGAGAGAATCTCCTGAACATTTTGTCCATGAAAATACACTGGGGCACCTTTTCTTCCCCCTCTCCATTGTTCAGACACCAGTGATTTAGAGGTGAGAGTCACGTGATATTACACATAGTAAGCACTTAACACATGCCATAAGAAGACTGGCACTTGAGCTATTCTTGCAGTCACAATAGTTTTCACTTAGCCTTCCACATTCTCTGGCAGTTCCTCTTTGCCTAGTGTCATGCCCTGTGACACGGCCGGTAGGGAGAGGGTTGCAGCCTGTGGTCGCAGAATCTCCTTCTGCTGGATCAGTGGAATTAGCCTGGTGGAAGATATACGAGAAAACATACCCTGGAGAAACTTTCGTAACAATTTAGATAATTCTTTGAAAAGTAAGTTTATCTGTAAATCGAGTCAATGTGGATCATTTATGAGGGAGACTAGATAGGGAATAGTAATATTTGCCATCAAGTGTTGGATTGACTAGAATTTATGTACCTAGTAAAGCTAGGCAAAGCCTATTCAATGTCATCTCATTATGTTCATCTCTAGCAAGAATACAGTAAATTTTACCCTAGCCTGCAAATCAACAGATCTGTGAAAAGTTAATTGGGTAATGTTTGTAATGCTCTTCTGACCTCTCTAATACCTTTAAAGAAAATGTGCTACCCATGTATGTTATTATAGTTTTACTCCCACATATCAGCGGTATATACCAGTGACAGATTGGAAGTCTCAATTAGACAACTAAAAAAGTGCCATATTATTAAGAGTAAATGATTTTGAAAGTCTTGCCAAATAAGCCTGGACATTGTCACTGAAATGAGCTACAGATTGTCCAAATTTTCTTTGCATTTAGCCATTTAAATGACATTTGAAATTATCTGTGAATTTTTTCTCTGTAGTCACCTACTTCATGTTCATGAAAGTTTTTATCCTTCCATGATCGTTTCTATCTAAATCAATCAGTAAATAGCTTTTATTGAGCTCCTCCTGGGCTCAATCTTAGGAGAGTACAATCTAATTAGAAGACATACTTGCCTTCATTTAATCAATAATATTTCTGAAGTGCCTTATTCTGTGCAGATCACTATACTAAGGACTTGAGAGGGCACAATAAAGTTACTATGCATGAACCCTGCCTTCACAGAGCTTCCAATCTACCATGGGAGATCTAAAATAAATTACTGGTAAGAGGAAGACCTAGAATCTAAAGATAATAATAATTGTATTTGTTAAACACTTCCCGTGTGCCAAGCACTTCAGTAAGCAATGGGGCAGATACAAAATACTTAGGTCCCTCATGAGGTTTACAGTGTAAGTAAGAGGAAGAACAGGTACTGAATCCCCATTTTGCAGATGAGGGAATTGTCACAGAGAAATTAAGTGACAAGTGTCGAGGAGACAGACATCAATAAAAATAAATAAAATTACAGACTGAGCCCCCTCCTTCCTCTTCCCCTCCTTCCCCTCCCCATCTCCCCCGCCTTACCTCCTTCCCCTCCCCACAGTACCTGCATATATGTATATATGGTTGTATGTATTTATTACTCTATTTTTTATTTTATTTGTACATATTTATTTTAATTATTTTATTTTGTTAATATGTTTTGTTTTGTTGTCTGTCTCCCCCTTCTAGACTCTGAGCCCACTGATGGGTAGGGACCGTCTCTATATGTTTCCAACTTGTACTTCCCAAGTGCTTAGTACAGTGCTCTGCACACAGTAAGCGCTCAGTAAATACGATTGAATGAATGAATGAATGAACTTACCCAAGGTCATGTGGCAAACAAATTATGGATTCAGGATTAGAACCCAGATCCTTTGACTTTGGGGCCCAGGTTTTTCCATTAAGCCAAGCTGTCTTACTAAAGATATTTGTACATAAGTGCATTGGGACACAGGGGCTGTACAGAAAGTACCACTTCAGGAGGAACATGACCATGTGAGCCCCACGAGGGAAAGTGACTATGTTCAACCTGATTTGCTTGTATCCATCCTAGCACTTAGTACAGTGCCTGGCACATAGTAAGCACTTAACAAATACCATTATTGAAACGCAGCATGGCTCAGTGGAAAGAACACGGGTTTGGGAGTCAGAGGTCATGGGTTCTAATACCAGCTCTGCCACCTGTCAGCTGTGTGACTTTGGGCAAATCTCTTCACTTCTCTGTGTCTGTTACCTCATCTGTAAAATGGGCATTAAGACTGTGAGTCTCACCTGATCATCCTGTATCCCTCCCAGCACTTAGAACAGTGCTTTGCACATAGTAAGCTTAACAAATACCATAATTATTATTATTATTGTTCATTCAATCATATCTATTGAGAGCTTACTGTGTGAAGAGCCCTGTACTAAGCACTTGGGAGAGTACAATACAGCAATAAACAGTCACATTCCCTTCCCACAGTCGGTTTACAGTCTAGAGTCGGGGAGACAGACATCAATAAAAATAAATAAAATTACAGATATATACATAAGTGCTGTGGGACTGGGAGTGGGGAGGAGCAAACAGAGCAAGGCAGGGAGACACAGAAGGGAGTGGGAGATGAAGAAAAGCAAGGCTTAGTCTGGGAAGGCCTTTTGGATGAAATGTGCCTTCTATAAGACTTTGAAAGCAGAGAGATTAATTGTCAGTCAGATTTGAGGAGGGAGGGTGTTCCAGGCCAGAGGGAGGATGTGGGTTAGTGGTCAACAGTGCAACAGAAGAGATCAGGCACACTGAGAAGGTTAGCACTAGAGGACGAAGTGTGCGGGCTGGGTTGTAGAAGGAGAGGAGTGAGGTGAGATAGGAGGGGGCAAGGTAATGGAGTGCTTGAAGCCAGTGGTGAGGAGTTCTGTTTGATGTGGAGGTGGATGGGCAACTACTGGAATTTTTTTTTGAGGATGGGGTTACATGTTCTGAATGTTTCTGTAAAAAAACGATCTGGGCAACAGAATGAAGTATGGACTAGAGTTGGGAGACACAAAAGTCTATGAGGTCAGCAAGGAGACTGATGCACTAATCCAGGAGGGATAGGATGAATGGTTGTATTAATGTGTAGCAGTTTGCATGGAGAGGAAAGGGCCGATTTTAGCGATGTTGTGAAGGTGGGATCAACGGGAATTAGTGATGCATTAAATATGTGTGGGTTGAATGACAGAAAGGAGTTCAAAGATAATGCCAAGGTTACAGGCTTGTGAGCCAGGAAGGATGGTGATGTCACCTACAGGGATGGGAAAGTCAGGGGGAGGACAGGGCTGGTGAGAAGATAAGGAGTTCTGTTTTGGACATGTTAAATTTGAGATGATAGGAGGACATCTAAGTAGAGATTTCTTGAAGACAGGAGGAGGTGTGAGACTGGAGAGAGGGAGAGAGATCAGGGCTGGAGATGTAGATTTTGCATAACGGTGGTAGTTGAAGCCATGGGAATGAATGAGTTCTCCAAGGGAGTATGTGTAGATAGAGAAAAGAATGGGGACCAGAATTGGACCTTGAGGGACTCCCACGGTTAGAAGTCAGGAGGCAGAGGAGAAGACTGTGAAGGAGACACATCCTGCCTCTGGCCTGGAATGCCCTCCCTCCTCATATGGTATTTGTTAAGCGCTTACTTTGTGCCAAGCACTGGGGTAGATACAGGGTAATCAGGTTGTCCCACGTGGGATTTACAGTCTTAATCCCCATTTACAGATGAGGTAATTGAGGCACAGAGAAGTTAAGTAACTTGCCCAAAGTCATGAAGCTGACAAGCGGCGGAGCCAGGATTCTAACTCATAACCTCTGACTTCCAAGCCCGTGCTCTTTCCACTAAGCAAGGTTGCTTCTCTACTTCCCAGGCAGATAATTTCCCTCTCTGATTTCAAAGCCTTATAGAAGGCACATCTCTTTCAAGAAGCCACCCCAGACTAAGCAATCCTCTTCTCTTCTCCCACTCCCTTCTGTGTCTCCCTGACTTGTTTCCTTCATTCATCCTCCTTCCCATCCCCATAGTAAACACACACACACACACACACACATTCATTCATTCATTCAATCGTATTTATTGAGTACTTACTGTGTGCAGAGTGCTGTACTAAGGGCTTGGGAAGTACAAGTCGGCAACACGTAGAGACGGTCCCTACCCAACAACGGGCTCACAGTCTAGAACGGGGAGATGGACAACAAAACAAAACATGTGAACAGGTGTCAAGTCATCAGAATGAATAGAAGTAAAGCTAGATGCACATATTAACACACACGCACATACACACACATATATATAATTTATTCATTTATTTATGCAAAGCAATATCTGTCTCCCCCTCTAGACTATACGTTCATTGTGGGCAGGGAATGTGCTGTGTATTACACTCTCTATGTTGCCAACTTGCACTTCCCAAGTGCTTAGTACAGTGCTCTGCACACAGTAAGCGCTCAATAAATACGATTGAATGAATGAATGAACTCCCCCAAGCGCTTAGTATAGGGCTTTGCACACAGTAAGCGCTCAATAAATATGAATGAATGAATGGAGGAGATGTGGTGTATACAGAATGGCTTTGGAGATGGAGAGAGCTATGGTCTCTGGGATTTGAAGTAGGTGGGAGGTACAGGCTGGTTGAAGATGAGACTGATGCAGAGTGATAAAGTTAAAGACCCTGGCATCTAAGACCTTGCACAAATCACCCTACTTAAGAGAAGCAGCTTGGCTAGATTAGCAGCGTGGCTCAGTGGAAAGAGCCCGGGCTTTGGAGTCAGAGGTCATGGGTTCAAATCTCAGCTCCGCCAATTGTCAGCTGTGTGACTCTGGGCAAGTCACTTCACATCTCTGGCCCTCAGTTACCTCATCTGTAAAATGGGGATTAAAACTGTGAGCCCCCCGTGGGACAACCTGATCACCATGTAACCTCCCCAGTGCTTAGAACAGTGATTTGCACATAATAAGCACTTAATAAATGCCATTATCATTATTATTATTATCTGTGCCTCAGTTACCTTGTCTGTGCGATGGGCATTAAGATTATGAGCCCCATGTGGCACATGGACTGTGTCTACCCCAGAGTAGATAAGGTTGTATTAGCATGTATCTACCCCAGTTCTTAGTACAGTGACTGGCACATACTAAGTCCTTAATAAATACCATAAATAAAACAAAAAAAACCCACCTTTTAGTTGGGATATTGTGAGAGCTGAGAGTGGAGAAGTAAGAGGAGAAAGAGAATGGAATGCTAAAAGAACTTCTCACACAAACCCTATCCACCCCCTGACTTTCCCATCCCTATAGTCAGCACTGCCATCCTCCCTGTCTTACAAGCCAGTGATCTTGGAATTATCCTCAATGTTTCTCTCACTCAACACACATATTCAATCTGTCATCAAATCCTGTTGTTTCAACCTTCACAACATTGCGAAAATCTGCCCATCTCAACTGCTACTACTTTAATCCAAGCACTTATCCTATCCAGTCTTGATCACTGTATCAGCCTCCTTGCTGACCTCCCCATTTCCTGTTTCTCCCTACTCCAGTCCATACTTCACTCTGATGCCTGGATCACTTATCCTCCCCCTCCCAAAAAAAATCTCAGTTCGTGTTTTTCCACTCCTCAAGAACTGTAGTGGTTGCCCATCCACCTCCCCTTCAAACAGAAACTCCTTATTATTGTTGTTTCATTGTACTTTCCCAAGAGCTTAGTACAGTGCACTGAACCCAGTAAGCAGTCAATAAATGTGATTGACTGATTGACTAATTACTATAGGCTTTAAAGCACTTAGTTTCCTTGCCATTTCCTACATCACCTCCCTGATTTCCCACTACAACACAGCACTCACACTTAGCTCCTCCGATGCTAACCTACTCAAAGTATCTCAATCCCATCTATCTTGCCTCTGACTGGCAGGATTTGGCAGCGGACCGAATGGGAGAGTCGAGTGATAGTGAAGAGCTGAGGATGACACCACCGTTATGGGATAGGGAGGATAATAGTGCTGTTAAAGCAAATGAGAAAGTCAGTGGGGAAGTGGGTATA
The DNA here is from genome assembly GCF_015852505.1 of Tachyglossus aculeatus. Classification (NCBI taxonomy): domain Eukaryota; kingdom Metazoa; phylum Chordata; class Mammalia; order Monotremata; family Tachyglossidae; genus Tachyglossus; species Tachyglossus aculeatus. Next base: position 24,770,380 of record NC_052069.1, read on the forward strand.
AGTGGCAAGGTAAGATAAGTGATCAATAAATACCACTGATGATTGATGATTGACTGAGTTAGATTTTTGATATACTGAGTTTGAGGTGGTGGCAGCATGTCCAGGTTTAGATAGATTTAAGAGCCATTTGTCTAAAAGTGATAGCTCTCCACAAAGGAATGTAAAAGGACAAGAGGAGAGGACCCAGAGCAGAGTTTTAAGGACTGCTCATGGGAAGAAGATGAGAAGCAGAGGAGCAGTCAGTGAAAGAAACAGAAGAAATAGTTTGTATGAGACCCACCTGTCTACTTGTTTTGTTTTGTTGTCTGTCTCCCCCTTCTAGACTGTGAGCCCGTTGTTGGGTAGGGACCGTCTCTTTGTTACCAATTTGTATTTACCAAGGGTTTAGTAAAGTACTCTGCATACAGTAAGTGCTCAATAAATATGATTGAATGAATGAACCAGAACAGTAATACTGTCAGCCAAATGGAGGCCATGCTAGCTTAGAAATTAAACACTTCAATTAGCATAAATAACCATAGTATTATGACTAATATGAAAGGTATAGTCAGTGTATTATTTTTGAGATTCATTCATTCATTCAATTGAGCGCTTACTGTGTGCAGAGCACTGTACTAAGCGCTTGGGAAGTACAGGTTTGCAACATCCATTCATTTAATTGTATTTATTGAGCGCTTACTGTGTGCAGAGCACAGGACTAAGCGCTTGGGAAGTACAAGGTGGCAGCATATAGAGACAGTCCCTACCCAACAGCAGGCTCACAGTCTAGAAGGGGGAGACAGACAACAAAACAAACATACAAACCAAATAAAATAAATAGAATAAATATGCACAAGTAAAATAGAGTAATAAATATGAACAAACATATATACATATATACAGGTGCTGTGGGGAGGGGAAGGAGGTAAGGCGGGGGGATGGTGAGGGGGAGGAGGGGGAGAGGAAGGAGGGGGCTCAGTCTGGGAAGGCCTCCTGGAGGAGGTGAGCTCTCAGTAAGGCTTTGAAGGGAGGAAGAGAGCTAGCTAGGCGGATGTGCGGAGGGAGGGCATAACAGGCCAGGGGGAGGTCGTGGGCCGGGGGTCGATGGCGGGACAGGTGAGAACGAGGCACAGTGAGGAGGTTAGCGGCAGAGGAGCGGAGGGTGCGGGCTGGGCTGGAGAAGGAGAGAAGGGAGGTGAGGTAGGAGGGGGCAAGGTGATGGACAGCCTTGAAACCGAGGGTGAGGAGTTTCTACCTGATGCTTAGGTTGATTGGTAGCTACTGGAGATTTTTGAGGAGGGGACTAACATGCCCAAAGCGTTTCTGCACAAAGACGATCTGGGCAGCGGCGTGAAGTATGGATTGAAGTCGGGAGAGACAGGAGGATGGGAGATCGGAGAGGAGAGTGATGCAGTAGTCCAGACGGGATAGGATGAGAGATTGAACAAGTAGGGTAGCGGTTTGGATGGAGAGGAAAGGGCGGATCTTGGCGATGTTGTGGAGGTGAGAACGGCAGGTTTTGGTGACAGATTGGATGTGAGGGGTGAACGAGAGAGCTGAGTCGAGGATGACACCAAGTTTGCAGGCTTGTGAGACGGAAAGGATGGTAGTGCCGTCAACAGTGATGGGAAAGTCAGGGAGAGGGCAGGGTTTGGGAGGGAAGATAAGGAGTTCAGTCTTGGACATGTTGAGTTTTAGATGGCGGGCAGACATCCAGAAGGAGATGTCCTGAAGGCAGAAGGAGATTGCTTTCTGAAGCAGAAAAACCGTAGCAAAGCTGAGGATTCTATTTTTCTCTGAGATCTTCCTTCACAAGTTGCCTCACGTCTTTTACCCACTGACAATGATGAGTTAACGGCATGTCAAAATTGGAAGAATCCAGGCATAGAATATCAATACTAAAACCAAGAATTCAAAATCAGTCACTGTTCAGGTGCTTTGAAATACGTATTACCAGATCTGAACTTGCTTTCCCAACGGCCATTCCAAAATTGAAATCCCAATGAACAGAGTTATGCATTTGCCTAAATCTAGAAAAAAGCCCATCACTCAAAACTTCCCTCTTGACTACTATTCCATATTTGCTTGTAGGCTTTGCTCTGGTGTTTCCAATCTTTATCAAATCAACCTAGACAGATCTATTTCCAGCTGTTGGGATGAACACCTGGGAGTATTTTTTCCTTTTGCCACAGATGTGGCCACTTGTATAGTTACTTTACTCTCTCCATTGTCCTCTTTGTCCCTTTCGCATTAGTGTGTTTTGCTCTTGATGGAGTTTTGCTCCACCGGATCGTTCTTCTGCTCATCAGAATACAGTGCAATTTTGCTGAATACATTGAGTACTACTTATGTTTTAATGAGCATTAATGAGATTTGTGATTGTCCTGTGGAGGAAAACTCATATCTCATTAGGTGGATTCCCAAAATGCCTAAAGGTGAGCAGACACAGCTTTAGATGTATAAGGTAATTTCATACTTAATTAGTTCCTCCCTTGCAGGGCCACAGATGCACATCTAGGACTGTGGCTCAAAATGGCCAACTTGTACTTCGCTGTGACAAGACAATACAATGGTAGAATTTGCGTAGTGTCCCACTGACTGTAGTAGTGTTATTTTCTGTGATGTTAATAAACTGGAATGATTATTTGAATGGATTTACAGCTGGTCAGAGGAATTAGATGGGAGAGTTCAGAGTATGTGTGTAAAACCATCATCATCATAACAATAATAGTGGTATTTGTTAAGCACTTACTATGTAGAAACATTGTAATAAGCACAGGAGTGGATACAAGATCACCTCTCAGGGTTGCACCTGTAGAGTTTCCAGTATTCTACCAGTCTTGGCTATGGAAGGGAGAGTCAAGCGGAGGCCCATGCTGGGCAACAGCAGAATGGAAAAGAGTCGAGGGCAGGGACTCAAGTTTACTGCATGGAATGAGGCAATGGTAAACCACTTCCATATTTTTCCAAGAAAACTGTGTGGATACACTACCAGAATGATTGCAGATGCAGAGCGTAGTGTTCTGGGAGAGATGTTTCCGTGATGTCGCTATGGGTCGGAGATGACTCGACGGATTTACAGCTTTATGGATTTATGAGATAGTTTGGACGTAGACCTCATCCCACAAAGGGCTCACAGTTAGGTCTTTCCTTCAAATATAAACCTTCAAATATCCTTCGAATATTCCCTCCCCCTCCTCCCCCTCCCCATCCCCCTACCTTACCTCCTTCCCCTCCCCACAGCACCTGTATATATGTATATTTATTTGTACATATTTATTACTCTATTTTACTTGTACATATTTATTCTATTTATTTTATTTTGTTAATATGTTTTGTTTTGTTGTCTGTCTCCCCTTTCTAGACTGTGAGCCTGCTGTTGGGTAGGGACCATCTCCATATGTTGCCAACTTGTACTTCCCAAGCGCTTAGTACAGTGCTCTGCACACAGTAAGCGCTCAATAAATATGATTGATTGATTGATTGATTCCCAAGTGCTTAGTACAGTGCTCTGCACACAGTAAGCACTCAATAAATACAATTGAATGAATGAATGAATGAATACGATTGAATGAATGAATGAATGAATAAACACGGGCTTATTTTTTTAATAGAGGAGGTATTCGTTTCCTTTGTAACTTCTGTATGTCAGGTAAACCTGCTGAAATCTATATTTGGTAATTTTATGTCACTTACAAAATAGAATGACTACTACTCTTATCACCTAATGATCTAGAAAGTGGAAAAAAATTATATTGAAATGCATTCAGTTTATCCAGTCCTTTTGGATGGAGGAACTAACATCCAATTTTCCTATCAGTGTTTTTTAAAAGGATTTGAAAATTGTTTATCTTGAAAATGAAATATAACTAAGCAAATACTGATAAATCTATTATGAGTGATAAATATATGTGAATATGAATGTTTTGATGCTCAAAGATTAACATTTCAGATTGATTGATTGTAAGAGTTCACAACTGTCACCTAGAAATATATATTTTTATCACCTATAACTGTCAAAGATGACACTTGGGTCAATATTACTTTGTGCGTGGGAGAGATAATAATAGCTTGGCCCAGAATCCTTTTCAGATGCGTCCTCGGTCCATTGAAAATAGCTAATAATAAGCTGTTCTGAAAGGGACAGGCAATGCGTATAATGACTGGATGTGTCCTAAATCACTGAACTATGGAGGGGATTCAGGCTTCTTACCTCTCTTGGAATCCTTACCAGCCTTCCTTTCCCATGATGGCCAAATTCTGGTCCTCGGTCCCTTCCTTCTCCACCAAACTCAGGAACTCCTAATTCTATCTCACTCTCAATTCTCCAGCCTCTGGCCCATTAGCTTGCTTTCTTTTCCCTGTCTGGACCACCCACAAATTTGCCATGCTGCTTTCCCTACCTTCAAAGCCACCTAAAACACCCTTTCCGGCTGATTGCTTTCTCTGCCAGTATGTAGGTGGGCTTATTAATTGCATTTATTTGATCTTTTTTGATTTACCTTTGATGTTTCCAGTATATCTGTGTTTATCCTCTCATTCTCAGTGTACGTATACTATCTGTGTTGGTCTGACTCCCCAGTTAGAGTGTAAGCTCCTCAAAGGCAGGGACAATGTCTTCTTCATTTATTGTATGGTTCCAAGAACCCAGTTCAGTGCTTTATGTTCAGGGAGATACTGATTGAATATGGAGAATAATGATAATAACAGGCTAGGTAATATTGTGGCTCAAGTCTATACACACACCCCTTTCAAATGATGATGAGATCTAGATTCTAACTGCAGCTTTACCATGGCCTGATCTGTGTCCTTGGGTAAATCAATTAGTGTCTCTGCATCTCAGTTTCATCACCTTTAAACTAGTGATAAGGTGCCTGCTCTCCATCTTTTCTTAGCCCTACGTGGGACAAGGACTCTTTGTGGTCAGATTATTTTGCAAGTGCCCCAAAATCCAGTATAGTGCTTGGCACATAGATGCATAAGAAGTGCTTATTACAGTGCTCTGCACATAGTAAGTGCTCAATAAATATGATAGAATGAATGAATAATAAGGGATTGAAAGAATGGAAGCAGTGTGGCCCAGTGGATAGAGCATGGACTTGGGAGGCAAAAGAACATGGCTTCTATTCCCAGATCTCCCACTTATCTGCTTTGTGACCTTGGGCAGGTCGTTAGAGAAGCAGCGTGACTCATGGAAAGAGCATAGCCTTGAGAGTCAGAGATCATGGGTTCTAATTCTGGCTCCGCCACTTGTCAACTGTGTGACTTTAGGCAAGTCACTTAACTTCTCTGAGCCTCAATTTCCTCATCTGTAAAATGGGAATTAAAACTGTGAGCCCCATGTAGGACAACCTGATCACCTTGTATCCCCCCAGTGCTTAGAACAGTGCTGTGCACATAGTAAGCACTTAACAAATACCATTATTTATTATTATTTTTATTATTATTATTTGTGCTCACCTGTAACATGGGGATTAAGACTGTAAACCCAATGTGGGAGAGGAACTATATCTAACCTAACTACTCCAGTGCTTAGAACAGTGCCTGGCCCATAGCAGGTACTTAACAAATACCATTAAAAACAAAACAAAACACAAAGCAACTCGAGACTTGGGCAGTCCATTGGAAGAAGGCTCTGTTGTCAGTAGCTGTTGCCTGCTAATCACTCAATCAATCAATAAATCACATTTATTGAGCACTTACTGTGTGCAGAGCACTTGGGAGAGTAGTAATAATAATAATGATGGTATTTGTTAAGCACTTACTATGTGCAAAGCACTGTTCTAAGTGCTGGGCGCATACAAGGTGATCACGTTGTCCCACGTGGGGCTCACAGTCTTAATCCCCATTTTACAGATGAGGTAACCGAGGCACAGAGAAGTTAAATGACTTGTCCAAAGTCACACAGCTGACAAGCGTCGGAGCCGGGGTTTGAACCCATGACCTCATAGAGTTGGTAGGTACATTTCTTGCCCACAACAAGCTTACAATCCAGAGGGGGAGAAAGACATCAATGTAAATAAATAAATTACAGATCTGCACATACGTGCTGTGGAGCTGAGGGCGGGGTGAATAAAGGGTGAAAATCCAAATACAAGGGCAATGCAGAAGAGAGTGTGACTAGATTGTGAGCCCACTGTTGGGTAGGGACCGTCTCTATATGTTGCCAACTTGTACTTCCCAAGCGCTTAGTACAGTGCTCTGCACACAGTAAGTGCTCAATAAATACGATTGAATGAATGAGTGGGAGAAGAGAAAATGAGGGTTTAGTCAGAAAATGCCTCTTGGAGGAAATGTGCTTTTAATAAGGTTTTCGAGGTAGGGAGACGGATTGTATGTTGGATATGAAGAGGCAAGGAGTTACAAGCCAAAGGCAGATTGTAGGTTAGGGGTCAAGAGAGATCTAGATGAAGAGTGACCTAGATGAGATCAAGGAACACTGAGTAGGATGGCGATAAAGGAGTGAAGCGTGTGGACTTTGCTGTAATAGGAAAACTGGGAGGCATGGTGGAAGGAGAGGGTAAGGTGATTGAGTGCTTTACAGTTTACAGTCATCTAGGAGAGAGTTACAGAAAAGCCTCTCTCTCTCCACCTCTGAAGACCTTCCTGGAGAGGAACAAAGCAAAGGGTAGTAGTGGTGATAACATTCTTTAGGTCTTTACGATGGGCAAACACTGTAAAAGTGCCAAGCAGAAACTGCAGATAGTGATTCTAGACAGTCTCCTTATAACTAGAAGTTATGCCACCACCCACCCCCCATATATGTTGCCAGCTTGTACTTCCCAAGCGCTTAGTACAGTGCTCTGCACACAGTAAGTGCTCAATAAATACGATTAATTGATTGATTGATAGAAGAGGGGTGGGAAAGAGGATAACAAAAACGCTGGGAAAGAATATCAGGAAACATTAAAGAAAGTATTCAATAATTAAATTTGTAGTATGTGACTAATCTTAATCAGACCAGTCAGGTCCACCTCCTCCAGAAAGCCTTTTCTAGAGTTTGTGTGTATTTTATTTTGTTAATATGTTTGGTTTGGTTTTGTCTCCCTCTTCTAGACTGTGAGCCCACTGTTGGGTAGGGACTGTCTCTATATGTTGCCAACTTGTACTTCCCAAGCGCTTAGCACAGTGCTCTGCACACAGTAAGCGCTCAATAAATATGATTGATTAATTGATTTCCTATTCTCAGAATTTGTGGGGATGTATATCAACACACCCCTCTCAGGACTGCACCTGGAGGGTTTCCAGTACTCTACTAGTCTCAGCTACAGGAGGGAAAATCAAGCAGATGCAAACTCTTTCCATTCCTAGCTTGAGCAGTGGCTAGAGAGTGGAAGGCAACCTGCTACAAGTCAAAACTCAACTGTGCTGGGCAGCAGCCACATTGGAGAAAGTTTAAGGCAGAAACTCAAGTTTACTGCACGGAAGAAGACAATGGTAAACCACTTCTGTATTTTTACCAAGAAAACTCTATGGATACACTACTAGAACATTGGCAGATGGCGGGGGGGCGTTCCGGGAGAGATGATAATAATAATAATAATAATGGCATTTGTTAAGCACTTACTATGTGCAAGGCACTGTATTAAGCACTTAGGAGGATATAAGGTGATCAGGTTGTCCCACATGGGGCACACAATCTTAATCCCTATTTTACAGATGAGGTAACTGAGGCTCAGAGAATTTAAGTGACTTGCCCAAGGTTACACAGCAGACGTGGCGGAGCTGGGATTCGAACCCATGACCTCTGACTCCAAAGCCCGGGCTTTTTCCACTGAGCCACGCTGATGTGCTCATGGAGTCACTATGGGTTGGAGACGACTTGGCAGCAAAAGACAAGATGAAATACATAATCAACTATATATTAAATTATTTTGTATTGATTGCTCTCTAGGGTTTTTTTTGGTGTGGTCATTTTTTGATGTATTTTTGATGTATTTTGCTAAGCACTGTGACAAATAGAATTTAACCAAATTAAAAACAGTCTCTGTCACACATGAGGCTCATTGTCTAGAGCTGAGGGAGAACAGGTGAGATTTATTTTTTGTTGTTCATTTTTTTATGACTGCCTCCATGTTTAGAGTGTATACTCACCATGGGAGGTGACTGAGTTGTTTATAATAAGAAATAATTATAATAATGGCATTTATTAAGTGCTTACTATGTACAAAGCACTGTTCTAAGTGCTGAGGAGGTTACAATGTGATCAGGTTGTTCCACGTGGGGCTCACAGTCTTAATCCCCATTTTACAGATGAGGTAACTGAGGCACAGAAAAGTGAAGTGACTTGCCCAAAGTCACACAGCTGACAATTGGCAGAGGCGGCATTTGAACCCATGACCTCTGACTCCCAAGCCCATGCTCTTTCCATTGAGCCACGCGGCTTCTCTTGTGCACACAGTGAGCGCTCATTGAATGCTCTGACTACTAATGCTATGGCTACTAAAACTCTCTGGTCTAGACACCTGTAATCTTTCCAACCATAGAGAAACAGCATGGCTTCGTGGAAAGAGCCTGGGCTCGGGAGTCAGAGGTCATGGGTTCTAATCTCAGCTCTGCCACTTATCAGCTGTGTGACTTTAGGCAAGTCACTTGACTTCACTGGGCTTCTGTTACCTCACCTGTAAAATGGGGATTAAGTCGGTGAGCCCCACGTGGGACTACCCGATTACCTTGTATCTACCCCAGTACTTAGAGCAGTGCTTGGTACATAATAAACGCTTAACAAATGCCAACATTATTACTATTATTATTATTATTATTATTATTATTATTATCATTATTATTATAGATGTAGGAAAGTTAGGCTTCTTTTCAGGTGTATAGAGCAGATTTTAGTAGGTGAAAATGGCCTGAGCATCAGGCATGCTCACCACAACTCCCCAACAACTCTTTTATTATATGTTGCCAACTTGTACTTCCCAAGTGCTTAGTACAGTGCTCTGCACACAGTAAGTGCTCAATAAATGCGATTGAATGAATGAACTCCCCATGATCCCCTCTGCTCCTCTGCTGCTAATCTCCTCACCGTGCCTCATTCTCGCCTGCCCCTCTGTCGACCCCCCGCCCACGTCATCCTCCTGGCCTGGAATGTCCTCCCTCTGCACATCCCCCAAGCTAGCTCTCTTCCTCCCTTCAAGGCCTTACTGAGAGCTCACCTCCTCCAGGAGGCCTTCCCACACTGAGCCCCCTCCTTCCTCTCCCCCTCGCCCCCCTCTCCATCTCCCCCGTCTTACCTCGTTCCCTTCCCCACAGCACCTGTATATATGTATATATGTTTGTACATATTTATTACTCTATTTAATTTACTTGTACATATCTATTCTAATTATTTTATTTTGTTAATATGTTTGGTTTTGTTGTCTGTCTCCCCCTTCTAGACTGTGAGCCCACTGTTGGGTAGGGACTGTCTCTATATGTTGCCAACTTGTACTTCCCAATGCTTAGGACAGTGCTCTGCACACAGTAAGCGCTCAATAAATACGATTGATTGATTGATTGATCCCCAGAATCCCAAAGACATAGAGACTCTGCATAACTCAATCCTAGGGTCCTAGAAATTGTAAACAAACTGGGCACTCAATAGTTTATTCTCATTTATTAAGGTAGGTTTGTCCTCCACAGATTTCATTTATACCATTGGAGAAAGCCAATACACTTAATACACAGGAACGGCATACATTTATGGCTCAGTGACCAATCATAATTTGGAATAAAATGTAATACATTAATTTTTAAGTACAATGATAGGTGTTATTTTCTTTTCTTTTCCTCATCTATGCCATGAGTACAATGAGCTGATAAGGTTACTACACTAATTATTCTTGTTCTTAAATAGTAAGATAATTACCGGAGCACTATTCTATTCAAAATGAAAATTAGATCCACCCTCTGGCACATTTAAATTAGGTACCTTTCTTTTTTTGCAAAAATATTCTGCTTTCCTCTTCAAATGGAACCTCCTTTTTCTTTCACCTTATCTTCCCAACATTATATAAAGAGAGTTTCCATTTTCACACATGGCAATAATTTCTATACTAAAAAATACTTTGACTTGATGTGGACCAGTCCATGGTGGTTTGAGATGAGAGAGAGAGAAAGGAAATTTTATTAGGGTCAGCTATGGTACCCCTGATGGCTTGGAGCATATAACTTATACGAGCCACCTAATTCTCATGGTATATCCGAGTAAACACTCTCCAGGTTATGAAAATTAAGATGGGAGTTTGTACAGGTACAAGGTTTCTTTTTTGGAAGTGAATAAACGCCCCAGTATAAGGGAAGATGCACTCTGACTTCTTTCTGCCCATCTGTTTTCATTAAACATGGTGTATTTGTATCTTGAAGGAAATTTCATAGGTAAAGCTGTGGTTTTGACATTACTCTGAACTGCAGTGCCTCTCAATGGTTTCTTCCTTTTGGAAGTGGGCTATGTCTGCTGAAGCATGGATTTTTGCTGAAATTAATTTTTCTACAAAAAGCTTGGATTTGTACCCACATCATTGTAATAGTTTAGAATAGTTAATGTGGAGTGAAGGGGGCAGAAGACAGATTGTAATGGGTCCAGGAGGGAATTAGAAGAGAGGAAGTGGAGATAGTGGGTGTAGAGAATATGCTCAAAGAATTTGGAGAGGAATTTTAGAAGGGAGTTGGGGTGATAATTGGAGGGTGCCGAGGGTACAAGGGAAGGCTTTTTTTAAGATAAGAGATGTATAGGAATGCTCAAAGGCAGGGGTGAAGGAGCTTCTGGCAAGTGAGCACTTGAAGATCAGTAAGGGAGGAAGGGAGGGGACAAGTGTTTTAACTAGGTGAGAAGGAATGAGGCCAGAGACACAGGTGAAGGGGGATAGGTTTTAAGAGGAGATGAAATATCTCCTTCTTGAGATATTACTGGGAAGGAAGGGAGAGTCCAAGACAAGACAACGTGAGGGTGAGGCTGGAGAAGTGGAAGGGGAATTTTAGAGAGATTATGCCCAATGGTTTCAATTTTCTCAATAAATAGATGGCAAAGTCACTGGGGCAACTGAAGGGGAGGCAGGGGAACAAGTTTTAAGGATAGAGTTAAAAGTCTGAAACAGCTATCACAGGAAATGCTAATGGGAGTCAATGTGCAAGGAGAAATATTGTTGCCCGGCAGATAAGAGGGCAGGATGAAATTAAGGTAGATGAGGTTGACCTAATGTTTGGATTTCTACTAGCTGTACTCCAGTGCTCAAGCACATGAATGGAGAAAGTATACTGTAGAGGCAATCTAAGGCAGCGGGTTGGTAGTTCAAGATTGATGTCTTTTAATCTCACCTAATTTGGGGTGAGGGGAGTCCAAACCCACTTAACTGGCGTGTTTGCTGCTGAAATGAGATTAGTAGCAGATTTCCATGCATGACTCTAGATTGTAAACTCATTGAGGGCAGGAAATGTGAATGTGTCTGTTTATTGTTTCGATGTACTCTCCCAAGCGCTTAGCACAGCGCTCCGCATACAGTAAGATCTCAATAAATACGATTGAAAGAATGAATGAATTAAGGCGGGATAGGGTGGTGAGGGATTAGAGTTCAATGGAGGTAATGGAGTTGAGGGTGTGGGTTTGAGGGTTGAGAAGGTAGATTGCATATGTAGATCAAAAGTGAGATAATTGAGATAATTGGTAGCAGTCCTGATATCAGATATTTATGCGGTGGAGCAGGAATTTCAAAGTTGGTGAGTGTGGAAATTGTACTGTGATTTGAGATGATGGAATCAAGTGTGTTTCTAAATTGGGGAGTGGGTGATGTGGGGTAGAACAGGGTGTCAGAGGAGTTGAGGAAGTCCTCAAGGATCAGTGCAGCGATAGAGGTGAGAAGGAATGTGAGAAAGGGATCTAAATGGTACTGAAAGTAGGAGGTGGCATCTAGGACATGGTAGATGACTGCAACCGGTAATTTGGGTGGGTAGAAGAACTTCATAACCATTTATATGTACTTCCAACCACCCGTACCACTTTGGTAAATATTGATTTATAGATTATGTTATTTAAACAATAATAATAATAAATATGGTATTAAGCACTTATTCTGTGCCAAACACTGTGCTAAACTCTGGGGTAGATACAAGATAATCAAGACAGACATGGGATTCCTATGTACTTAGTAATAATAATAATAATAATAATAATAATAATAACATTTATTAAGCACTTACTATGTGCAAAGCACTGTTGTAAGTGCTGGGAAGGTTACAAGGTGATCAGGTTGTCCCACGGGGGGCTCACAGTCTTCATCCCCATTTTACAGATGATGTAACTGAGGCACTGAGAAGTTAAGTGACTTGCCCAAGGCCACACAGCTGGCAGTTGGTGTGTCTGGGATTTGAACCCATGACCTCTGACTCCAAAGCCCGTGCTCTTTCCACGGAGCCACGCTGCTTTTCTTAGTCATGCTGCCTCTCTTAGTACAGTGCTTTCCACACAATAAGTCCTCAATAAAAACTGTGGATTGAGTGACTCACAGTCTTTCCCATATATTAATCTTGAGTCTCCACTTTCTTCTATCGGTATGCATTCTGTTTGTCTCCCTAGTTAGATTGTAAGTCTTTGAGGGCAGTGATCAAATATTTCATTTTTATTGTGCTGTCCCAAGGGTTTAAAAATATGCCAGCATACAGTACTTAGTAGTGCATGTTGTTTTGTAAATGTATCTAGTGGTCATTCCAATTCTATTGGTATTATTCAAAAATTATTTCTGATTAATTGACGTGAGCCCAGGCAGGCTGCAAGCAGGGTGAGGTGAGAACCTAGAGTGGTCAGTGTTTCTGGCTAAGGGTCCAGAGGGCTGGATCGTCCTGAATATATTCAAAGCTACTCCCACTGATACAGACTCACAGAACAAAATACCCTCTGGCCCAGCTAGAGCTGATGTTACAGTGCTCTGCTGCTTCACTGCAAGTGAAAGCTGCCCTATTAAATCCCTTGACCATTAATTTGCCAATAAAAGCTGACTTTGAGGCAGTTAATTGCAAGATATTTTCCAACCTGTCTTCAGTCGGAAGGTGGGAAGGAAGCAACTTACCGTAGCTAGAAACTCCCTTCATTTTACTAACCCAAACAAATTCCTCCCACAAGAGAACCATTCAATCATTCATTCAGTTGTATTTATTGAGTGCTTACTGTGTGCAGAGCACTGTGCTAAGCATTTTGGGGAAGTACAATATAACAATAAACAAACACATTCCCTGCCCACAATGAGTTTACAGGCTGGAGGGCATCACCTCTGAGTGATTGGGGCCAATTATCAGGTGATTTTGGCTACCCTGAGGAGACACATAAGCTCTTTCGGTGGATGAAGGTCAATCATTCCATTCCTGCAATTCTATTGTTATGTCTCATACTGAGAACCTGACATCAAATCACAATGATCTTTTCTCAAGTTTATGCTTTGATTCAATCCATTTAGGTTTGTGTGTATTTGAGGTGAAAGATAATAAATGTCAGCAACCTCCATCCTCCAATCACCAGTTCTCTTCCTTATCCTTTTTCCTTCAAGTGTTTTTTCACCACGAATATCCATTTCCCCTCTCCTCACCGTGACTCCATTCCCACCACCTGCTGGCTTTTCTATAATGATTCTTGAAAAATCACGCACTATTGGATTTAGACTGGTAAAGAATAAAAGTCAAGTATCTAGCATTCTCTGGACTGTAGTAATAACAACTGTGATATTTGTTAAATGCTTAACTATGAGGTATACACTTGGGTCCAATGTGGAGGGAGAAACAGGTATTTAATCCCCATTTTTGAGATGAGGAAAATGAGGCACAGAGTGACTTGCCCAGGATCAAATTGCAGGGACGTGTCAGATTTAGAATTAGATCCCAACCCTACTGTTTACCAGTCCCATGCCATCTTTATTAGTGCAGCAGGGTCTTTATTTCAGGGTTTCAGGTGAGGGAGACTTCAAAGATGAGGTCACCCTGTGGAGAATTCTCCCCTTCCTGTTTTAAAGAAGCAGGAGTGTGAGCAGCACACAGTATGCGGTCAATAAAATATCATTGATTGATTGATGAATTGTTACACACATTGAAGTAGGCCTCATTTTTGCCCTTGGCAGTGTGGTTAAGCCATTTAGAAAGATGAATCAGAGGTTTATTGCTCTTGAATGAACCTTTTAAATGAAAGAAGAGTATGCAAGTCATCATCCAGGCCTCCCCTGACAAATGACACCAGGCCCAAGAGCCAGGCTTGTTTGGAATTGACTACTATTTCCCTTTGAGCTACCCCAATAATAATAATGATAATTGTATTGTTTAGTGTTTATTATGTAGTAAGCACTTCACTAAGCTCTGGGACTTCAGGTTGGATGAAGTCCTTCTGCCACATGGGGTTCACTGTGGAAGTAGGAGTGAGAACAGGTATTTTCTTAAAATCTGCTTTACAGATGAGGAAACTGAGCACATTTAAGCAAAATAAGTAGGCGAATGACACACGATAGGCAAGTGGAAGAATTGGGATTCAAACCCTGGCCCCATGATTCCCAGGCCACTACTCTTTCCACTAGTCTCCACTATTCTCTTGGCTTTCCAGGACCATTTTTACTTGGTCAGCTGCATTTCTGAAATGCTACTCTCGAGTCAGGGAGTGGCCAGTCAAGGTTTAAGTAGCTAACCAAAATGAAGGCTGAATTGGCAGAGTACATGCCTACTTCAGGGAACAAGTTATGAACGCCCAAGGTAAATTTAATTCTCTGCTTCTACAACCCAGCCGGCGCACTTCACTCCTCTGGTGTTAACCTTCTCACTTTGTCTCAATCTCGTCTGTATCACCGCTGACCCCCGGCCCACGTTCTACCTCTGGTCTGGAACACCCTCCCTCCTGAAATCCATCAGGCAATTACTCTCCCTCCCTTCAAAGCCTTACTGAAGGCACATCTCCTCCAAGAGGCCTTCCCAGACTAAGCCCCACTTGTCCTCATCTCCCACTCCTTTCTGCATCATCCTGACTTGCTCATTGGCTCTTCCCCCCTCTTTCCACCCTGCAGAACTTATGTATATATCTGTAATTTTATTTATTTATATTGACGTCTGTTTACTTTTACTGATGCCTGTCTCCCCCGACTATACTGTGAGCTCACTGTGGTCAGGGATTATCTCTTTCTATTGCTATATTGTATTTTCCCAAACGCTTAGTACAGTGCTCCATACACAGTAAACACTCAATAAATATGATTGAATTTATTTTATTTTATTTTATTTTGTTAGTATGTTTGGTTTTGTTCTCTGTCTCCCCCTTTTAGACTGTGAGCCCACTGTTGGGTAGGGACTGTCTCTATATGTCGCCAATTTGTACTTCCCAAGCACTTAGTACAGTGCTCTGCACATAGTAAGTGCTCAATAAATACGATTGATGATGATGATGATGATTCAATCAACAGTCTTAGTGGTGGCTCAGGTGGAAGACGACTTCTACATTACACATTACACATCACACACACACCACATTTGCATGTACGTAGGTATGAGAGTTGGTAGTGTGTCATTCTCAAATCAGAGAGAGGAAAGAGCTTAATCCTAGAAGAAGAGTGGTGGACCTACCTATAAAGTCCTTGTGAAAATGGAGAAGAAACTAGGATGAAGAAAATCGAGAAAGCAAGAAGAAAAAGAAAACTGTACTTTAAGGTTTTCATCTTTTCAATATTCAAGGGGAAGAGTAAGAAAATTGGGTCCAAGAAATATCTAGCTATGAACATTTAATCAGATTTGCACTGAATCTGGTCAGTCTTCTTGAGCTGGAGGTATCTGCCGCACATCATTTCCCAAGAGCTCAGGCACATCTCACTCGTTCAGAGCTGCTGAACTGGAGTAAGCGATCTACTGAAGTGTCATATCCCAATAAAGTTTGGAAAACATTAAGCCTGCTTTTCCCATCTCCCCACAGGATCCAGCAATTTCATCAGTGCCGAGAACTCAAAGACCTTTCTCTGCCCAGAATTCCCCAAGTTCAACAGCACATTTGCTATCTCCAGGAGGTCTGGTTTATGGCAGATCCTGAGTAGATTTGAAAAGCCAGAGAAATTGACTAGAGTGGCATCCTCATCCACATAGTGAAGCAAGGTTACATAACAGGCCTAGTTTCATTTTTCACATCCGTGCTTTGGGTATACACTAAGGACCCTGGAAAGCAGTGGGTACCATATGCTCTGGACCCTTGGGAAATTCTTTCAGCTCATCAGGCTTCAATTTCCTCCAAAGTCTTTGAGACAGTCATTTGGGATCCGCTATGTGCTAATAACTGTTTCTGCTCATGCCCCCACTAGAAGAGATATGAATTGCTTTGCAGAGTCAGCATTGACCTTTGTCCTGAAGAAAATGAAGGTACCAGGATAACCCTATTATTTTGTCAAATCGCCAGCATCTTCAATATGACATGGAGCCGAAAGGGTATAGTCAATCCCTGAAAAGATTAAAATACAGTTACTCTCTCTCTCTCTCTCTCTCTCTCTCTCTCTCTCTCTCTCTCTCTCTCTCGGACACTTACTAACACAGGTTGGGGAGGACTTGATTGCAGTTTTTTTTTAATGGTTCTTGTTAGGGTTTATTATGTGCCAAACACTGTAATAAGTGCTAGGATAGGTAGACAATCAATCAATCAATCATATTTATTGGACGCTTACTGTGTGCAGAGCACTGTACTAAGCACTTGGGAAGTACAAGTTGGCAACATGTAGAGACAGTCCCTACCCAACAGTGGGTGATCTGGTTGTACACAATCCCTGTCCCACATAGGGCTTACAATCTAAGTAGGAGGCACTGAATCATCTCCATTTTGTGGATGCTCTAACTGAAGCACAGAGACGTTAAGTGCCTTGCTGAACATTACAGAGCATGCAAAGTTACAAAGCCAGGATTAGAACCCAAGTCTTCTGACTCTGGGGCCTGTTCTCTTTCCACTCGGTCAGGCTGCTTCTCTTCAAACATTTTGTGAAGACCTACAGAGCAGCAGAAATGTCCAAGCTAGTATGTGCCCAACTGGATCTGCCCTATCTCCCTCCTACCCTCCCTTTCCAAATTAGTAGAGCAAGTCATCTACACACACTGCCTCGAATTCCTCAACTCCAACTCTTTCCTGGACCCCCTCCAATCTGGCTTCCGTCCCCTCAACTCCATCGAAACTGCCCTCTCACAGGTCGCCAATTACCTCCTTCTTGCCAAATCCAGTGGCTCCTACTCTATCTTAATCCTCCTTGACCTCTCAGCTGCCTTTGAAACTGTCGACCATCCCCTTCTCCTCAACGCGTTATCCAACGTTGACTTCATGGACTTTGTCCTCTCCTGGTTCTCCTCTCATCTCTCTGGTCATACATCCTCAGTCTCCTTTGTGGACTTCTCCTCCCTTACTGTAGGGGTTCCTCAAGGGTCAGTTCTTGGTCCCCTTCTGTTCTCCATCTATACTCAGTCCCTTGGTGAACTCATTTGCTCCCACTGCTTCAACTATCACCTCTATGCAGATGACACCCAAATCTACACCTCCTCCCCTGTTCTCTCTCCCTCCCTTCAGGCTTGCATCTCCTCCTGCCTTCAGGACATCTCTACCTGGATATCCTCCCATCACCTAAAACTCAACTTGTCGAAGACTGAGCTCCTTCTCTTCCCTCCCAAACCCTGACCTCTCCCTGACTTTCCCGTCACTGTGGATGTCACTACCGTCCTTCCTGTCTCACAAGCCCACAACATTGGTGACATCCTTGACCCCACTGTCTCATTCACACCACACATCCAATCCATCACCAAAACCTGCCGGTCTCACCTTTACAACATCGCCAAGATCTGCCCTTTCCTCTCCATTCAAACCGATGCCTTGTTGGTACAATCTCTCATCCTATCCTGACTGGATTACTGCATCAGCCTCCTTTCTGATCTCCCATCCTCCTGTCTCTCCCCACTTCAGTCTATACTTCACTGTGCTGCCCAGATTATCTTTCTTCAGAAATGCTCTGGGCATGTCACTCACCTCAAAAATCTCCAGTGGTTGCCCATCAACCTTCACATGAAACAAAAACTCCTCACTCTTGGCTTCAAAGCTCTCCATCAGCTTGCCCCATCCTACCTCACCTCCCTTCTCTCCTTCTCCAGCCCAGGCCAAACACTCCACTCCTCTGCCACTAACCTTCTCACTGTGCCTCGTTCTCTTCTGTTCTGCCATCGACCTCTGGCCCACATCCTACCTCTTGCCTGGAATGCCCTCCCTCCTCACGTCCACCAAACTAGGTCTCTTCCCCTCTACAAAGCCCTACTGAGAGCTCACTTCCTCCAGGAGGTCTTCCCAGACTGAGCCCCGCCTTTTCCTGTGCTCCTCCTCCCCTCCCCATTGTCCCTACTCCTTCCCTCTTCTCGAGCCCCTTCCCCTCCCCACAGTGTTTGTATATATGTGTACGTATTTATTACTCCATTTTAGTAATGATGTGTGTATATATATCTATAATTCTATTTATCTATTTTAATGGTCCTGTCTACTTAGTTTGTTTTATTGTCTGTTTCCCCTTGCTAATAATAATAATAATAATGATGATGGCATTTATTAAGTGCTTACTATGTGCAAAGCACTGTTTTAAGCGTGGGAAGGTTACAAAGTGATCAGGTTGTCCCATGTGGGGCTCACAGTCTTAATCCCCATTTTACAGATGAGGGAACTGAGGCATAGAGAAATTAAGTGACTTACCCAAAGCCGAACAGCTGACAAGTGGCAGAACTGGGATCTGAAACCATGACCTCTGACTCCCAAGCCCGTGAGCTTTCTAGACTGTGAGCCTGTTGTTGGGTAGGGATTGTCTCCATCTGTTGCCAAATTGTACTTTCCAAGTGCTTAGTACAGTGCTCTGTACACAGTAAGTGCTCAATAAATACGATTGAGTGAATGAATGAATGAATCTGCCATGCATGTATTGTTTAACTTACTGAGAAGTTTCACCCAGGTTATCCAAGTGCTAGATATACTTAACATAAAAATTTATACCAGCACATTTGTAACTCAGGTCTAGAACAAAGCCACTTCCCCAGTGGTGAAGTTTTACTCTCTCTAACTCAACTCTGGGGACAACATGCTGGTGAAGAATGGATGACAACAATACATTCAGATGTTCCAAAAGGAGTGTTGGTAAATGTAGACAGACCAAATAAACACTACAAGACTATGCTAAGTGATGATATCAGCTAATGGTAGTAAAGCAGTGTGGCTCAGTGAAAAGAGCCCGGGCTTTGGAGTCAGAGGTCATGGGTTCAAATCACCAAATCACCAAGCTCCACCAATTGTCAGGTGTGTGACTTTGGGCAAGTCACTTAAGTTCTCTTTGCCTCAGTTACCTCATCTGTAAAATGGGGATTTAGACTGTGAGCCCCCCATGGGACAACCTGATCACTTTGTAACCTCTCCAGCATTATTATTATTATTATTATCCATTATTATAATATTAATATTATATAATGTCATTATATAATATTATAATTACTATCCATTATTATTATTAATGGTACTTATGCTACTAAGTGCAGGGTTCAATTCAAAATCATCAGGAGCCACATGGGGCTCACAGTCTAAGTAGGAGGGAGCACAGGTATTGAATCCCCATTTTGCAGTTGAGGTAATTGAGGTACAGCGAAGTGAGGAGGCTTGCCCAAGGTCACACAGCAGTTAAGTGGTGGAGCCAGGATTAGAGCCCAGCTCCTCTAACTCCCAGGCCCATTCTCTTTCCTCAAGATTAGGATGCTTTGCCTAATCTTAAATAATTGATAATCAGATAATCTTGAGTAAACTGGAAAGCAGGAGTCCAGACCAGATTAGCAGTCATTAGAGATGAAGTGGCCTTTTTTGGCGGAATAAGTACAACAAAGTGGTAATGCTGGTGATGGCACAGGTCAGTCAATCATTCAGTTCATCAACGGCATTTTTGGAGGACTGCTCATATAAGAATTCTACAGCCTATAGAAGGAGACAGGCATTAAAATATATAATCTTATATATTTCTCCATCCCCCCCATCTTACCTCCTTCCCTTCCCCACAGCACCTGTATATATGTATATATGTTTGTACATATTTATTACTCTATTTATTTTACTTGTACATATCTATTCTATCTATTTTATTTTGTTAGTATGTTTGGTTTTGTTCTCTTTCTCCCCCTTCTAGACTGTGAGCCCACTGCTGGGTAGGGACTGTCTCTAGATGTTACCAACTTGTACTTCCCAAGTGCTTAGTACAGTGCTCTGCACACAGTAAGCGCTCAATAAATACGATTGATGATGATGATTAAAATAGGTTAGGGATAAGGGAAATAATAGAGTTTAAATATATTTACATAAGTACTACAGAGTTGAGGTGAGTGTCAAAGAGCTTAAGGGACACACAGCTAAATTCATAGTTGGCACAGAAGGGAGGGCAGATAGGGAAAATAAAGTGCTTAATCTGGGAAGGTTTGTAGACTATAAGATCTTTGGTCGGCAGAGATCGTGTCAATTCTAATGTATTTTACTTCTATGTGTGCTTAGTACGGTGCTTTCCCAACAGTAAGTGCTCAATAAATACCATTGATTGATTGATTTCCCTTAACAACTGTGGGAGTTAGTTTCCTGATAGTACCTCCTATTGTTAAGACTAAAAGTCTGTGGAATAGAGGGCGTTGGAACTGACCAGCTTCGACTGGGCCAGATGAAATTCAAGACAGTAGGGGCAACATGTGCAGCTCTGGCAACAGTAAAGTTAAAAACTTACAATGAACTCCCTGTGCAATGAGGATGACCAGCAGACATAGTGACTGAAAAGCCCATTGCTATTCCAGGGAGAGCACAGGATTTGGAGTCAGAGGTCATGGGTTCGAATCCTGGCTCTGCCAATTGTCAGCTGTGTGACTTTGGGCAAGTCACTTCACTTCTCTGGGCCTCAGTGACCTCATCTGTAAAATGGGGATTAAGACTGTGAGCCCCCCGTGGGACAACCTGATCACCTTGTAACCTCCCCACTGCTTAGAACAGTGCTTTGCATATAGTAAGCGCTTAATAAATGCCATTATTATTATTATCCACGGTCATGGAAAACTGTTCACTCAGAAGCTGTGCAACATGGTAGCCAAAATGGTAACAGAAAATTGAGCATGCATTTGCAAGACCATGGCTATGACTTGGAGTCGGCCAAAAAAAACCCATGATCAATCTGTGACATTTATTGAGTGCTAAGTGCTAATCGCTATACTGATTAGTTGAGAGCAGAAAAGAGTTTCCTGCCCTCCTGCGGAAGCAGCGTGGCTCATTAGGAAACAGCACGGGCTTTGGAGTAGAGGTCATGGGTGCAAATCCCGGCTCTGCCAATTGTCAGCTGTGTGACTTTGGGCAAGTCACTTAACTTCTCTGTGCCTCAGTTACCTCATCTGTAAAATGGGGATTAAGACTGTGAGCCCCACGAGGGACAACCTGATCACCGTGTATCCTTCCCAGTGCTTTGAACAGTGCTTTGCACATAGTAAGGGCTTAATAAATGCCATCATTATTATTATTATTATTTGAAAGGAGGACATAGATAACATTATTTACAAATAGTGAAAGCAGGTGGAAGAATTAGAATGAAAAAGAAAGCAGTGCAGGCATTGGAATGAAAACTATGAAAGCTGAAAGTGAGCTAAATGAATTATGTAATGTTCAGATAAATATATGTAATATATAATACATAGAACTAGATCTACATTATATAAGTGGTCAGGGCAGCAATGCAAAACATAAATTCTAAGAGTGGTATTCGGCCAAAGTTACTGGAAAGAGCACCGGCTTGGGAGTCAGAAGGGCCTGGGTTCTAATCCCAGCTCTGCCACTAGTCTGCTAGGTGACCTTGGACAAGTCACTTTTATCTGTGCCTCAGTTATGTCATCTGTAAAATGGGGATTAAGACTGCGTGCTCCAATTGGGACAGAGACTGTGTGCAACCCAATTAGCTTGTATCTACCTCAGGGTTTAGTACAGTGTCCGACACATAGTAAACACCTAACAACGATCATTAAATTCAGGAAAGACTTCTTCAAGGAGGTGGAATTTCAAGGAAGTTTTGAAGATGAAGAAAGCTATGGTCTGGTTGGATTTGTGGGAGTTTTTGGAGAATAAGGGAATAGAATAGGGGAACTGCCACCAGGACAGTCAAGAGTGAGGTAGAGTTAGATAGTGAGCTTTCGAGGAGCAAAAAGTGTAAACTTGAGAGCTTGAAAATAGGAGGTGAAGAGACCTACGATATCTAGACAGTCCGAACTCTCGGGATGTACTATATTCAGGGAGATCTAACTTTTTCTTCTACTGGAACTTGTTAGGAAACTTGAAGTGTTTGGTAATTTCATTTTATCACTGCTTTCCTTTACTGGCTTTAATTATTGATTGTGATAAAGAAGAGATCGATATACTCTGGGGATGGATGATTAAGGGGTTAGAAGTTTTACAGCAAACATGCATAAGAACTACACATAAAATCATCCTATCAAACGTGCCATGGATTTCTAAATGAACTCAGAATGTTTCATTTACCTCCAGACGATTCAGTGCTGTGGTTTTGAGTGCTTTGGACACACTTGAGAAATTCTCTTCCACCAGAGTAAGGTTGAAAACCAGCTTCCTGGAGTTTGAAGTAAGGTTGTGTGCATTGAGCATTTTGCCGTTCAATATGGGTACTTCTTTACCCTTCTCCACAGACCTCAAAAGGATGTTATTTAGTGGTTTACAATTCCCTCTGGAGTCTAGGGGCACTGTGAGTAATGGACCCACGCCAGAGAGGGGACCTAGAGTGTTCTTAAAGCATTTTTAAGGAAAGCTAAAAACAAATATTTTGAAAGAAAAAAGTTCAGCTGTCTTTTCCTGCTTGGATACAGCATAGCAGTTCAAACACAGCTCCGTGTGACTTTCTAGGCTTTTAAAAGGCAGTACTTAGGTTTTCCAGCATTCCCCTTTGTGTTTCAGTAATAATGATGCAAGCAGTTAAAAATGCTCTGAACACGGCAATCTGTGAAATACATTTCTAGATTCTTCAATCAGCAAACCTAACCAATAACTGTTTGGTATTTTTCAGGTTGACCTCCATCAAAACTGTGTTTTTCACAGGATAGAAGATTAAGGAATTAAACAGAAATGAAGGAACACTGCGGCGACCTGAAGGTAAGACTCATAACCTTTCGGCACATGGATGGTGGATTGAGTCATGCAACAGGCTTTTTGGACTGAGTCTCATTAATATGCTTGCTGTAGTGCTTTGACTGGGAGGAAGGGTCTTTTATGTGGTTCTGATCAGGCCTTACTCAACTGAACTTTAAGGAAAACCAAAGGACTGGAGAAGGGCTATTTTCTCATGCAGTAAATGGTGATTTTGTCTAAACAGCCCAATCTATTACAAGGGGATGGCAATTTGGTAGAATGTGAGATTGGGTTCCCAGCCCATACAAAATATAAATCCCCTCACAAGATCTCATCTGGAGAGTTTCCAGTACTCTACCAATCTCTGCTACAGGAGGAGAGTCAAGCAGATAAATATCCAGTCCATTCCTAGCTTGGGCAGTGGCTTGTGAGTGGAAGACAACGTGCTACACATCAAAACTCACCTGTGCTGGGAAATTGCAGCATGGAAGAGAGTTAAGGGCAGAGATTCAAGTTTACTGCTTGGAAGAAGGCAGTGGTAAACCATTTCCACATTTTTATCAAGAAAACTCTATGGACACACTACCAGAACGATTGCAGATGGAGGTGGGATGTTCTGGGAGAGATGTGTCCATGGAGTCAGTATGGGTCAGAAATGGCTCTACAGCATAAGACAAGACAATACAACATATAAATATCATGTGATGCTTTCGCACGAATTGCTATCTGAATCATATGCTGCCTGAAAATCTGCAGCATCCTAGCAGTGACCGGAAGAGATGCTGTTGCTGCTTAACAGGTTTTCCACCCACTCTATGACAACCTGCAAAATGGTGTACAAAAGGATGTAAGCTTAGGAATGATTTTGGCTCACTTTCAGTTGTGTAATTACCTTACCCCGAACCTGAAATTCTCCCTGAAATTTTAGCTGTAGAGGTAACGTTCCAGATCCCTTTGCAAAGGTTGCTGTGCTCTGGAGCGGATACCAAGTGGCTGTCATATCACACACAGGAGGTAACTGGATGTCAAGCTTTGGGTGAGTGATGCCTGTAGATACAACTTGTAAAGCCTTTTAAGCTTCAACTGCATGAAAGGCAGTCTATAAGGCAGGATTCAAGATCAGCAGAGGTTGAATGAACATCGTGTTTATTTCACTAAATGCAGACAAGAGCAGATAAACTGTATACTTTGGATTTTTTTCAAATGTAAATAGGATGACTGCAGGTCTCAGTTTAGTCAAGAAAATCCTGGTTGTTACCACCTGTTGTATAACTCATACCATTACTGGGTCACATCAATACTGACTTGCAATTTTCAGATTCAGATTCACTCACACTCTCTCTGGCTGGAGATTATTGTGGGCTAGACTCCTTCTCTTGTTTTTCTCTGACTCAGGGGTCCAGTAGGAAAACCCACGGTCAAAAAAGTAGTAACCTTTTGATTTCCAATATCTCCAGAAACATTAGTGGGGAAGAAGGTGTCCACTTATTCTGCGTACTTTAGTCTCCCAAGTGCTTTGTGCAGTGCTTTACACATAGTAAGTGCTCAATAAATACCACTGATTGATTGATTAATCCAGTCCAGCATTTTATCTCTAGCTGGCCACAGAATGAAGAGTGGGATAATTGCCTTAGAATGCACATTAAAAAGACACACTAGCTAACCTCCCAACCCTTTCTTCTAATAACACATTATGAAGGGCTCATCCATTAATTGATCCAAATCCCTTTTAAACTGATTAATATTTTCAGACTGTACGTACGTATCGTTGTCCTTCATATTCAAAGAATAATGATAATGATGGTATTTGTTAAGCACTTACGATGGAAAAAGCCTGGGCTTAGGAGTCAGAGGTTGCGGGTTCTAATCCCGACTCTGCCACTTGTCAGCTGTGTGACTTTGGGCAAGTCACTTAACTTCTCAGTGCCTCAGTTTTCCTCACTTGTAAAATGGGCATGAAGACTGTTAACCCCACAGGGGACAACCTGATGACCCTGTATCTCCCCCAGTGCTTAGAACAGTGCTCAGGACATAGTAAGCACTTAACAAATACCAACATTATTACTATTATTATTATTATTATTATTATTATTATTATTATTATTATTATTATTAGCCAGGTACTGTACTAACTGCTGGGGTGAATACTAGCAAACCCGCCTTTTCTTTTCCTGTCATACTGCTAATAAGTTAATACAGTCACTCATCCTATCCCACCTGGATTACTGCTTCAGCCTTCTTGCTCACCTCCCAGCCTCCTGTCTCTGCCGACTCCAGTCCATACTTCACGATACTGGCCAGATAATTTTTCTACAGAAATGTTCAGGACAGGTCACCTTGCTCCTCACAAAACTTCAGTGGTTGTTCATCAACTTTTATATCGAACAAAAGCTCCTCTCCATTGACTTTAAAACACTCCATCACCTTGCCCCCTCCTACCTCACCTTGCCTCTGTCCTTCTACAACCCAGCCCTAACACTTCTCTCCTCTAGTTCTAACCTACTCACAGTGTCTTGACCTCACCTATCTTGCAGTCAACCCCTAGACCAAGACTGAACTCCTTATCTTCCCTTCCAGCCCTGGCCTCTCCCTGACTTTCCCATCACTGTAGACGGCAGTACCATCCTTCCCGTCTCACAAGCCCTCAACCCTGGTGTCATCCTCGACTCCGCTCTCTCGTTCACCCCTAACATCCAATCTGTCACCAAAAACTGCCGCTCTCACCACCGCAACATTGCCAAGATCCACCCTTTCCTCTCCATCCAAACCGCTACCTGGTTGGGTCAATCTCTCATCTTATCCCTACTGGATTGCTGCATCAGCCTCCTCTCTGATCTCCCATCCTCCTGTCTCTCCCCACTTCAGTCTATACTTCACGCTGCTGCCCGGATCATCTTTGTGCAGAACCACTGTGGGCATGTGTCTCGAGGTGATCCTTGGGTACTGGCCATCTCAAGGTCAAAAGCTATCTCGTGACCACCTGAGCCAGGAGGCGGAACTCGGAAGTGAGGGTGGGATACCGCTCCCACGACCAAATCTGCTAGATTGACAGCCCAAGCCGGGAATACAGAGGGCGTCCCTCGCCCCCGTGCCAATCAAATTAGGTATGGAGGAGGGGGGAGGGAAGAGATTGGATAGACTGAGGCCTGAAGCTGGAATGGCCTAGGGGCACAGGCAATAAATACCTGTCGCCTCTGACCTTCAGGGTCAGAACACCAGGACATGCAGCAGTAGCCGCCCACGTGTCTCTCCCTGCCCAGAAGGCCAGATGCCCGCTGTACAACCAGAACCAACACACTGAAGCAAGGGCCGTGGGGCGGGTGAGTGTCTCGTGGGTGGGACCCAGGTACCCTGCTGCTGATGGGAATCATGAGTGGATTCCTCCCATGTAGGGAGAGCACACTGTGAGAGCTAGCCGCCCACCATGTGCGCGGGTAATGGAATGAATTCTTCCCATGTGGGAAAGTAAGTGGATTCTTCCCGAGTGGGAAGTGCACATGGGTGAGAGCTAGCTGCCTTACCCATGCACGATTAACGTATGATTGTGTTCCTCCCGTGTAGGGAAGCCCTAATATTGCTAATTGATTATATTCATCCCGAAAGGGAAGTTCAATCCATTGCGCCTAAACAATTACATAAAATCAATTCACCTCGTGGAATAAATTTTAAATAAAACTCAGGCTTTCCATCCCCGGCCTCTCTCTCTCTCTCTCTCTCTCTCTCTCTCTTGCCTCGCCGACCACTGAACTAACCCATGCCCGGACGACGGGTGACAGCACGTTACTCCCCTCCGCAAAAATCTCCAGTGGCTGCCAGTCAACCTTCTCATCAAGCAAAAACTCCTCACTCTCGGCTTCAAGGCTGTCCATCACCTTGCCCCCTCCTCCCTCATCTCCCTTCTCTCCTTCTCCAGCCCAGCCCGCACCCTCCACTCCTCTGCCGCTAACCTCCTCACCGTTAGGCCTCATTCTCACCTGTCCTGCCGTCGACCCCCAGCCCACGTCCTCCCCCTGGCCTGGAATGCCCTCCCTCCACACATCCGCCAAGCTAGCTCTCTTCCTCCCTTCAAAGCCCTACTGAGAGCTCACCTCCTCCAGGAGGCCTTCCCAGACTGAGCCCTCCTTTTTCTCTCCTTCTCCCAATCCCCCCGTCCTACCTCCTTCCCCTCCCCACATCATCATCAATCGTATTTATTGAGCGCTTACTATGTGCAGAGCACTGTACTAAGCACCTGGGGAGTACAAGTTGGCAACATAGAGACAATCCCTACCTAACAACAGGCTCACAGTCTAGAGGGGGGAGACAGACAACAAAACAAAACATGTGGACAGGTGTCAAGCCATCAGAATAAATAGAAGTAAAGCTAGATGCACATCTTTAAGAAAATAATTAGAATAGTAAATATGTACAAGTAAAATAAATAGAGTAATAAATCTGTACAAACATATATACAGGTGCTGTGGAGAGGGGAAGGAGGTAGGGTGGGGGTGATGGGGAAGGGGAGAGGAAAGAGGGGGCTCAGTCAGGCCCCTGTTCTTTCCATTAGGCCAAGCTGCTTCTCAGAAGACACCATTGACAGTAAAATTTACTTTTGAGTGTGCAGGTAGCCCAATAGACAATGCAGGTTCCACACTCCAGGCCACACTGGGCACACAATGTTGCTCTACTTAATGCTTATAGTGCCTACTGCTGTTTTCTCATTTCACTCCTTGTCTTTCTTTCCCTATGAAGCTTTTACTGAAAAAGTTCTATTCTCTTCTTGATGAAAGTACACTTTTCTGGTCTATCTTCAGCCAATTATGCCCAATTTTCACCAGGGATTCAGCATTATCAGAGAGCTTGTTTTAATGGGTCCTTAAAATCCTTCCTCTGCCCTCCTTGCTATCTGTTTTCCAATTTCAGCTCTTGGGAATGCTGCATGGGAATTCAGCAGACCTTTGGGTATTCCACTATTGTTCATTCACTGCACATATCCCACCAGCAAGGCAGTATAAAAGTGAGCATAGAACTTTCATTTTCTTACTATAGACTGAGGAAATTATTTTTGTTGTTTTATTGTTGTTGGTGTTGCTGCTGCTGCTGTTGTTACCTCCCACCTTCAATATGCAGTGGATGCTGGGAGATATGGTGAATGATGATCCTGAGTTTTCCCAGTCCCCACTTTTCATTATTTAGTAAACTTCAAATCATGTTCCTTTCAACCACACTTTTAAATCAATCAATCAATCAAGTTTATTAAGTAATGATTTTGTACAGCACACTTTACTAAGGGTTTGGGAAAGTACAATTTAACAGAGATGGTAGAAGTGTTATCTGCCCAGCAGGCACATACAGTCTATAGGGGGATATAGGTATCAAAAGAAATTATGAGTATATACATCATGATACCGATATTTCAGACCAAATGTCCTGGAATTGGAACTTTGAAGGCTAAACAGGTTAGTCTATGTTCAATTGCACTAAATAGTAGTATTTCAAACACTTATTGAGAAACCACTTGGTTTATTGTATTTGGCAATTTGGAAGGACATTCAGACTGATGAAGTGACACATTCCCTGTCCACGAGGAACTTATGCTCTAATTACATCAAAATTGGGAATCAATATCAACAGTTCTTCCTCACTTTCTGCTCGGATTGCCACACCCAAGCTACAGAATACTAAATTAGTCCTTAGTGTAAATCTTATATCATCCTCAAATTTGCTTTTCAGAATTTAATCAGTGGTATCTATTGAGTGCTTACTTTCTGCGGTACACTCTACTGAGCACTTGGGAGAGTAGAACAATAAACTCAATAAGAAATTCCAGAATCCTGGGAGACTTTAGCCCAATATTCTTGTGACCCTCCTCCCTTCATTCTCAAGGACATTGAAAGACAAAGCAAACACGCAGAAGCTGGGGATAGTGCTGTGGTGAACCATTTTCAACGGATATTATGTGGCTAAAATGTATGTCAGCCCAATTCTAGAGTGGAAATTGTAAATAGTTCATGTACACAGTTGTAGAAATATTATACTATATTAACCCTGAAGTTGATGACTACTGCTATTACACCTGAGAATTTGAAATGCTGCCTAAATGTTGAGTTCTATTTGGCAGGTTTTGTTTATTGGATCCAATTTAGGTGCCAGAACCACGGAACAGTCAACTTCTTAAATGTGTCTGTGGGGAAATATGATGTGATGGTGCTGCTCTCAAAAAATAACTCTTTTCTCCATTAGTTAATTAGGCAGCTTTGGGGAAAATGTGGGGAATAACATTAAGATCTCTGTGAGATCTTTGCTATAATCAGTGGTTTGGGATTTCAACATTTTCTCAGAAAGTGCAGTCGCTCAGAGAAGTTTAATCAGTGCTTATTTATTGTACAGCACTAGGCTGACTATACTGGGTTCATTAGACTGACGATATGCCCCAGTTAAGCTAGGATAGTCACATTTTTTTTAATAGTTGTCCTACACAATTTTAGTCTAACTTGAGGCTGTCTTCAGACTGGGACTTCCTCACCTCAATGCAATGCGGAAAGTGCAAATTGCAAAGTGGAATTTGCTATCCACTTCCAAATCCAAATGGAAACTAAGAAAGGACACTACTTTTCTTGTAGGAGAGAAGCAACTTTGTTTCCCATTTAAGAATCAGTTGATCTTCCTCCTGGAGCAGTCTTTCAGTTACCACAGAATTAGCAAAAATTATGGTGATATTCTCTATAGTAAAGAGGGAAACAAACACTTTGTCACCCTGCATTTACTCTCTCTGATCCATCAGCTGTTTGATTGATGTTTTGTGCTCTCAGAGATTCCCAGGCAGTATTGAGGATGGCTGGGCTGGGTTGAAAGAATACATGTGAAATTTTGTCTATGGAGCACAACAGGCCAAATGGCACTGTGCCTCGTGCTTCAACTTGTGGGCAAGAACTAGTGGTGTTTGCTTCTAACAGTATTAATTTTTCTTGTATCCAATTTGGGATTAGCACTAAAAATTGTCTAGTGAAAATCTGGGCAACAACATGTTGTTTCCACTATAAATACTTAAATAATGTATCTGCTCAGTTCAGAGAGAATCCATTATGACAAGCTGAAGCCTGACTTTAGGCATTGCGAGGTAGGGTTAATATATGTTCATTCACTCATTCAATCATATTTATTGAGCACTTACTGTGTGCAGAGCACTGTACTAAGCGCTTGGGAAGTACAAGTTGGCAACATCTAGAGACTGTCTGTACCCAACAGTGGGCTCACAGTCTAGAAATATACATATATATGTATATTACAATGTATATTACATACATTACATTACAATGTATATATGTATATTACAAATCCATATATTATATTACAATGTCACAGTGCTTAAATATATATATATATATATTGTTAATGGCATTTGCTAAGCAATTAGTATAATAATAATAATGGCATTTATTAAGCAATTACTATGTGCAAAGCACTGTTCTAAGCACTGGGGGGGATACAAGGTGATCAGGTTGCCCAACGTGCAGCTCACAGTCTTAATCCCCATTTTACAGATGAGGTCACTGAGGCTCAGAGAGGTTAAGTGACTTGCCCCAGGTCACAGAGCAGGCATTCATTCATTCATCCAATCGTAGTCATTAAGCACTTACTGCGTGCTTCCCAAGTGCTTAGTACAGTGCTCTGCACACAGTAAGCATTCAATAAATACGATTGATTGATTGATTGATTGATTAGCAGGGCCTTGCTGGCATGTAAGATCAAGGAAACTGTATGATAATTGTCACATTTAGTTGTATCTCCTTTCTTCAGTATTGGAACATGAACGGATCTCTTCCAATCAGATGGCCATTGAGTGGTTAGCCATACCTGTTGACATAATTTGGTAAGGACTTCATTCATTCAATCATATTTATTGAGCACTTACTGTGTGCAGAGCACTGTACTAAGTGCTTGGACTTAAACCTATTCTTCTTCAGCTGCCTAAAACACCTCAACAGGAAACCTATCAAAGCCATGTTTCTAATTTTTGGCAAGACAGTGTAAAGCTGATCTAACTGCACTTTCCATGATAAGTGACTCTAATCCAAAAGGAGCTTCTTCATATACTTCTTGTATATTGCTATCTGTCTGGTATAGTTTCTTTGTGTATTCTTTCCATCTTTGATTCCACTATTATCATTGATCATCAGTCCATCTTTGCTTTTGGCAAAGCCAATCCAGGGACAAAATGTTCCCTTAATTTCCTGAAAAGTGATCTTGTCCACCCACATTTGTTATTGACTTCCATTTTTTTACATATGCTTTTAGAATATTCCTTTTTGTCCTTCCTGGTAGAGACCTGAAATTCTCAGCTCAGTTTTTAACCAGGTTCTTTTGTCCTCTGATTTTTCTTCCTTCCTTTTATTGGCTACTTCCAGAGCTAAGTTTGACATCCATTTTGGCTCTTTCTTCTTCATGACCTTTTTGCAATATCATGTCACTTTCTTCCTTGATGACATTTTTAATCTGTCCACATTTTCTCTGGTTCCTTGTCTGTGAGATTAAGTGCCTCAAATCTATTTTTTTACATGATCCTTAAATTCAGGAGGAATATTTGTCAGGACATATTTGGGCAGCTGTAAGGGCTTGATTGATCTTTCTAAGTTTTAGCCAGAGTTTGCACATCAACAGCTCATGAACTGTTCCACAGTCAGCTCCAGGCCATGTTTCTTGCTGCCAAAATAGAACTCCTCTATCTCTTTCTACAAATAATATAGTCTATTTGATTTCGATATAGTCCCATCTAGTGAAATCCATGTGTACAGTCATCTTTTAGGTTGGATAAAGAAGGTGTTGGCAATAAAAAAGTGATTTGAGTCGCAGAAATCCATGTTGGTATTTTCAGATTATCAGGTCAGCCTTAGTCCCCTTCCCACATAGGGCTCACAGTCTAAGTTCAAGGGGGAACAGACATTGAATCTCCATTTTACAGATGAGAAATTGAGAAGTTGAGTGCCTTGCCCAGGGTTACACAACAGGCAAATGGCAGAGCAGGTCTCCTAAATCCCAGGCTTCTGCT
Organism: Tachyglossus aculeatus; assembly: GCF_015852505.1. Classification (NCBI taxonomy): domain Eukaryota; kingdom Metazoa; phylum Chordata; class Mammalia; order Monotremata; family Tachyglossidae; genus Tachyglossus; species Tachyglossus aculeatus. The sequence goes on from NC_052069.1 coordinate 24,802,506, forward strand.
CTTTCCACTAGACCTCACTGCTTCTATGGGTCATGTGGGATAGGGACTGTGTCCAACCCAATTATCTACCCCAGCACTTAAAACAGTGCCTGGCATATAGTAAGCACTTAGAGAATATGATTAAAGAAAATGACTCACTGCAAAGTCCTCAGGTCTCAAGCCTGAGTCTCATCCAATTGGGAGATTCCATATCCATCCTCATCATCCTTCCCTCTCTAAATCAATTCAATTCTTTTTAACCTTTCCTCCTTCTTTTATCTGAATCGTCTCCTATTTCTTACTAGCTTTACCAAAACAGTACACTGGAAAGATGGCTTCCCAGCTCTTGCGTATCGTACTATCAGAATACATCCAAGGATCCTAGTGACCTTTCTAGTAATGGCACTGCATTAGTGTCTTTCTGCATTACTCCTTTACTGCCTCATTTATAATCAAGTTGTAGTTTACTGTGATCTCCAGCACTTCTCTGTGTTAGATCATTTGTATCTAGTCAATCTGGAATTAGTTTTTTAATCTGTAAGCATCTTACACTGCAGTTGCTCTTGACATATTGAGACCATGGTTTAATATATCAAAGTCATTTCAAATTTTGGTATTGCTTTCTGCTATTAACAGCCCTATGGGATTCGAGCTGGGGAGGTAACAAGGTGAGCAGGTTGTCCCACGGGGTGCTCACAGCCTTCATCCCCATTTTACAGATTAGGTAACTGAAGCACAGAGAAGTTAAGTGACTTGCCCAAAGTCACACAGCTGACAAGTGGCAGAGCTGGGATTTGAACCCATGACTTCCAACTCCAAAGCCCGGGCTCTTTACCACTGAGCCACGCTGCTTCTCTTTTAATATTCTCTAATATTTCCTTCACTTTTCAAATCTTGGTTGGGTGGCCCATAAGCACTCCTAATATGATGTATTTGTTTAAGTTTGGAATGTCTATTCAAAATATTCCATGGTTTGTCTGTAAAGATTTTAAGGTTATTTTGATTTATGATGTCCCTCACATTAAAGTGTGAGTCCATTGTTAGGTAGGGACTGTCTCTATATGTTGCCGATTTGTACTTCCCAAGCGCTTAGTACAGTGCTCTGTACACAGTAAGCACTCAATAAATATGATTGAATAAGTGAATGACTTGAATGTGTTCTTTCTTAGAACAGCGCTTAACAAATACCATATTATTATTCCAGGCCTCCTAGGCAGACTTCTATTCTGGTGGTCAATATTTCACAAGGCTAGCCTTCCATCTCACATCTGGGCTTCAGTCTTACATCCTTACCTGCATTCCTGAAATCTTCCTTACATCCTTAAGTAAACCTGGTTTTCAGCCTTACATCCTTTGATATTCTCTACCTTTTACAAGTTCCACTACGGAATAAACCTACATTCCCACTCATTCATTCAGTCATATTTACTGAGCACTTACTGTTTGCAGAGCACTGTCAAAGGGCTTGGGAGAGTACAACAATAAAGAGATACACTCCCTGCACAAAATGAGTTTACAGTTTAGAGGCAGGGAAACAGATATTAATATAAATAAATGAATTACAGATATGTATGTAAGTGCTGTGGTGCTGGGAGAGGGGAAGAACAAAGACAGCAAGTCAGGGCGATGCAGAAGGGAGTGGGGGAAGAGGAAAGCAGGGGCTTAGGAAAGACCTCTTGGAGGAAATATGCCCTCACTAAGCGTTTGAAGGGGGAGAGTAAATTTCTGTTGGATTTAAGGAGGAGGGTGTCCCAGGCCAAAGCAGGATATGGGCGAGGGGTCAGTGGCAAGACAGATGAGATTGTCACAGTAAGAATGTTAGCATTAGAAGACCGAAGAGTGTGGGCTGGGTTGTATAGGAGAGTAGCAAGGTGAGGGCAAGGTGGTGGAGTGCTTTAAAGCCAAAGGTGAGGAGTTTTTGTTTGATGTAGAGGTAGACGGGCAGCCATTGGAGTTTTTTGAGGAGTAGGGAAACATGTCCTGAATGTTTCTATAGAAAAATGATCCAGGCAGCAGAGTGAAGTATGGACTAGAGTGGGGCGAGACAAAACTCTGAGAGGTCAGAAAGGAGGCCGATAATAATAATAATAATAATAATAATAATAATAATAATAATGGCATTTACTAAGCACTTACTATGTGCAAACACTGTAATAAGCACTGGGGAGATTAAACGGAGATCAGTTTGTCCCATGGGGGGCTCACAGTCTTAATCCCCATTTTACAGATGAGGGAACTGAGGCCCAGAGAAGTTAAGTGACTTGCCCAAAGTCACACAGCTGACAATTGGCAGAGCCGGGATTCAAACCCATGACCCTGACTCCAAAGCCCGGGCTTTTTCCACTGAGCCATGCTGCTTCTCGATGCAGTAATCTAGGTGGGATAAGATGAGTGATTGTATTAACGTGGTAGCAGTTTGGACAGAGAGGAAATTGAGGATTTTGGCAATGTTGTGAAGGTGGGACCAACAGAATTTAGTGATGGATTGAATATGTGGGTTGAATGACAGAGAGGAGTTAAGGATAACACCAAGGTTACAGACTTTTGAGACAGGAAATATTATACTAATACTAATAATGGTAATCATTAAGCACTTACCATGTGCCAAGCACTGTTCTAAGCACTGGGTAGATACAAGGTAGTCAGGTTGTCCCACATGGGGCTCACAGTCTTAATCTTAATCCCCATTTTACAGATGAGGTTAACTGAGGTACAGAAAAGTTAAATGACTTGCCCAAAGTCAAACAGCTGATAGATGGTGGAGCCAGGATTAAAAGTCATGACCTCTGACACCCAAGCCAGTGTTCTTTCCACTAAGCCAAGCTGGATGGTGGTGCCATTTACAGTTTTGGGAAAGGCAGCAATGGGACAGGGTTTTGGTGGGAATAGGAGGAGTTCTGTTTTGGACATGTTAAGCTTGAGGCGATGGGAGGACAGCCTGGTAGAGATATCTTGAAGGCAGAAGGAAATGCGAGACTGCAGAGAGGGCGAGAGATCAGGGATAGAGAGGCAGATTTGGGTATCATCCTCATATAGGTGGTAGTTAAATCCACATCATCGAATGAGTTTTCCAAGGGAGTGGGTATAGATGGGAAATATAAAGGGACCTAGAACTGAACCTTGAGGGACCCCTATGGCTAGGGGATTGCAGGGGGGAGAGGAACCCATGAAGGAGTCTGAGAGTGAACAGCCAGAGAGACAAGAGAAGAACATGGAGAGGATACAGTCAGGGAAACCAAGGTTGGATAATGTTTCCAGAAGGCCGTGGTCGAAGGTGTCGAAGGCAGTTGAGCAGTCAAGGAGGATTAGGGTGGAGGAGATGCCGTTGGATTTGGAAAGATGGAGATCATTGGTGACCTTTGAGAGGGCAATTTCTGTGGAGCAAAGGGGACAGAAGCCAGATTGGAAGGGGTCAAGGAGAGAACTGAAGGAGAGGAATTTGAGACAGCAGGTGTAGACAAATCACTCAAGGAGTTTGGAGAGGAATTCATTCATTCAATCATATTTATTGAGAGCTTACTGTGTGCAGAGCACTGTACTAAATGTTTGGGAAGTACAAGTTGGCAACATATAGAGATGGTCCCTACCCAACAGCGGGCTCACAGTCTAGAAGGGGGAGACAGAGAACAAAACAAAACATATTAACAAAATAAAATAAGTAGAATAAATATGTACAAATAAAATAGTGTAATAAATACGTACAAACATATATACATATATACAGGTGCTGTGGGGAGGGGAACGAGGTAAGGTGGGGAGAATGGGGAGGGGGAGGAAGAGGAGAGGAAGGAGGGGGCTCAGTCTGGGAAGGAATGGTAGGAAGGAGATGGGGTGATAACTGAAGGGAGTCATGGGGTCAAGGGAGGGATTTTTTAAGATAGGGGAAACATAGGAATGCTTGAAAGCAATGGGGAAGAAACCATTGGAGAGCAAACAGCTGAAGGTTAGGGAGAGAATAAAGGAGGGGGCAAGTGTTTTGATAATGTAAAAAGGAATGGGGTCAGATGTGCAGCTGGACCTGCCCCCACCTAAACTATCAACTTCCCCCCATACCTGACCATTGACAGAGAACTGCATAGACAGCCCAGGGTCTACCAAAGGCCAATGAGAACTAGTGTTGGGGTAGTGGAAAGTCTTCAAGAGTGGGAACCAAGAGACCTGAGTTCTAATTCTGGTCCCACCGCTTTTCTGCTGTTTGACCTTTAGCAAGTCATTTAATAATAATAATAATGGTTTTGTGCTTCAGTTCTTAATCCTTAAAATGAGGACAAGATCCTGCTCTCCCTGTCTCTCAGATGGTGATCCCCATATGCGACTAGGACGGTGTCCAACATGGTTAGTTTGTATATGTCTTAGTGTTTAACACTTGATGTCTAGTAAGCACTTAGTATATATATATATATATACCATAATTATTGCTGTTACCTCCAAAAGGGTGATTTCATCAAAGTTTTTCCTAGACCCATCTAATTAAGCCATACCCTTTCCTGAGAGTCCAGGTGCAGAGTGGGCATGGGAGACAGGAGACCTGGGGTTCTAATTCCAGGTATGTTATTGAGTGCTGGTTGATTTTACGCAGGACATTTAATCTCTCTGGGTCTCAGTTTGCTTAATTTTAAAATGGAGATAAAATACCGGCTCTGACTACTTATTAGATTGTAGGCCTTGTGTTGGACTATCAGAGACTATCTGAATGAATACTTTGACTCTAGTATCTACCCATAAATAGGAAATAAAATAATTATGAAAGGCATATATCCGACAAAGAGTATAAAAGAGGAGGGGGTTTGAACTGATTAGTCAATTCACTCATTACATGGATGATTTGATGCCCACATTTAATTGCAAGCCCCCCAAATTTCCATGTTGTACTATTTTCTGACACTGATTAAGCTAATTTTCACAAGATCTGTGCCAAATTTAAAGAGCTTGTTATCCTGACTGCTCAGGGATAATTAGATCAAGATTCAAGCAATTTGCTATAACCCTGAACTCAAATAATCCTTCATATGTGTCTTTGCTTGCTCTGACTTTAAATTAAAATATAATGAGCTCAGAACCACTATCAAATAATACACCAAGTCATGGGAGAGTATGGTTTCATTTCATTGGTGTACATACTTCCATATTGCTTTATGTATAGTTAAAGAAGGGACCATCACACTTGGTTTTTTAATTTGTAAAAGACCAATATGGAAAGGATTAACTGTGAGAAAGCAGAATGTACCTCACCATTTGCATCATACAAAATATTTCAGTTTTTAAAATGATTTTAAAAGAGCATAATTTGGTTAAATATCATTCAAGATCAGATCACACCTCTCAAGTTTATTTCATTTCAAGAGTGTAATTCCTCATCTCAATAAATTTAGTGTACAAAATTCATTTCTCTAATTATGTGTTTTCTTTTTTACATATTTGAAACTCTGTAAAAAGACTGTTGGTACCGGATCACATATTGGTGGCTGAGTGACTGTACATGGGTTTGCTTCTCATGAATAATAATAATAATAATGTTGGTATTTGTTAAGCGCTTACTATGTGCCAAACACTGTTCTAAGAGCAGAGATAGATACAAGGTTATTAGGTTGTCCCACTTGGGGCTCACAGTCTTGATCCCCAATTTTCCAGATGAGGGAACTGAGACCCAGAGAAGTGAAGTGACTTGCTTAAAGTCACACAAGTGGCAGAAGTCAGGATTAGAACCCATGGCCTCTTGACTCCCAAGCCCACTAAGCCACGCTGCTTCTCATAGAAGAGTTTGGTTAATTTAATTCGTGCCTGATTAAAGCACTTTAGCAATTAGAATGACAGGCATATGTGACTTCCTTCATTTAGACTGAGATAACATCTTCAGAGCAAGTTTAACAGTGTAGAAACCCTGATCCCTATATTTGCTCTATAATCAAATAGGCAATCCCTCAGCTACAATCATCAAGTGATACAAGCTGTGAAATTGTCTTCCATTCATTTTCTTGTCTCTTCTGCAGAGTCAGGTGAAATATAGATCTTGCCTAATATTCAATATCTCCTTACATGGACTTGGGGGCTGGTGATGATGATGGTATTTGTTAAGTACTTACTATGTGCCAAGCACTGTTTTAAGTGCTGGGGTAGATACAAGGCAATCAGGTTGTCCCAGATGGGGTTCACAGTCTTCATCCTCATTTTACAGGTGAGGTAACTGAGGCATAGAGAAGTTAAGTGGCTTGCCCAGGGTCACACAGCAGACAAGTGGTGGTGATTAGAAGCCCATATGCTCTTCCCACTAAGCCGTGTTGGGTCTGCATATTGAGAGAATTTCTCCGGGCATTCTCCTCCTCCTCCTCCTCCTACTAATAATAATGATGGCATTTATTAAGCCCTTATTATGTGCAAAGCACTGTTCTAAGCGCTGGGACCGGACACTTTGCTCCTCTAATGCTAACCAGTTACTGTGTGACTTTGGGCAAGTCATGTCACTTCTCTGTGCCTCAGTTACCTCATCAGTAGAATGATGATTAAGATCATGAGCCCCACGTGGGACAACCTGATCACCTTGTATCCCCCAGCACTTAGAACAGTGCTTTGCACATAGTAAGTGATTAACAAATACCATTATATTATTATTATTATTATTATTATTATTATTATTATTATTATTATTATTATTTACCTCTATCTCTCTCCCACGTCCTGTTCCTGGCTTGGAACGCCCTCCCTCCTCGTATCCATCAGACAATTCCTCTCCCCTCCTTCAAAGCTTATCGAAGGCACATCTCCTCCAAGAGGCTTTCCCTGACTAAACCCTCTTTTCTTTAACTCCCTTCTACCTCATCCTGACTTGCTTCCTTTATTCATCTCCTCCTCCCGTCCCCACAGTCTTTATGTTCATATCTGTAACTTGTTTATATTAATGTCACTCTCCCCCTCTGCACTGTAAGCTTGTTGTGGGCAGGGAATGTATCTGGTATTGTTATATTGTACTCTCCCAAGTGCCTAATACAGTGCTTTGCGCACAGTCAGTGCTCAATAAATGCAAGTGAATGAATGAATGAATGAATGGGGGCTCTGCATGTAGTAAACACTCAATAAATATGATTGACTGAGTGAAGGGTGGACATCATAATTCAATTGTACTTTCTCATTCATTGTCATATTAATTAAGTACTTACTGTGTGCAGAGCTCTGTACTAAGCACTTGGGAAAGTACAGTAAAACAATAAAGAGTTACAATCCCTGCCCACAGTGAGCTCAAACAACATCAAGTCTCTGACCAGTGGGTGTCCAAAGAGCAACTTTTACCATTTGAACACACTGATATAGAGGTTTTCCAGAGAACATCTTTAGATTTGGCACTGAGAAGATTTAATTTGGCCTCAAGAGAAGGGTCCTGTTGGCAAAACCTACACCAGATTCCCGGGAAAGTTGGGATATATGTGGCCTAGTGGACAGTCATTCATTTCATTCAATCATATTTATTGAGCGCTTACTGTGTGCAGAGCACTGTACTAAGCGCTTGGGAAGTACAAGTTGGCAACATATAGAGACGGTCCCTACATAACAGCAGCCTAGAGTCCCAGATACTCTAAATCCCATGTGGACTGTGGTACTAGATCTGATTACCTTATATCTACCCCAACTCTTAGAACAGGGTTTGACACATAGTAAGAGCATAAAACTATTGTATTCTTCTTTTTCTTCCGGTCTTTCTGTGGAGGACTTCTGTAACAGAACAGATTTTCATCTTTCTGAGATGCATGAAGGGCTGTTTAGTCTGAAGCGTTTGTAGCCTACACAAGTTCTAGGATTGAAGGCTTAAAAACAGGCTTGTTGTGAGACAAATGCACTAAAGAAACAACAGTGCACAATGTCGCAGGGTGTGTTGATCAGGTATCACACACAGAGACGGGGACCATGTGTAATGTTCACCTGGGTTATTCTCTCCCAGTGTGTAGAACAGTGCTCTGTGCATGGTAAGTACTAAATAAATACTATTACTACTTTTACTTCTTGCCCTCAGTAGCATCATCTTTGCAAAGAAGGGAAATAGGTATATGTGTAAATATAATCTTAATTAGTATTATGGGATAGCTACTAGACTGCAAAATCCTTGAGGACAGGCACAGTTGAGTCTATCAGTCTACCAGTATTCCAGTCTTCTAGACTGTGAGCCCATTGTTGGGTAGGGACCGTCTCTATCTGTTGCCAACCTGTACTTCCCAAACGCTTAGTACAGTGCTCTGCACACTTCATTCATTCATACATTCATTCAATCATATTTATTGAGCGCTTACTGTGTGCAGAGCACTGTACTAAGCGCTTGGGAAGTACAAGTTGGCAACATATAGAGACGGTCCCTACCCAACAGGAGGTTCACAGTCTAGAAGGGGGAGAAGCAAGGTAAGTGCTCAATAAATACGATTGGACTCTCCAAAGCACTTAGTACATTCATTCATTCAATCGTATTTATTGAGCTCTTATTGTGTGCAAAGCACTGTACTAAGTGCTTGGGAAAGTACAATAAAACAAGAAAGAGTGACATTCCTTGCCCACAATGATCTTACAGTCTAGAGAGAGGGAGACAGATATCAATACAAATAAATAAAATTACAGATACAGTGCTTAGCACACAGTAACTGCTGAGTGCTCTGAACACAGTAAGCACTCAATAAATACGATTGATTAATATCATTGATTGATTCATCAACATTAAGTATCAGAACCCCTAATCTTTTCAAGCTTTCTGTCACTCATATATTTAATTTATTCCTCTCCTGATTACTTAATAATAAATAATAATAATAATGGTAAGTACTTACTATGTGTCAAGTACTGTTCTAAGCTCTGAGGTGGGTAATTATGATGGTATTTGTTAAGCACTTACTATGTGCCAAACACTGTAGATACAAAATAGCCAGGTTGGACATAATCCCTGTCCTATTTGAAGCTCACAGTCTTAATCCCCATTTGACAGATAAGGCAACTGAGGTCCAGAAAAGTGAAGTGACTTGCCCAAGGTCATACAGCAGAAAAGTGACGGAGCCAGAATTAGAATCCAGGTCCTTCTGACACCCAGGCCTGAGATCTATCCATTGGGCCATGATCAATTGCATATATTCAGGTTCATCTTGAAAACATTTTCATATCTACCTTCCTTATTACAGTGTAAACTCCGGTGCACTGAGAAAGTGTCTTGTTTTTCTTTTGTACTTTGAGTGTTCAGTCAATTTACTGAATTCAGTTAGTGCTCAGTAAATACCATTACTACTATTACTACTACTACAGCTGCTCTTGAGAAGCAGCAGGGCATAGCAGATAGACCTGTATATATGTTTGTACATATTTATTACTCTATTTATTTATTTATTTATTTTACTTGTACATAGCTATTCTATTTATTTTATTTTGTTAGCATGTTTGGTTTTGTTCTCTGTCTCCCCCTTTTAGACTTTGAGCCCACTGTTGGGTAGGGACTGTCTCTATATGTTGCCAATTTGTACTTCCCAAGCGCTTAGTACAGTACTCTGCACATAGTAAGCGCTCAATAAATACGATTGATGATGATAGAGCACAGGCCTGGGTGTTAGAAGGTCGTGGGTTCTTATCCCAGCTCCACTTCTTGTCTGCTGTGTTTCCTTTGGCAAGTCACTTCACTTCTCTGGGCCTCAGTTACTTTGTAATGTGGGGATTAAATGATAAATAATAATGATGGCATTTGTTAAGCACTTACTATGTGTGAAGCACCGTTCTAAGAGCTGGGATTATGACTGTGAACCCCACATGGGACAAGGACTGTGTCCAACTCAATTTACTTGTTCATTTATTCATTCAATCGTATTTATTGAATGCTTACTGTGTACAGAGCACTGTACTAAGCTCTTGGAAAGTACAAGTCAGCAACATATAGGGACGGTCCCTACCCAACAGTGGGCTTACAGTCTAGTCCACTGTCAACTTGTCCACCCCAGCACTCAGTACAGTGCTTTAGACTGTGAGCCCACTGTTGGGTAGGGACTGTCTCTATATGTTGCCAACTTGTACTTCCCAAGCGCTTAGTACAGTGCTCTGCACACAGTAAGCGCTCAATAAATATGATTGATTGATTGGCTTGTAGTAAGTACATAACAAATACCATCATTATTACTATTATTATTATTACTACTAGTACTACTACTGGGGGCCCCAGACTGAGCCCCCTCTTTCCTCTCGCCTTCCCCATCCCCCCGCCCTACCTCCTTCTCCTCCCCACAGCACCTGTATATATGTTTGTACAGATTTATTACTCTATTTATTTTACTTGTACATATTTACTATTCTATTTATTTTGTTAATGATGTCCATCTAGCTTTACTTCTATTTATTCTGATGACTTGACACCTATCCACATGTTTTGTTTCGTTGTCTGTCTCCCCTTCTAGACTGTGAGCCTGTTGTTGGGTAGGGACCGTCTCTATATGTTGCCAACTTGTACTTCCCAAGTGCTTAGTACAGTGCTCTGCACACAGTAAGTGCTCAATAAATCCAGTTGAATGAATGAATGAATACTACTACTACTGCTACCACCACTACACTAGATTTATAGGTCTTATGATTCAATGGCTTTAACACTATGCTTTTCAATATAAGATAATGCAAGAGTACAGATACCTTGAGAAAAGCATCAATTTTGTTTGCCGTGGAGGCCGAGCTTCACCAGCTCTTCAGAATGCAATAATTCTCCATTGGTGGACATTTTTGTGGGTAGTTCTATCGTGCTCCGGGGGCTGTCACTCCATGAGTTGATTTTCCCGGGCTGGTTCAAAGTAGTAACAGCTCCTTCAATGCTAACCTTCTCACTTTGCCTCAGCTTCATCTATCTCACTGCCGAGAACCTCGGCCACGTCCAGTTTCTGGCCCGGAACACCCTCCCTCTTCGTATCCAACAGACAGTTACTCTCCCCGACTTTAAAGCCTTACTGAAGGCATTTCTTCTCCAAGAGGCCTTTCCTCTCCTCCTCACAACCTTCTACATCACCTGACTTGCTCCCTTTCTTCATCCCCTCCTCCCAGCCTGACAGCACTTATGTACATATCTGTACTTTATTCTTATTAATTTCTGTTTCCCCCTCTAGACTGTAAGCTCACTTTGGGCAGGGAATATCTCTGTTTACTATTACATTCATTCATTCATTCAATCGTATTTATTGAGCACTTACTGTGTGTAGAGCACTGTACTAAGCGCTTGGGAAGTACAAGTTGGCAACATATAGAGATGGTCCCTACCCAACAACGGGCTCACAGTCTAGACGGGGGAGACAGACAACAAAACAAAACATGTGGACAGGTGTCACGTCATCACAATAAATAGAAATAAAGCTAGATGCACATCATTAACAAAATATATAGAATGGTAAATATGTACAAGTAAAATAGAGTAATAAATCTGTACAAACACATATACAGGTGCTGTGGGGAGGGGAAGGAGGTGGGGCGGGTGGGATGGGGAGGGGGAGAGGAAAGAGGGGGCTCAGTCTGGGAAGGCCTCCTGGAGGAGGTGAGCTCTCAGTACTCTCCCAGGCACTTAGTACAGTGAAAACCCTCAATAAATATGATTGACTGACACACACACACACACACACACTCACACACTCACACACACAAGGAATTTGGGAACTGGCCAGTAGAAGTATAAAACAAGGATTCTTCATGCCTAAAGTTCAAGACTGTTTTTAAAGCAGTTACTGAACTTGGTAACCTCCACCAAACGCTTTGCTGGGCTGAAAATTGCAGTCCAGAAGATAAAATCACACATTTTAGTAGGCATTTGAATTGTAATCTCTCTAGGACCAAATACAAAACAGAATATTGTTCTTAATTAATGAGCCGATTAAACTTTGATTATGACACTGCCACACAGTGTAATTTTTATCATTCTTCCTCCAACCTAGAAAGCAGCTGATATGTTGCTGCTTTTTGATTTGGTAGACTATTTGAAATGTGTTCATGAAATGGCTTAGGCTAGAGAAGCAGGCAGCTAGGATATAGCTGCACTAAGTTTATATATGCATATAAATGTTTGTGTATATGTATATATGTCCCCAGGGTATCTGTATATGTGTTTATGTTTTAGGATCAGTCTCTAGCTGTCTAGCTACAGAGAGAAAGAGACCAAAGAGAAACAGTGTTGCTCAGTGGAAAGAGCCCGGGCTTGGGAGTCAGAGGTTATGGGTTCTAATCCCGGCTCTGCCACTTGTCAGCTGTGTGACTTTGGGCAAGTCACTTCACTTCTCTGTGCCTAAGTTACCTCATCTGTAAAATGGGGATTAAGACTGTGAGCCCCATGTGGGACAATCTAATTACCTTGTATCCCCCCCAGTGCTTAGAACAGTGCTTTGCACATAGTAAGCGCTTAACAAATGCCATAATAATATTATTATTATTATCATTATTATTATTATTATTATTATACCTACACATATCCTTTGTTTTGTTAGGTGTTGCTACAGGTGATTAGGTCCTATCCATAATAATAATGATGGCATTTGTTAAGTGCTTACTTGTGTGCAAATCACTGTTCTAATTGCTGGGAAGGATACAAGGTGATCAGATTGTCCCAAGTGGGGCTCACAGTCGTCACCCCCATTTTACAGATGAGGTGACTGAGGCCCAGAGAAGTGAAGTGACTTGCCCAAAGTCACACAGCTGACAGGTGGTGGAGTTGGGATTTCAACCTATGTCACTTGATAAAGATTCATAGGGTGAAAAAGGTTTCAGCTGGTGCCGCAGGCAATGTTTTGAGTATATTTCCTAGCTCTGCCCCTTTTGGACTGAGCAGGATCCCTATTTAGGGCTAGTCAATCAATCAAGCAATCAATCCTATTTATTGAGCACTGACAGTGTGTAGAGCACTGTACTAAGCACTTATTTATCCAGCTCGTTGCTGAGTGCCTCTCCTGCTTTGAGACCTACTCTATATAGTGGTCCTTTGTATTTGAAGGCACCATGGATGGGGATGTGATCGATTGATTCATTCATTCAGTCATATTTATTGAGCACTTACTGTGTGCAGAGCACTGTACTAAGCGCTTGGGAAGTACAAGTTGGCAACATTGTGTGTGCATGTTTGTGTGTGTGTGGCTGAATAGGCTAATGTGGGATCCCCACAAAAGTTGTCCCTTGTGTTATTTTTAATGTTTGCCTCACTTGGAACTGTTTTTTCTCTTGTCTCCTTGTCTCTCCTTATACAACTTTGGCTTGAACGAAGGCTATCCTTCTTCGATGGTGGTATACTATGCTACTTTCTTCTCAGCCATCATCTCCCGGGTCTCAGCTGGGATTCATTCATTCAATCGAATTTATTGAGCGCTTTCTGTGTGCAGAGCACTGTACTAAGCGCTTGGATGCAGCATTGCCTGTGGCTTTGTTTCGCTGTCTTTAAAACATTTCCTCTGCCCTCCTACCTTTCTGTTTCCCCATTTCAGTTTCCAAACAGCAACTGCTTGGGTTTACTGCTGTCACTCATTCTCCTCAGATGTCCCAGCTGTGTGAAGGTAAGCAGAAATTCGATGCTGACTACAATCCAGAACTTTCTTGTTTGTGTTCCCATCCAGTGTTTAGAACAGTGCTTTGCACATAGTAAGCGCTTAACAAATACCATCATTATTACCCCTTCATCTGATCCCGAGTATGGTCCACAAATGACACAAATGAAGCTACACTAAGAGATTGTTATGGTTCCAGGTTTCTCAGCCATAGAAAATGGCTCTCAAACGCTAAAGCTCTGTATATCTTTAGTTTGAAGTGGGGCCTGGTACAGACTGTTTGATAGTTTCACAAAGGATATGCTGACCTTCTGGATTTGAATCTCTACCTCACTTTTTTTAATAGCATTTGTTAAGTGCTTACTGTCTGCCAGGCACTTTAACAATGGCTGGGGTAAATATCAGATTACCAGGATAGTCACCATCCCTGTCCTACGTAGGGCTCACAGTCTTAATCTCCAGTTTACATATGAGGCACAGGGAAGTGAAGTAACTTGCCCAAGGTCACACGAGACAAGTGGCAGAGTCAGAATTAAAACTCGGGTCCTCCAGCTCCCCGGCCCTTGCTCTTTCCAGTAGGACACGCTGCCTCTCATTCCTTGTTTATCATTGTGTTGTTGGTCAGCGCATTCTTCGCGTAACTGAATTTTTTGTGATAGTGTTGTGTTGCTAGCATGAATTCTTGATTGTGTGGCTTCCTGGTACAGGCTGACGTATCACTTATATTTTCTTCGGACTTATTGTCAGTCCATAGTGGCTGGCTGACTTGGTGAAGCTGTCTGCGATCATTGGCATAATTTTGGGGGTGATGCTCTCTTGGGCGTAGTCATGCTCATTTAGTATATCTTAAATTACTGTTTTGGAGACTTCGGATGATGTTCGAAGTCTATTGAGATGGGAGAATTTCTGAGTCGTGCTTGTGAGCTCACTGTTGGGTAGGAACCGTCTCAATATGTTCCCAGCTTGTACTTCCCAAGTGCTTAGAACAGTGCTCTGCACACAGTAAGTGCTCAATAAATATGATTGAATGAATGAATGAATGAATAACAGCATATTGTAAACATCAAGATCTCTTGTTACATCTTCCAGCATGGCTGCATAGAATAAGTCGAACAGGAGGGTATAATGAAGTTAATCCAACTTTATTGACAGCGATCCTCCTGTGTGAAGAATTCCCCATTTTTAGAGGGTGCTTTACAAAGCAATTTTCCCCTGTCTCAAACCTACTAGGGTTCAATTTTGATAATGCTAATTAGGAAGGGGTGGCATGGGGGAGGAAGCAAGGTGGATCAGGGCCCTACCCAGATTTTTGGGCAACACGGCCACCCTCTAAAGACCATCCATTTACCCCTATTGTTCCTGGTTGTGAAAGCTTGGCTCTCAACTGCACACCTCCCTGCCCTCAAGAAAACAGCTGGTTTGTCTTGGGGGTTTGCGGGGAAGCAAGAGAAAAAGAACCAGCGAAAATCTATTATACTTTCCCTTTCACTTGTTAGAAGTTTATGATTGACTTTAAAAGTCATTGAAACTCTGCCAAGCCTCTCTCCCTTCCACCCCAAAGTACTACAGTGACAGTGAAACTACCTCTTCCTGTATCACATCCTGCCACAGAAAAAACAACATGGAACTGGTAATCAGGAGACCTAGGAAACATAGCAGCCGTTTCTGTGAGGAGCAAGATCAGATGGGTGCTCAGTGCCCACCTTATCTACCATCCTCTGTTCACCCCCTTGGAACTCAAGTTGACAATTTTCCCACTAATCTGATCCTTCCTGGGGGAACTAATTGAAGCAGGGATCAGGAGGGTTGGATCATAAAGCAATGTTTTAATTGGAGGAAAGGAAACAATAAAAGTCTCCTGGAAACCTTTGATTTATCCAGGGAGCTGTACAAATCACAAACCTCTCAGGTACCTAATGGTCCGGTCCCATGACACAACCTGATTTTCCTCCACTGACAGTGAAGAATGGATCGAATGGGTCACCTCTGCTCTCACCAAGCCAGCCATGCCATCATGATGTTTTCTCAAAATCTTGATGAATTTTGAATGGGCTAATAAGGAAGTGAAGTATTCTAGCACAAAAGGGGGCACAGTCCATCCCAAAAGCAAAGTGCAGTACCAAATGAGCCAGAGGAGTGGTATTTTATTGCCATTTTCAGTATCAAAGGTGTTGACCTTGCTTCTTGCTCTTATTCTTGTTTTTCATCTAGATTCAACCCAGTTAAGAAAACAAATGAACCCCAGAGTTTCCTCTGGCCCTGGGGCTAACATCAGGGTCATTGCACCTCTCCCATTTATTCCTTTCTTGCCAGTCTTCATGGGGTTTCTATTGCTTGGTAGGTGGATCTCTATCTCCTTATATATCAGTTGGAAATCTTCATGTGCCAGTCTCACCTTCACAACATCGTCAAGGTCCGCCCTTTCTTCTCCATCCAAACTACTGCCTTGTTGGTACAATCTCTCATCATATACCGACTGGATTACTGCATCAGCATCCTTTCTGATGTCCCAACCTCCTGTTTCTCCTCACTGCAGTCTATATGTCACTGTTTCCCGGCAGAGTGTTTCTGCTTTCTACAGAAATGCTCTGGGCATGTCACCCCCCTCAAAAATGTTGCCTATCAACCTTTGCATCAAGCTAAAACTCCTCAGAATTGGTTTCAAAGCTCTCCATCACCTCGCCCCCTCCTACCTCACCTCCCTTCTTTCCTTCTACAGCCCAGCCCGCACCCTATGCTCCTCTGGTGCTAACCTCCTCACTGTGCCTTGTTCTTGCCTATCCTGCTGTCGACCCCTGGCCCATATTCTACCTCTGGCCTGGAATTCCCTCCCTCCTCAAATCCGCCAAACTAGCTCTGTTCCCCCCTTCAAAGCCCTACTGAAGGTTCACCTCCTCCAGGAGGCCTTCCCAGACTGAGCCCCCCTTTTCCTCTGCTCCTCCTCCCCTCCCCATCACCCCTACACCCTCCCTCTTCCCTACCCCCTTCCCTGCCCCACAACACTTGTGTATATTTGTACATATTTATTATTCTATTTATTTTAGCAATGATGTGTGTATATAATTCAATTTATTTTGATGCTATTGGTGCCTTTCTACTTATTTTGTTTTGTTGTCTGTCTCCCCCTTCTAGACTGTGAGCCCATTGTTGGGCAGGGATTGCCTCTAGCTGTTGCCAAATTGTACTTTCCATGTGCTTAGTACAATGCACCGCACACAGTAAGCTCTCAATAAATATGATTGAATGAATGAATGAATCTAGGTCAATCCAAGTGAACATTTCAGGGAAAAACATACTACTTCAGAAGATGAAGCTGGTCTTTTTAGAAGTTGTGGTAACCATTTTTAAACCCGTCTTCTGTGGTTCTGAATGTGTTCACATCCAGCTATTCTGATCCCACCCTGACACAGTTGTACTTTTAATAGTTGTTCTTCCTTCCTCCTGCCTTCACTCTCAAAATAATTTCAGTTTGTCCCCACATTAGACTGTAAAGGCCTTGCAGGAAGAGAACGTGTATTTTTTTGGCTTCTATTTTACCTTTCCGGGTACTTATTACAGGGCGCTGCAGTCAGTAGGAGCTCAATAAAACTGTGATTAGTACTACTGCTACCATTACAATTGGGAGTGTATGTGTAGCCAAAGAAAATGCAGAGCTCTCGATCAAAGGACAAGAGAATAATAGTTTTCACTTTGAACGGCTAAAGACGCTTAACTCAGCCAAATGTTCCCAGCTTGGTCTCAGCTGGAGGTCCAAACCAGCTTCTAGCTGGAAGAACCATGCCTGGAGCCACTAGAAGCAGCATCAAAGAGAAACTAGGGATGTAATAGAAAGACCTGGGAGGAGCGGTTCTCCCATCAAGACCTAGTCCTGGAATAGCTATTAACTAATGGTGGATACATGATGGATGTATCCTCAGGAGAGAGGCCTAGGACCATCTGCCCTGTGTGAAGACAATGGGAAACATTTGGTGTATGAGCTTGGCTGAGGACCTAATGGGAAGAAACTGTCATCTATGGAATTATGACAGAACAGGTGTCAGGGTCTCCCTAAGTGTTCTGCTAATTGACACAGTTCCAAGGACCCTCCGGTGACCTGGAATAGTTGGACTGCATCTCCTCTTTGGTCTCTAGAACAGAGGAAGTCCTGGGGCCGACCACGACAGGGTGCAGTGGGTTTGAGGAGCTGAACAGAAGGCAGAAATAGGAGCAGCTTCTGATGAGTAAGTAGTGCATTATGTATTCAGGGAGAACCATGTACTATCTCCAGTGGCTACCAATCAACCTACGCATCAGGTAGAAACTCCTCACCCTGGGCTTCAAGGCTGTCCATCCCCTCGCCCCCTCCTACCTCACCTCACTTCTCTCCTTCTCCAGCCCAGCCCTCACCCTCCACTCCTCTGCCGCTCACCTCCTCACAGGATCTCGTTCTCGCCTGTCCCGCCGTCGACCCCCGGCCCACGTCCTCCCCCTGGCCTGGAATGCCCTCCCTCCCAACATCCGCCAAGCTAGCTCTCTTCCTCCCTTCAAAGCCCTACTGAGAGCTCACCTCCTCCAGGAGGCCTTCCCAGACTGAGCACCCTCCTTCCTCTCCCCCTCCTCTCTCTCCACCCCCCCCGCCTTACCTCCTTCCCCTCCCCACAACACCTGTATATATGTATATATGTTTGTATGTATTTATTACTCTATTTTACTTGTACATATTTATTCTATTTATTTTATTTTGTTAATATGTTTTGTTTTGTTTTCTGTCTCCCCCTTCTAGACTGTGAGCCCGCTGTTGGGTAGGGACCATCTCTATATGTTGCCAACTTGTACTTCCCAAGCGCTTAGTACAGTGCTCTGCACACAGTAAGTGCTCAATAAATACGATTGAATGAATGAATGAAATTCAGTGGGATTTCATTCATTCAATCTTATTTAATGAGCACGTACTCTGTGTAGAACATGGTACTAAGCACTTGGGAAAGTACAGTACAACAATAGAGGGAGACAATCCCTGCCCACAGTGAGCTCACAGTCTAGTGGGGGGAGACAGACATCAGTACAAGTAAACAGACATCAATATAAATAAAGGGAAGCAGCATGGCTCAGTGGAAAGAGCCCGGGCTTTGGAGTCAGAGGTCATGGGTTCAAATCCCGGCTCCGCCAATTGTCAGCTGTGTGACTTTGGGCAAGTCACTTAACTTCTCTGTGCATCAGTTACCTCATTTGAAAAATGGGGATTAAGACTGTGAGCCCCACGTCGGACAACCTGATCACGGTGTAACCTCCCCAGTGCTTCGAACAGTTCTTTGCACATAGTAAGCGCTTAATAAATGCCATCATTATTATTATTATTATTAAATAAAATTACAGATATATGCTTAAGTGCTATGAGGTGGAGAGGGGACAAGAGCCAAAGAGCAAGTCAGAGTGATGCAGAAGGGAGTGGGAGATGAGGAAAAGTGGGGCTTAGTCTGGGAAGGCCCCTTGGAGGAGATATGGCTTCAGTAAGGCATTGAAGGAAGGAAGAGTAATTGTCTGGTGGATTTGAGGAGGGAGGGTTTTCCAGGCCAGAGGTAGGACGTGGGGCAGGAGTTGGCAGTGACACAGGCAAGATTGAGACACAGTGAGAAGGTTAACACCAGAGGAGCAAAGTGTGCGGGCTGGGTTGAAGGAGAGAAGCAAGGTGAGGTAAAAGGGAGGAATGGAATTTATTGAGTCCCTACTATGTGCAGAGGACTGTACTCAGCACTTGGAAGACTGCAACACAGCAGAGTCGGCAACCATGTTCCCTGCCCACAACACACTTTTGTTAGATGCATATAGGATTTATAGAGAAGCAGCGTGGCTCAGTGGAAGGAGCACGGCCTTGGGAGTCAGAGGTCATGGGTTCAAATCCCGGCTCCGCCAATTGTCAGCCGTGTGACTTTGGGCAAGTCACTTCACTTCTCTGGGCCTCAGTTACCTCAGCTGTAAAATGGGGATTAAGAGTGTGAGCCCCACATGGGACAACCTGATCACCTTGTATCCTCCCCATCACTTAGAACAGTGCTTTGCACATAGTACGGGCTTAACAAATGCCATTATTATCTTCTAGACTCTGAGCCAACTGTTGGGTAGGGACTGTCTCTATAGGTTACCAACTTGTACTTCCCAAGCGCTTAGTACAGTGCTTTGCACACAGTAAGCACTCAATAAATACGATTGATTGATTGATTGATTGATTGCTTTTGGTGGGACTATGAATCTGTGAAGCTCCAAGTCTCTTTCTAGAGTAGTTAAACCTTATTGAATTTCCTGCGGTGTGTGGAGGATTTGGTAGTGATGCCGTAACTCCTGTGTCATGTCACATCATGCCATTATTAGATCAATCCCGGACACTGTAATATCTCTAGATTTATGCAGTGCAGTTTAGTGGCCAGAGCTCAGGACTGGAAAGAAATAAGGAGACCTGGGTTCTAATCCAATCTCTGCCACTGGTCTGCCATGTAGCCTTGGACAAGTCACTTAACTCCTCTGTGCCTCAGTTTCCTCACTTCTAAAGTGGATGTTAAGTATCTCTTCTCTCTCCCCTTTGGACTGTGAGCTCTATGTGAGACAGGGACTGTGTCTGATTTGATAGGATAGTTTTTACCTCAGCATAGTACTTGTCACACAGAAAGAGTTTAACACATGCCTGATGATGATGGAGATTTCTTTTTCTCTGACCACGTGACTCTATTAAACTCCTTAATGAAAAAGTCTGAAGGACAATGCTACTCTGGGGTCCTTCAAATGAGCAGAGGCAAAAAATCTGTGGTTGCCTATTCTTCAAGTGAGATTGATAGAACATCATTGAAATGGTAGGATAATGAACTTATCAATGGCATTTATTCAGAACTGACTGAATGCTAGGCACTCCGTGTAGGTGAATGTGTATATTTATATTTATATTTATGGTTGTACATATTTATTACTCTATTTATTTATTTATTTATTTATTTTACTTGTACATTTCTATCCTATTTTATTTTGTTGGTATGTTTGGTTCTGTTCTCTGTCTCCCCCTTTTAGACTGTGAGCCCATTGTTGGGTAGGGACTGTCTCTATGTGTTGCCAATTTGTACTTCCCAAGCGCTTAGTACAGTGCTCTGCACATAGTAAGCACTCAATAAATACGATTGATTGATTGATTGATTGATTTATGTCCATACATGTTATAATAACAATGATATTTGTTAAGCACTTACTATGTTCCAAGCATGTTCTAAACATTGGCGTAGATACAAGGTAATCAAGTTGTCCTGTGTGGAGCTCACAGTCTCAATCCCCATTTTACAGATAAGGGAACTGAGGCACAGAGAAGTGAAGTGACTTGCTCAAAGTCACAAAGCTGATAATTGGCAGAGTGGAGATTAGAACTCACGACCTCTGGCCCCCCAAACCATGCTCTTTCCACTAAGCCACACTACTTACTCGTAAGCAGCATATTAGGCTGTGTCAGAAGGGAAGATAGTAGAAGAAAGAGGATGAAAATTTTATAGGCAGGAAAAATGATAGACCTAATGCCATTGGTTGGAGGCCTAGTCAACTTAGTTCAAGGTCATTCTCTCATTCATGTTTTTCCTTTGCTCTAATCCTTTGTGTTGGGAAATGTGTTTTCTTAGAAGAGAGAGTAGGGTAGTCTCCTCGGTGCTTGAGGCAAGCTAAACTTTGCAACAGTATCTCAAGTAAGAGAGCACTGTGAGAAATATCAGCAAAATACTCATTAGTACTATTGTGAAAGAGCATTAAAGGAAAAGTGGTATACTGGGATATCCATCTTCATGCATTCATTCATTCAATCATATTTATTGAGCGCTTATTGTGTGCAGAGCACTGTACCAAGCACTTGGGAAGTACAAGTTGGCAACATATAGAGACGGCCCCTACCCAACAGCGGGCTCACAGTCTAGAAGGGGGAGACACACAACAAAACAAAACATATTAACAAAATGCAATAAATAGAATAAATATGTACAAATAAAATAAATAGAGTAATAAATCAGTACAAACATATATGCAGGTGCTGTGGGAAGGGGAAGGAGGTAAGGCGGGGGGGATGGGGAGGGGGAGAAGGGGGAGAGAGGACAGAGATGAACAGATCTGTTCATCTCTATCTGTCCATTCAGCTCAGAGATGCTGCTGCTGACTGAGTTTTCCACTGGTGCTAGTGCATGTGTTTGATAATCCATATGAATGGTTTTACCTGCCCCAGTTGCCAAGTTTTGCATGATATTGTTCCAGAACTCTTTTCATAGACGTTGAGTTCCTTTAAAGAAAAGTTATTTCATAGTTTAAAAAAAAAACAACGTTTTTTTTCTTTTGGAAGTTAAATGTTAATCAGTTTGAAGGTTACCAAATCAGAGCATTGGCTTCTTCCAAGCACACCAAATCACTTGACCTTCTACTAATTAGCAAATGTGTTAACTGACCCTATGAGGGAAAAAACAGATCATTTCACATTAGATCTATTTATCATTTTCATCTGCATTTCCCGGTTTATGTATAATTATAATGCGGAATAAATAAATATATATTATTTCATTTATTCATTCAATCATATTTATTCATTCAGTCATATTTATTGAGCGCTTACTGTGTGCAGAGCTCTGTACCAAGCACCTGGGAAGTACAAATCAGCAACACATAGAGACGGTCCCTACCCTATAATGGGCTCAAAGTCTACACACACACACACACACACACACACACACACACACACACACACACACACACACACACACACACACACACACACACACACACCAGGGCAAAGGTACACTGCACAGACATTTTGGTTTTGAAACTTAAAAAGATACAAGGACGTTTTCCAGGGTGATTCTCAATTTATTTCTCCCTTTGACCATTTCAGTGAAACCTTCTCATTTCAGTGGCCTGCGTCTTTATTGTATTAACCTCCTGTAAAATTCCTGACCCTCATTTCCTGACACTTCTAGACTGTGAGCCCACTTTCTAGACTGTGAGCCCACTGTTGGGTAGGGACCGTCACTATACGTTGCCAACTTGTACTTCCCAAGCGCTTAGTACAGTGCTCTGCACACAGTAAGCGCTCAATAAATGCAATTGAATGAATAAATGAATGACACCTCCTTCCTCTAGCTTCACTTCTTCATCCATTCTCAGTTTGGCGCACTGCTTGAGCCTAAGGACCATAGTCCAGAAAAGAAAAATAATTTAGGGTGCTCCCTCAGAGGAATTTGGGCATCATGGAGAAGCTGATTTTTGAACTAAACATTTTGTTATTGCGATTAAGGATTGGGCCAGGAACTCTGGATCCCTTTATTCAGTGGACCGGGAACCGTCAGAGTGTTAGACTAGTCTAATATCCTCCTTTCCTCTTAGACCATGAGTCCCATGTGGGATAGGGACTGTATCAAGTCTGATTATCTGATATTGACCCCAGTGGTTAGGTATACATAGAAAGTGCTTAGTAATTATCATCATTATATTATTAGGCATGTTTCTATTAGGGTATGGAATGCAATTAATCAATCATCTTCATTCATTCATTCATTCAATCGTATTTATTGAGCGCTTACTGTGTGCAGAGCACTGTACTAAGCACTTGGGAAGTACAAGTTGGCAACATATAAAGATGGTCCCTACCCAACAGTGGGCTCACAGCATTTACTGTGTGCAGAGCACTAAGTGTTTGAGCGAGTTCAATATAACGGAGGGAACATATGACTATGAGCTCGTTGTTGGGTAAGGATTGTCTCTGTTGCCAAGCTGTACTTTGCAGGTGCTTAGTACAGTGCTCTGAACACAGTAAGTGTTCAATGAAAACGATTGAATTGAATGAATATGGGAAAGGGCACAGTGCAAAACCAAGTGCAAGTAAGGCTTGTTCTCAGGCAAGTCCAAAGAGGGAGAAGTAGCCTGACATAGTGGATAGAGCACAGGACTGAGTCAGAAGGTCGTGGGTTCTAATCCTGGCTCCACCACTTGTCTGCTGTGTGACCTTGGGTGAGTCACTTCACTTCTCTGTGCCACAGTTACCTCATCTGTAATTCATTCAATCATGTTTATTCATTCATTCAATTGTATTTATTGAGTGCTTACTGTGTGCAGAGCACTGTACTAAATGCTTGGGAAGTACAAGTCGGCAACATGTAGAGCCGGTCCCTACCCACTAATGGGCTCATATTTATTAAGCTCTCACTGTGTGCAGAGCACTATACTAAGTGCTTGGAAAGTACAATTCAGCAACAAATAAAGACGATCCCTGCCCACAGTGGGCTCACAGTCTAGAAGGGGAGAGACAGACATTGAAACAAGTAAACAGGCACAGTCTAGAAGGGGGGACATAGGCATTGAAACAAGTAAGCAGGCATCAATAGCATAAATATAAATGAATAGAATTACATATATACACATCATTAATATCAATAGAATTATAAATATGCACATTTATGCACAAGTGCTGTTGAGGGGAGAGGAGTAAAGTCAAGGGAGTGAGTCCGAGGGATGGGGAGAGGAGAAGGAGCTGAGGAAAAAGGAGACTTAGCTGGGACAGCCCCTTGGAGTAGGTGATAGGGCTTTGAAGTGGGGAAGAGAGCTAGTTTGGCAGATTTGAAGAGGGAGGGCATTCCAGGCCAGAGTTAGGATGTGGGCCAGGGATCAGCGGCAGGACAGGCAAGAACAAGGCATGGTGAGGAGATTAGCAGCAGAGGAGCGGAGTGTGCGGGCTGGGCTGAAGAAGGAGAGAAGGGAGGTGAGGTAGGACGGGGCAAGGTGATGGAGAGCTTTGAAGCCAATAATGAGGAGTTTTTGCTTGATGAGAAGGTTGATATAGGCAACATTTTTGAGGAGGAGGATGACGTGCCCAGAGCGTTTCTGTAGAAAGATAATCTGGGGAAGACTGTGAGCTCCACATGGGACAGGGACTGCGTTCAATCTGATTTGCTTGTAGCCAGTCCAGCACTTGGTACAGTGCTTAGCATATAGTAAATGCATAACAAAAACCATGAATTTTAATTATTATTATACTACAGAATAGTGCCCAGGCTGGGCTATAACCCACTGACCCAGCAGACCATTGCCTTAGGAATGACTGTGACCTTTGTTGCTCCCCTTTTCCAGGGTTCCTGTTGAGGCTGTCCACCTCACCCGACACCCTATGTGGTTATTTGGGCAGAAACCTCACCACTGAAGGCATAGATTCAACAGATATTTCTACACTTTTGGAACCAGGACTGGTATCCATGACTCCTGATTCCCAGAGCCCTGTTTTCTCCAGTGAACAAACAGCGTGGTTCAGCACACAGTCGGTACTCATCCATTGCCAGTGACTGTTAATTCATGTGTCTGCTGCAACAAGCAACACAGCCTTAGGTTGCCTCAAATGGAACTTGACTTTAAGCTCCTTGTGGACTGGGAACATGCTACCAACTATGTATGTATATTCTAATCTCCCAAGCACTTACTACAATGTTCTGCACCAGTAATTGCTTAATTAATAATTATAATAATTGTGGAATTTAAGCACTTACTATGTGCCATTAATTCATTCGTTCATTCAGTCGTATTTATTGAGCACTTACTATGTGCAGAGCACTGTATTAAGCACTTGAAAAGTGCAATTCTGCAATAGAGACAATCCCTGCCCACACTGGGCTTACATTCTAGAAGGGGGGGAGACAGACATCCAAACAAGCAAACAGGCATCGATATAAAGAAATAGAATTATAGATATACACATATTTACCTAAGTGCTTTGCGGCAGGGAGGGGGGGGAGGAGCAAAGGGAGCGAGTTGAGGTGACAGAGAAGGGAGGGGGAGCTGAGGAAAAGGATGGCTTAATCTGGGTACTGCCATGCAGTGTCCTAAGCAACGGGGTTAGGTACAAGATAATTAGGTCCCACATAGGACTTGCAGTCTTATAAAAATAATAATGATGACATTTATTCATTCATTCATCCATTCAATCGTATTTATTGAGCGCTTACTCTGTGCAGAGCACTGTACTAAGTGCTTGGGAAGTACAAGTTGGCAACACGTAGAGACGGTCCCTAACCAACAGCGGGCTCAAAGTCTAGAAGGGGGAGACAGACAACAAAACAAAACATAGTAACAAAATAAAATAAATAGAATAGTAAATATGTACAAGTAAAATAAATAGAGTAATAAATCTGTACAAACATATATATATATAGGTGCTGTGGGGAGGGGAAGGAGGTAGGGCGGGGGGATGGGGAGAGGAAGGAGGGGGCTCAGTGTGGAAAGGCCTCCTGGAGGAGGTGAGCTCTCAGTATGGCTTTGAAGGGAGGAAGAGAGCTAGCTTGGTGGATGTGGGGAGGGAGGGCATTCCAGGCCAGGCGGAGGACGTGGGCTCGGGGTCGATGGCGGGACAGGCGAGAACGAGGCCTAACGGTGAGGAGATTAGCGGCGGAGTAGCGGAGGGTGCGGGCTGGGCTGGAGAAGCACAGAAGGGAGGTGAGGTAGGAGGGGGCGAGGGGATGGACAGCCTTGAAGCCGAGAGTGAGGAGTTTTTGCCTAATGCACAGGTGATTGGTAGCTATTGGAGATTTTTGAAGAGGGGAGTAACATGCCCAGAGTGTTTCTGCATAAAGATGATCTGGGCAACGTGAAGTATAGATTGAAGTGGGGAGAGACAGGAGGATGGGAGATCAGAGAAAAGGCTGATGCAGTAATCCAGTCGGGATAGGATGAGAGATTGAACCAGCATAGCACTTACTATGTGCAAAGCACTGTTCTAAGTACTGGGGAGGTTACAAGGTGATTAGGTTGTCCCACGGGCAGCTCGCAGTCTTAATCCCCATTTTACAGATGAGGTAACTGAGACACAGAAAAGTTAAGTGACTTGCCCAAAGTCACACAGCTGACAATTGGCAGAGCCGGGATTTGAACCCCTGACCTCTGACTCCGAAGCCCGTCTTCTTTCCACTGAGCCACGCTGCTTATGCAGGAAGGAGAACAGGTATTGCATCTCCATACTGCAGATGAGGGAACTGGGGAGCAGAGAAGTTAAGTGACTTGTCCAAGGTCACACAGCAGGTAAGTGGTGGAGGTAGGATTAGAACTTAGGTCCTCTGACTGCCAGGTTCTCTTTCCACTAGGCCATGCTGTTTCTCAATTAATACGATTGATTGATTGACCTTGTCCGTGAACTGTTGATCACTTGTGCCCATTTTCTTTCCTTAGATTATGATGATGATATTACTATTATTATCATTATTGTCAAAATTAATATAATATGAATAATAATTATAGTAATGATCATAATAATAACAATAGTGGTATTTGTCAAGTGCTTGTTATTTATCAAGTACGGAGCTTAAGCAGTTAGGTAGATATAAGATAATCAAGTCTGGCACAGTTGAAGGGGGAAAAGAGAACAGGCATCTTATCCCCATTTTACTTATGAGAAAACTGAGGCACAGATAAGTTAAATCAATTTTCTGAGGTGTCACAGCAAGCATGAGAAGCAGCGTGGCTCAGTGGAAAAGAGCAGGGGCTTTGGAGTCAGAGGTCATGGGTTCAAATCCAGGCTCTGTCAACTGTGTGACTTTGGGCAAGTCACTTCACTTCTCTGGGCCTCAGTTCCCTCATCTGTAAAATGGGGATCAAGGCTGTGAGCCCCCCGTGGGACAACCTGATCACCTTGTAACCTCTCCAGTACTTAGAGCAGTGCTTTGCACATAGTAAGTGCTTAATAAATCCCATTATTATTATTATTATTATTATTATGTGGTGGAGGTAGAATTAGAACCCAGGTATTTTGACTTTCAGGCCTGTGCTCTCTCCACCAGACCATGCTACTTCTCAGATTTCCTCAGCAGATTCCCTGGACAGGACCTCTGCCAGTACAGAATAGCATCAGAAGATGCCGGTGACCAACAGAAGCATTGGAAAGCAAAAAAAGATGACTAACTGAGACTCTGTGAGACAAAATGTGTTGAATATTTCAAAAATATCCCAAATCCCTATCTGTTTTTCTCCAGCAGCAGAAAAGTTCCCATCCTTGTTTCAGTTCAGCAGAGGAAGAATTGTCGATGGCAGTTTCTGTCACAATTTATACCAATCAGCCGAAAAGTACCGGTAGGATAATGTATAGGTTTTTGACTGTGAGTTTGTGTGGGTTCTGATTGGACCAGGAGCCTACCTGATTGACAGTTGCTGACAATCCCTCCTGGGGCTATGCTGGGGTTTATGAAAACCTTTCTTTCTTCAGAAAAGGAAATGTGACAAAACTCAAAATATCATTTTTTATTTATTTATTTTTTACATTTACAATGTCACTGCATCATTGTGTTATACTGAAGTGTTCTAGTTACTAAGAGGCTAAAAGCCTGAAGAAATAATAGATGTCTCCTCCTGAAACCCATTCCTTTAAGGCAGGGGTGGAAACAAAGTTGTTTTCACGGCAGGGCTGAATTGACCTCTCCCCCCATCACTCATCGAGTCCAGGAAGGGAAAGGTTAGCCACTTGAACATTTTCTATAACCATAACTCATCTTTAAAGTCAACAGTCCATTTAGGGGAAAGGGAAGTCTATCCTTTCCTGAATCTGTTGTTTTGGACTGGTGCTAAATGAACAAATCACATCTATAACATCAGAGGTATCATGCAGTTCCCCAGAGAGAAAGCTACAAAACCTTTAGGGCTTTGACTTCTAGATGTGATCAATCAATCAATCAGTCGTATTTATTGAGAGCTTACTGTGTGCAGAGCACTGTACTAAGCGCTTAGGACGTACAAGTTGATCTCTAGGGAGTCACTCTGAATTAGGGAACCTCATATCCCATTACCTCCCTTATATATGTATAGATGAAAATTTAAAATTTGTTACTTCCTTCCAGCTTGCAATTAATTTTAAGACTTCTTTCCTTTGCAGGAATGTAACTTTCTTGAGGACGAGAATCATATCTAGCTCTCTTGTACTCTTCCAGATGCTTAGTATAGTGTTCTGTGCACGTTAAGAACTCAAAACTACCATTGGCAGCTTACTACTTTCACTTGACTTTGAGACCCTTGAGCCCAACTAAGATGGCCCAGGTCTATTTCACGAGTCACCTATGGAATTTTTCTTTTGTATTTTACAGCATGTGAATGCTTTCTCTCTTCGAAATCTTCTTCATTTTGCTCTCCGTGCACTTAAAACAAAGCGTCTATTATGCAGAACATCTTTATATCTTCATTTATTTGGACTCTTTCCTGTTCTAAAGAGCAGATTTCCCATGGTTGAAGTTCAGTTCTTTGTAAATCCTGCCTTTAAATCTTTCCTTTTGGGTCTCTACCTCTTTCGACAAGATTCCTGTGAAGTAGTTGGACAAAAAAGGAAAAAGATACTGCTTTGTAGTGGATCTAGCAGAGACTTGTAACTTTACACTATGTCAATGAAGTGCCTTTGAGATGAATGTGGCAACATGACACAACTGTCAGATAGTCAATTTCTGGAAAAAAAAATTGAAGTTTGTAGAATGTCACCACCAAAACTTCCTTATCACAAGCAAACTGTTTTCTTTAATTTATAAATAACCACTTTCACTATATTTTCATAATCATATTTTCTATTTTACATAAGATAGAAAATGCATCATTCAAATGCTTCTCAAGTGTTAAACTGTTTTACCTAGATTGAACTGTCATATTCTCTAATAACATGAAACTCCCATTCGCCAGTGGATGAAAAAAATTACCATGTTTTTCTGGCAAGATGTATTTTTGTTTTATGCTTCATTTTTGAAGCTTCCTAAATTGATACCACCTCTTTGCAAGAGTAGGTTCAACACAATTTGGGCCAAATAGTTTTTTTTGGTCTTTTTGCCCTGGTACATTCAACATATATATGTTAGATAGTACATGTTTAGAATAAGCTTCACCTTCATTCAAAACTCAAGGAAAGGCAGTGGATGTGTTGTTGTTAGCTTTTAAAGTGAGGTCAGTGCCATAGTCCTTGTCAATATTCTTGTCACCACACTGGATCATCAGCAGACTCCTGTTTGACAGCTCTCTGACATTTAAAGACGATATGGTGTGCACTGCTATTGGGCAAGCTCCTAAGCAACCCTTTGGTGACTGAGATGCTCTTTATTTGGGGTGATGAAAAAAATTAAATGCAGAAAGAAAGTCTACAGCACTGCAAAAGAGAATTGGCTTTAAGAAAAACATTTTCTGTCGGCCCAAGGCAACATTCTTTGAAGACATTTTTAGGTGAAAAAGTGAAGTTTTTTCCCTAACTGTACCTGGGAAAAGTGTAATATTAAGGACTGTGCAAGAGGGCAACCGCTCGGGTCCTGAGCAATAGCAGTCAACTGAGTGAACTCCAGATTAGTAGTATGGGAAGAGTGCAGAGAGCAATACCAAAGTTTCTATGTGATGCTCACTCATCTTACCAAAGGATTCAACCCGACAAGCCAATCAGTTATGTTGAAAAAGGAGTTTTCTGGATGCAGTTTCCTACTACTGTTTCTCTACCTAAAGTCTTGAAGGCCTGAAAAGAGGATATAAGGGGTTACAAATGGAAACAGTGGCTTCATGGCAAACACTGTGCTCATCTTCTATCTAAGGTGTTCAGGGCCTGCAGAGAGGATTAGGAGCTGGAGAAGGAGACATTTGCTCAATTTAGAACTACCTCCTGTGCATTAGTCTTCTTCAGGTCTTTGAAACCTTTTTTATTAGAGAAGGAATGGAGAATATTGACTTAAAAAGGGAGAAATTTGCTTCATGTAAACCATCTCCTGCTTTTGTTACTTTACCCTATGGTTTTCAAGGTTTCAGATTGAAAAAGAGAAATTTGCTTCATTTGGACAAATCTCCTTTCCATTTCGCCACCTCTCACTTTTAAGGCCTTTTCACTGAGAAAGAATAGAGAATATTGTTGTGCCACATAAATTGTTTACATCATGAAAAGAAAAAAATGATCTGACGTAGTTCTCTTTCCTACAGTGTCCAGGGCCTGCAAAGGGAATACGTAGACTGTGACTGTGAGCCCGTTGTTGGGTAGGGACTGTCTCTATATGTTGCCAACTTGTCCTTCCCAAGCGCTGCACACAGTAAGTGCTCAATAAATGCAATTGAATGAATGAAATTCAACACAATCAGCAAGCCAGCACTGGAAATTTTAAGAAAATACTCTTGTTTGGAGGATTTCAGCAGGTTCAGAGGCTACTCCATGATGGTCTAGCCAGTTGTTAGGGTGGTACAACTTTTTTCTTAATTTGTTTGCTTGTTTTCTTTGTAATGCCATGTATTAAGCACCTCCTATATGTCCATCACTTTACTAAGTGCTGGGGTAGTTACAATTTAATCAGGTCAGGCACAGTCCATTTCCCATATGGGCTCACAGTCTAAATCCCCATTTTACATATGAGGTAACTGAGGCACAATGAAGTTAAATTACTTGCCTAAGGTCACACAGAAGAAGAGTGACGGAGTCAGGATCTCTAATTATATTATACAAATGATGGAAATTATTTTCCTTATAGGGGCAAAACATGGCCAGGAGAATTGATTTCCTTCTTTCTCTTTTTCCTTTTCCTTTATTCCTCTTCTCCTTCTTTGTTAGTGTAAAACTATAAACCTGTCATGTTGCTGGTTTTCTCTCTTACACTCACTACATAGCACAACTATTAGTTGTGTGACTGTGGGGCGTTATGTTGCCTAGGTTGTACAATCCTTTAATGACATTAAGCACTTGTGTGGTCAGTGGAAATTTTTGGTTGTACGGGAGGGTTTCCCTACTACAGTTTCTACTTTGCCTAAATGCGGTGTTAAAAGTTTCAATGTAAGCACTCCTTAGTGTCTTTCTGAAGCTTATAAACAGTCTCTGGGGGTCCAATCAATCATTGTCATGTGAAGTTATTGTCATTTACTACTGATCTGAAAACATTCATAATGTAGGTATCTTACCAATGCACTTTCCTCCATATCCAAACCTGAGGAGGAATTGAAGTCCAATAGGTTTTATTATTACCCTAATTTTCCTCACTTCGGGAAACTTCAGAAGCAACAGCCAAGCACTCAGTCACCCTCTACTGACTGACCTCTCCCTATCTGGACAACCAGGAACAATATTTCCCTCTGTTATGTTCCTTCCACTAGCTTGTCTGCACCTCAGGGCCTGCCCCAAAGCTAACCAGCACAATTGTGAAGTCGCAGAGAGATGTAAACCAATCTATCCATCACATGATTTCAGGGTTCCTGGATGGGCTTGGAAGTAAAATGACTCCTCAAACAGAAGTCTCATCTACAAGGAACCATTATTAGGAATCATTTCATGGTATCCAAGCTTAAATGATTCTACGTTTGCCTCTCCTGTTTTAAAGTAAGCTCCTTGTGGGCAAGGAACATTCCACTTTGCTACTCTGCGCTTGATACACTGCAGCAAATGGTCACTCAAACACTGCCTCCTTTGCTACTATTACCATATGGCTTGGCCTATGCAGGTTTCCGCTACTGAATTACTTAAAGAAATCCAGCTAATGCCTGTGGACCTAATATGATGTTTCCGGGGGTTCTCAAGCTTAAACCCTGGCCTAAATAGGCCCTGGAGTCACTGAAGGAGGGCTGGTCACCTGTTAGCTACCACTGGGCCTTAAAATCACTCCCTCTTCTTCCATTCTGTTCTCTGTCTCCCCCTTTTAGACTGTGAGCCCACTGTTGGGTAGGGACTGTCTCTATATGTTGACAACTTGTACTTCCCAAGCGCTTAGTACAGTGCTCTGCATACAGTAAGTGCTTAACAAATATGATTGATTGATTGATTGATAGGATTTGAGGCTCCCTGCCTAGTGAAGTCCAGCTCTCAATACCTATCTCTGCCACCACCTGTCTCAAACCCAGGCATCTGCCTGAAAGCAAGGGGATCCTTTGGGAACTAACCTAACCATTCCCCTCTTGAGGCTGGCTATTGGAAGTTGGCAGAGAAAGAGTTCAATTCCTCCTTCCCCTCAGCCTTTCAGTTCCACGGCACCTGAAGCTTTAGCTCCAAACTGAACCGCAGACAGGTAACAAAATCAAAGATCGCGGTGTGTCTTAATTGACTTCTTGCATGTACTTTCAGGACATTAATTGGGTAACAAATGAACAGAATTCCAGTACTTGCCCTAGTTGCCTGTCCCTATAATATATATTATAAAGCTATAATACTTTTCTCCCCAGGATGCTTTCTACTTTCCCGTAGGCTCATGTTTCTCTGGTCCTTTCCGCTCTTCTCTTGGGGTATCCCGGGTTCCATTCTCATCCTCTCCAAGCCCTTCAGATGCCTGAACATATCTGGGCTGTTTCTACCCTTTAGAGGCAAGGGCCTCTCTCCCCAGGAGCCCTAAGCTCTGGGCCCTGAACCTCCTGGGTATCGTAACCTTCCAGGATCACATCTCAGATCCATTTAAGCACTTGTGACCCTGCAGAATCACAGTTCAAATCATCTATCCCTGAAATGGCTGAGGGTCTCCTTCCCCAACTACCTAATATTACCTTTGTCCTTCACAATCCTTCCCTCCAATTGATGAGTTTAAAATCAATTCCTTATAAGGTTTTAGTACTTGCTCAATTAACCTTCCCTCAGGAAGGTCCCTATGAGTTCATCTCCTCCCTTTTCTGACAGGGGGGCTAATCAATCAATAAATCAATTGTATTTATTGAGCACTTACTGTGTGTACAGCACTGTACTAAGCGCTTGGGAAGTACAAGTTGGCAACATATAGAGACAGTCCCTACCCAACAGTGGGCTCACAGTCTAAAAGACTGTGAAAGGGCTAAGAGAGCTTTTAGGCTAAAAGGGCTAAAGGGCTAATTAGTGACCACCATACCTTCCCTACACTTTTAATATATCTTATATGGTAGCCACGTTGTTTTCTTACAACTCATTTCTAAAACTTGTGCACATTTATTGTATATAGCCTTAGCATGAAGTGATGCTTCTTAATCTTCATAATAAGAATAATAATAATGATGGCATTTGTTAAGTTCTTACTATGTGCAAACCACTGTTCTAAGTGCTGGGGAGGTTACAAGGTGATCAGGTTGTCCCACGGGGGGCTCACAGTCTTAAACCCCATTTTACAGATGAGGTAACTGAGGCACAGAGAAATGACTTACCCAAAGTCACACAGCTGACAATTGGAGGAGCCGGGACTTGAACCCATGACCTCCGACTCCAAAGCCTGGGCTCTTTTCCACTGAGCCATGCTGCGTCTCTAATAGTTCATGTTCATCAACTATTGCCACTAGATAAGATGGATGGCTTCAAAAGAACCAAAAAAGCTTGCACTATTTCTAGGTTAAATGTGGTTGGATGCTAATTCTGGGTAACAATAATAGGTGAAATTTCACACGATGTCAGATCACCTCTGAGAATAAGGCTGTTTCTGAAGACTTCACACCAAGCAATAGCTAAATCAATATTTACAGGGCATGAGAATACTATTACCCTCCCCTGGCATATCAAGGAAAGTTTCATGTGCCTATTTTATAGTTGACCTTATTCTTCAGGGTTACCCACAGAGAACTGCATGTCTGTGGTCAATGGAACCTAAAACCATGGCAACCTTATATTTACATGATGTTGCTTCCTTTCAGATTACTAGAAAACAATGGACTTGTCTTGGATTCTCAACTTCTAGACAATAAGCTTGTTGTGGTCAAGGAATGTGTCTGTTATAATATTGTGTTGTACTCTCCTAAGCACTTAGGACAGTGCTCTGCACACAGTAAGTGCTCAATAAATATGATTGATTGATTACAGGAAGTACTGGGAGAAACACTCCAAAAACCGAGGAAAGGCCGAACACCTACTTCCAATGTGCAAACCTCTAAATGGCACACAATGTAAGAAAGCAAAGGACTGCTCAGAGCTTTACTTCAAAATGACAGGGTGCAATTTCTCACTGTGTGGCTTCTCTTGACTTCATGAAGCTCATCTCCTAGACATCTAAATGTGACCTATATAAGATAAAATCCCTTCACTCGTTATTCATCTCTAAGCCTCTGGAAAGACAGGCTTTATGTGATATGTTCTTTGTAAGGGATAATTTATGAGCTGCATTTTTGATGGAGAGCTGTCACTCTGCCTTTTTCTTGCTCCTTCATAGGTACTGAATTACTGGTAAGGTAAAGATGTGATTGCAGGGGCGACTTGTTTTATTATAAGCTGCAGAAATAGAGGGCACACAATTTACCACGATCAGGTCGAACACAACTTTTGAACAAATGGTCTGCAGACTGACTTGCAGTGACCAGCTAACACAGTTGTTAATGACAATCACTTTTTATCCTTCAATATTTGGGTCACAGGTGACAATGGTTTTGGCAGCCTTAGATGCATCTCCTTCCATACCACACCTTGCCTCTCACCCCTCCTTTCACTGCCATCATTTGGCAAATTTCATCTTGACTGATAACTAGTACCAATCAATCAATCAATCAATCGTATTTATTGAGCGCTTACTGTGTGCAGAGCACTTTACTAAGCGCTTGGGAAGTACAAGTTGGCAACATATTACCAGTACCATAGTACCAGCACCTCTAACAAGATCTGAGAGTTTCCAAGATCCAAAATGGTGGTTTTCTGACCTGTGAGTGCTGTGAAGCCTGTCCCCACCCTACCTGAAATCCTCCCTCCTTTTTTGCTTCCTCCTTCCCAACTCAAAATGAAATATTTATGGTATTGTTAAGCACTTACTATGAGGAAAGCACTGTACTGGAGTAGATAAAAGTTGACCAGACTGGGTGCAGTTTCTGCCCCACAGCGGGCTCGCAGTCTAAGTAGGAGGGAGAAGAGGTACTGAATCCTCATTTTACAGATGAAGAAACTGAGGCCTAGAAAAGTTCAGTGACCTGCCCAAGGTTACAAAGCAGGCAAGTGACAAAGCTGGGACTAAAATCCAGCTCTCCTCACTTCCAGGCCTATGCTCTTTCCATTATGCTATGTGGCCTCTTTGAAAAGTTGAAACCCCTGGGTTAGCCATCAGAATGAAATGAAAACACACAAAAAAATAAATATTCAAAGGAACTGCTCAAAAATAGAATTACTGGCCTGAAAGGGAGACAAGAAGCATAGCCTAGCAAAAAAAAGCACGGAACTGAAATTTAGGAGACCTGGATTCTAATTCCACCTCCATCACTTGCCTGCTGACCTTGAGTCAGTCATTTGACTGTTCTATGCCTCAGTTTCCTCATCTGAAAATTGGGGATTAAATACCTGTTTCTCCTCCCTCAGACTGAGAAACCAATGTGGTACAGTGTGGTACTCTGTCTCATCTGATTGCATCTACCCCAACGCTTAGTCCAGTGGTTGTGGCTATTAATACCACAGTAGTTATTATTTTTTCAGAGTTAACAAACTACCAGAGAGTGAAATAATAATAATAATGCCCTTAAAAGGGAAAAATAAAGCTCAGAACAGTGTTGAAAGATGAATTTTGCAATACACTTATAAGGTTAAAATAAATGCTAAATGGGAATTGTTTATGGAATGCAGCATTTATACTACTCATCTTCCCTCCCAAACCCTGCCTTCTTCCTGACTTTCCCATCACTATTGACGGCACTACCATCCTTGCAACCTCACAAGCCCGCAACCTTGGTGTCATCCTCGACTCTGCTCTCTCGTTCACCCCTCACATCCAATCCGTCACCAAAAAGTGCCACTCTCATCTCCGCAACATCGTCATCGTCAAGATCCGCCCCTTCCTCTAAATCCAAACCGCTACCCTGCTGGCTCAATCTCTCATCCTATCCCTACTGGATTACTGCATCAGCCTCCTCTCTGATCTCCCATCCTCCTGTCCCTTCCCACTTCAATCTGTACTTCACGCTGCTGCCCAGATCGTCTTTGTGCAGAAACGCTCTGGGCATGCTACTCCCCTCCTCAAAAATTTCCAGTGGCTACCAGTCAACCTATGCATCAGGCAAAAACTCCCCACTCTCGGCTTCAAGGCTGTCCATCACCTCGCCCCCTCCTACCTCAACTTATCTCTCTCATTCAACCCTCGTATTCAATCAGTCATCAAATTCTGTAGATTCAAACTTCACATCACTAAAGTCCGCCCTTTTGTTTCCAACCAAACTGCTACCATATTAATCCAGGTACTTATCCTCTCCCACTTTGATTACTAAATCAGCCTCCTTGCTGACATTCCTGCCTTCCCTCTCTTCCCACTCCAGCCCATACTTCTCTCTGCTGCCAGGATCATTTTGCTACAAAAATGTTCAGTCCTTGTTTCTCCACTCCTCAGGAACCTCCAATGGTTGCCCATCCACCTCAGTATCTAACAGAAACTCCTTACCATTGGCACATAATAATAATAATCACAATAATTATGGTATTTGTTAAGTGCTTACTGTGTGCCAAGCACTGTAAGGGCTGGGGTAGATACAAGGTAATCAGGTTATCCCACGTGAGGCTCACAGTCTTAATCCCCATTTTAACAGATGAGGTCATTTAGGCACAGAGAAGTTAAGTAGCTTGCCGAAGGTCACACAGCAGAAAAGTGGTGGAGCTGGAATTAGAACCCATGTCCTCTGACTCCCAAGCCCGTGCTCTGTGTATTCAACTCTGTGTGGAATATCAAAGTTTTTACTATACTACTTCATAATGATGGATGAAAAAATGTTCCTTTTCTTTGTTTCATTTGGCTTTTATAAGTGGCCGCCCAGGAGATTCTTGAGCTTGATTTTGTTCACTCCTTCAAAACAGAAGATACCTTGAAAACTATATGCATACCTGTGAAATGTCAAAAAAAATGCAACCATTTTGCAATTATAGTGTTAAAATTTAAAAAATTATTTTACATTTAAAAATCAGCATTACAGCCATTTTCCTTTGTTTCCTAGTGTCCGCCATAAGTACTGCCCACTCTTGGAAAATGTGGAATTGAACTTACATTTGCAATGTTTTGTGCTCTGATGTTGTTCCTTAAATAATTCATTATAAACGTTACTTCTCAATATGGATTACACACATATTTTATTAATGACAAAGTTAAAAATCTGCACTGATGCGATCTTAGAAAAGTTGGGGATTTAGCCAATTTTCCTACATTTATTAGAGTTTATAAAAAAATACAGCCTCATAAAGCTAAAAGAATTAGGTTGATGTCTTGGTTAAAGAATGGTAGTAAAATGCTTTCCGATGTTAAAGAATGTGACATTAAGTGCTCTTGAAGTCAGTGCTGTAAACCCACTCAAGTCATCAACACTAGTTTAATTCCTTTCCCTATTGCAAGTCCATGGAACTAAATTTACTCACCCCTTAAAAAAGAAAGTAACTAAACTAAATAAAACATTAGTGAGTTGAATCCATTTTCTTGATCCTCATTATAGCAAATAGTGTTCATCTAGTGATTGCCTCTGTCTGCTGCATCCCTGGCTTTTTCAAAGCATAGCCACATAATGGAAATACTTTTTGGAAAACCAATAAATAAGTAAATAAATAAATAAATAAATTCATCAATTAAATTAATAAACCCACAAATTAATTAATTGTGGGTTTGGAAAACCCACAAATCAATTATTTGTTAAGCACTTACTGTGTGCCAAGCACTATACTAAGCACTGGGTAGATACAAGGTAATCAGGTTGTCTCACATGGGGCTCACAATCTTAATCCCCATTTTCATTTTCATTTCCTTTCATTGTATTTATTGAGTGCTTACTGTGTGCAGAGCACTGTACTAAGCGCTTGGGAAGTACAAGTTGGCAACATGTAGAGATGGTCCCTACCCAACGGTGGGCTCACAGTCTAGAAGGGGGAGACAGAGAACCAAACAAAACGTACTAACAAAATAAAATAAATAGAATATTTTCCAGATAAGGTAACTGAGGCACAGAGAAGTTAAGTGACTTACCCAAAGTCACACAGCTAATAAGTGGCAGAGCCGGGATTAGAACCCGTGACCTCTGGCTCCCAAGCCTGGGCTCTTTCCATTGAGCCACACTGCATCTCTAATTATCCAAATTATCTGTACAAAATTATCCACCCTTCAACCCCTGCTCCCAATTCTAAACTATACTTTTGGTTAGGACAATTACAAAATAATGTGCGATTATCAAATCATAAGAAGTTGTTAGTATTTGGGATGGCAATTGAGTTGTTCTGTAGTAGAAGTAGTAATAGAAAAAGTAATAGTAGTAGCCTCAGCATCAGTTTTGTTGATTGAGTGCTTTTTGTGCAGTGCACGGTATGGTGCAGTGCACTTCCCAAGCGCTTAGTACAGTGCTCTGCACACAGTAAATGCTCAATAAATGCAATTGAATGAATGAATGAATATTAAGTTCATGGAAGAGTCCAAGCAGTGAAGTGATAAGGTCCTTCCCCGAAAGAGCATATATAGTAGAGACAAATATAA
Source organism: Tachyglossus aculeatus (assembly GCF_015852505.1). Classification (NCBI taxonomy): domain Eukaryota; kingdom Metazoa; phylum Chordata; class Mammalia; order Monotremata; family Tachyglossidae; genus Tachyglossus; species Tachyglossus aculeatus. The sequence goes on from NC_052069.1 coordinate 24,841,324, forward strand.
ACATTTTTATAAATGGAGTAATCAAAACAAGTGATTGTGTGTATGCTTGAATAACATACATATAAAAATGATCGGGATGGGTATAAAAATGTGTAACTACTGGGGATCACTGGTAGATTTTTACAACTTAATTCTGGGATCTAATGGGGTTGGCTTGTTGGTGTATGTGGAATTTTAGCAGGGCATTGACTGTAGTATGTCAGATTTCATTCATTCATTCATTCAAACGTATTTATTGAGTGCTTACTGTGTTCAGAACATTGTACTAAGTGCTTGAGAAGTACAAGTTGGCAACATATACAGACAGTCCCTACCCAACAGCGGGCTCACAGTCTAGAAGGGGGAGACAGACAACAAAACAAAACGTATTCACAAAATAAAATAAATAGAATAAATATGTACATGTAAAATGAATAGAGTAATAAATATGTACAAACATATATACATATATATGTATATAATAATAATAATAATGTCATTTGTTAAGCGCTGACTATGTGCAGAGCACTGTTCTAAGCACTGGGGGGGATATGAGGTGATCAGGTTGCCCCACACGAGGCTCACAATCAATCCCCATTTTACAGATGAGGTAACTGAGGCTCAGAGAAGTTAAGTGACTTGCCCAAGGTCACACAGCCATCATGTGGTGGAGTCAGGATTTGAACCCATGACCTCTGACTCCAAAGCCTGTGCTCTTTCCACGGAGCCACACCGCTTCTCTGATATATACAGGTGCTGTAGGGAGGTGAAGGAGGTAAGGCAGGAGAGACGGGGAGGGGGAGGAGGGATTTGGGAAGGGAGGATGTTCCCACCCAAGCCCTTTCCTCCCTCCAGCTTTCCCATCACTGTAGATAACACCACGATCCTTCTTCTCTCACAAGCCCATAACCTTAGTGTTAACCCTGACTCCTCTCTGTCATTCAACCCACATATTCAATCTATCACATCGCTAAAATCCATCCTTTCCTCTCCATCCTTAACTGCTACCATGTTAATCAAAGCACTTATCCCATCTTGTCTCGATTACTATATCAGCCTCCTTGCTGACCTCCCAGCCTCCTTTCACTTCTTACTCCAGTCCATAGTGCACTCTGCTTCCCAGATCATTATTCTACAAAAAACCTTTGGTCCCTGTTTCCCCACTCCTCCAGAACCTCGAGTGGTTGTCCATCCACCTCTGCAACAAACAGAAACTCCTTAGCATCAATTTTAAAGCTCTCAATTACCTTGCTCCCTCCTACCTCACCTCACTACTTTTCTACTACAACCCATCCCACACCCTTGGCTGCTCTAATGCTAACATTTTCACTGTACCTCGATTTCTTCTATCTTTCCACCATTCTCTCACCTACATTTTGCCTCTGGCCTAGAACGCCCTCCCTTTTCATTTAAAACAGACAATTACTCTCCCCACCTTCAAAGCCTTCTTGAAGGCACATCTCTTCCAAGAGGCTTTCCCTTACTAGGCCCTTCATTCATTTATTCAATCGTATTTATTGAGCGCTTACTGTGTGCAGAGCACTGTACTAAGCGCTTGGGAAGTACAAGTTGGCAACGTATAGAGGTTGTCCCTACCCAACAGTGGGCTGACAGTCTAGAAGGGGGAGAAAGAGAACAAAACATATTAACAAAATAAAATAAATAGAATAGATATGTACACGTAAAATAAATAAATAAATAGAGTAATAAATACGTACAAACATATATACATATACACAGGTGCTGCGGGGAGGGGAAGGAGGTAAGGTGGGTGAGATCGGGAGGGGGAGGAGGGCGAAAGGAAGGAGGGGGCTCAATCTGGGAAGCCCTCATTTTCTCTTCTCCCACCTGCTTCTGCATTGCCCTGACTTGCCATCTATATTCACTACCCTCACCCTCAGTCCCACAGCACTTTTGTAAATATCGATGATTGATTTATTTATTTGGTGAGCCCGTAACCAGCTGCCTCATTAATGACTGTTTGTGATCCGTGAACAACGACAAGGATGAGACTAAGCGCTCAATCAATACGATTTGATGAATGAATGTTGGGTAGGGAACATCTCTACATGTCGCCAACTTGGACTTCCCAAGCGTTTGGTACAGTGCTCTGCACAGAGAAAGCGCTCAATAAATACGATTGAATGAATGAATGAAATGAATGATATTGGCAAAGGCACCGATGGGCTCTACCTGGGACAGGTGATTGCTGGCCTGTTGGGGTGGAGCATGGAGGGAGGTGTGGCCTTCCCTCCCTGTTCTACCTGGTAACGGGCCTGGGCCAGTCAACGACTGCTACGGAGAGCCACAGCTGTAACACCTAAGGCAGATAAAAGAGGGCACCTGGAGGCTGAGGCACACAAAGGGGCAAGCAAGAGACATATACACCAAGCAGCAGAGGAGGCATATGGAGAAGAAAGCATTGAAGAAGCAGGAGCAGCAGAAACAGCAACACTTGGTAGCAGAAAGAAGAGGCACTGGCAGAATGGGCACCCTTGACCACATACTGGTATTGGACCCTTTGTGGAGTGAGTGAGTGTGTTACTCCCTTGTACGGTGGTAAAATCAATCAGTTGTATTTATTGAGTGCTTACTGTGTGCAGAGCACTGTATTAAGAGCTTGGGAAGTACAAGTTGGCAACATATAGAGACAGTCCCTATCCAACAGTGGGCTCACAGTCTAAAAGACTAAAAAACTAAGTAAAAACTTTCCACAGCAACCTTGGTGATCGGCTCCCCTGGTCCAGGAAGGGCCTGGTTGGTATGAACTGGAGGCCTATAATAATAATGGCATTTATTAAGCGCTTACTATGTGCAAAACTCTGTTCTAAGGGCTGGGGAGGTTACAAGGTGATCAGGTTGTCCCACGGGGGGCTCACAGTCTTAATCCCCATTTTACAGATGAGGTAACTGAGGCCCAGAGAAGCAGCATGGCTCAGTGTAAAGAGCCCGGGCTTTGGAGTCAGAGGTCATGGGTTCAAATCCCGGCTCCGCCACTTGTCAGCTGTGTGACTTTGGGCATGTCACTTCACTTCTCTGGGCCTCAGTTCCCTCATCTGTAAAATGGGGATTAAGACTGTGAGCCCTCCGTGGGACAACCTGATCACCTTGTATCTACCCCAGCGTTTAGAACAGTGCTTTGCATGTAGTAAGCGCTTAACAAATACTATTATTATTATTATTAAGTGACTTACCCAAAGTCACACAGCTGACATTTTGCAGGGCCGGGATTTGAACCCATGACCTCTGACTCCAAAGCCTGTGCTCTTCTCCACTGAGCCACGCTGCTTCTCCTATAACAATTTATAATGATGTCTGCCTCCCCTCTATACTGTAAGGTTGTTATGGGCAAGGAATGTGTCTGTTATACTGTTGTTTGTACTCTCCCAAGTGCTTAGTACAATGCCCTGTGCACAGTAAGCACTCAATAAATGCAATTGATTGATTCCAGGCTCTGTCTCTATTCCCCCAGTAATCCTATGGCTTGGAGGGCCTAGTTTACAGAGATCTGAAAGTTACCCTGTAAGGAACCAAAAATAAATATGGAATACTGAGACAGCTGCCCTGCAGGTTTTTTTTGAATACTTTGATATTGCAGTGGAGTCTTTTTGCACAGCATGAGTGCATTGAGGAGCGTCTTTGATTGCATGATAGTTTTGATAAAGTTGGACTGACTGTCAGGTACCTTTTCTATAATGCTAACTCATTTCCTTGAAAAACATACCGTGGTGAACTTAGGCACCAATTCTTTTTCACGGTTTCACTCTGATACGCAATTATCAGTGAATTATTTGATAATTTGACTTGGCCAGCTGAAGTTCCAATTCAGCTCATGCAAGACCTTCAAATCTCCCAAATGGGTGTTCTTAGCCCACGCGAAGGACAGCTTTCTGAGGAATCGGAATCTGGAATTTGAGCGGGATGAAGCAGGGCATTAACTCATTGATCCTGATGACACCTTAATGTCTCATTAGGGGAAACAATACATGTGCATAAAACATGAATCCTAATCTAGTATATTCTTCAATTAAAATGATCTCAACTCACCCCTTGCCTATTTCATTCATCTCAAGCATTGGCCATGGAGGCATCCGAAGCAAATCCAGGGAATACCTGTTAATTTATAGACTACAAGCCCCATATGGGCAGGGGTTGTCTCTCTTAATTGCTAAATTGTACTTTCTAAGCACTTAGTACAGTTTTCTGCACATAGTAAGTGCTCAATAAGTGATTGAATGAATAATCATACCAATTTGAATTTTTATATAGTTCCGGGACAGAGAAACCAAATATTTCTCATTTGCTTCATTCTACCCCACGTGACATCCCATTTATATAGCTAAATCGACTTGGGTGAGCAGCTTGAATCATATTTTTTACAAAACTGCCTCCATCTTGTGCTTTTCTATTTCTGTTTATATGGAAAAGGAAAAATATATGGAAATGTATTCAAAGTACCAATTGCTGGTGACCCTGAAATTGTGAGAAGCAGCACTACTTTTGATTTTTCAGGCATTTCAGCTGCACTAACTGCTGTGGTGTGAACCAGAAGAAATTTCAGCTCAAAAGTTCTCCAATTACCATCCATATTTGCTACTATCCAAGATGTAAATGAAGGATTAATTACAACCATCATACTAGAGAAAGAGCCTGTGCTTTCATCTCTTTTTCTGTCTACATAGTTGAGCTACTATTTAAAATTTTTTTCTTTTGATTGAAACAATGCTACTAGTTCTATGTAAAGGCTAATAATTTCTCAGCAAACTTGCCAATCAGTCAGTCATATTCATTGATTACTTACTGAGCATAGGACAGCTTTGTAAACCTTTGGGAGAGTGCTAAAGAAGGCCCTGCTGAGAGCTCACCTCCTCCAGGAGGCCTTCCCAGACTGAGCCCCTTCCTTCCTCTCCCCCTCGTCTCCCTCTCCATCCCCCCATCTTACCTCCTTCCCTTCCCCACAGCACCTGTGTATATGTATGTATGGTTGTACATATTTATTACTCTATTTATTTATTTATTTTACTTGTACATTTCTGTCCTATTTATTTTATTTTGTTGGTATGTTTGGTTCTGTTCTCTGTCTCCCCCTTTTAGACTGTGAGCCCACTGTTGGGTAGGGACTGTCTCTATGTGTTGCCAATTTGTACTTCCCAAGCGCTTAGTACAGTGCTCTGCACATAGTAAGCGCTCAATAAATACGATTGATTGATTGATTGAATTGCAATATATGACCCCTGCTCTCAAGGAGTTCCCAAACAAGCAGTGGATACTGAAACTAAAAAAAACTAGAGCTAGAAGAAAGCAGTGAAATATAGGATATGAATGTAAGTACTATAAAGTGTTGTTTGTACTTAAGAGCTTAAGTGACATTTGCAGGATATTCATTCAATCGTATTGAGCGCTTACTGTGTGCAGAGCACTGTACTAATGATGTGGAGAGACTAGAAATTATAATGGGAAGGTCTCCTGGAGGAGAGAGATTTTAGAGGAGCTTTGTACATCCCACAGCACTTATGTATGTAAGCTTATATTCTGCCATTTCCTCTATTTCTATTATACTTTATTGTGTCTCCCCCTGTACACTGTGGTCAGGGGTTGTACCTACCAACTTTTTTGTATTTTCCTTTCCCAAGCATTTAGCACAATGCCCTGCATGCCGTAAGTGCTTAATAAACACCATAGATCGATTGACAATTACTCTCTCCCCCTTCAAAGCCTTAAGGAAGGCACATCTCCTCCAAGAGGCCTTCCTTGACAAAGCCCTCCTTTCCTCTTCTCCCACTCCCTTCTGCATTGCCCTAAATTTCCCCCTTTATTCATCCTCCCTCCCAGCCCCACAGCACTTAAGTACATTAGAGAAGCAGCATGGCATACTGGATAGTACATGCACTTGGAGTCAGGAGGTCATGGGTACTAATTCCCATGCTATGAGAAGCCAGCGTGACTCAGTGGAAAGAGCCCGGGTTTGGGAGTCAGAGGTCAAGGGTTCAAATCCCGGCTCCGCCAATTGTCAGCTGTGTGACTTTGGGTAAGTCACTTCACTTCTCTGGATGTAGCTCAGTGGCAGAGCGCATGCTTCGCATGTATGAGGCCCTGGGTTCAATCCCCGGCATCTCCACTTATCTGGGGAAGCAGCGTGACTCAGTGGAAAGAGCCCGGGCTTTGGAGTCAGAGGTCAGGGGTCCAAATCCCGGCTCCGCCAATTGCCTGCTGTGTGACCTTGGGCAAGTCACTTCACTTCTCTGTGCCTCAGTTCCTTCATCTGTAAAATGGGGGTTAAGACTGTGAGCCCCCCATGGGATAACCTGATCACCTTGTAACCTCCCCAGCGCTTAGAACAGTGCTTTGCACATAGTAAGCACTTAATAAATACCATTATTATTATTATTATTCTCTGGGCCTCATTTACCTCATCTGTAAAATGGGGATTAAGACTGTGAGCCCCACGTGGGACAACCTGATCACCTTCTATCCCCCCAGTGCTTAGAACAGTGCCTTGCACATAGTAAGCGCTTAACAAATGCCATCATTTATTATTAATTCCAGCTCCTCTGTTGGTGTGTTGTGTGACCTTGGGCAAGTCACTTAACTTCTCTGTGCCTCAGTTACCTCATCTGTAAAATAGGGATTAAGAATGTGAGCCCCACGTGGGGCAGGGACTGTGTCCAACCTAATATGCTTGTATCCACCCTAGTGCTTAGCACATTGCCTGGCACATTGTAAGTGCTTAACAAATACCATTATTATTATTACTATCATCATCATCATTATTCTTAATGAGTTGAGTTAATATCTGCCTGCCCCTCTAGACCTTAAGCTCCTTATGGGCAGGGAATGTCTGTTAATTTTCATATTGTAATCTCCTTAGGGCTTAGTACAGTGCTCTGAACATGGCAAGCGCTCAATAAATATGACTGACTGACAGCTGTGCTCTGTCCCCAGCGCTTAGTATAGTGCTCTGCAGATAGCAAGTGCTCAATAAATACAATTGATTGATCGATATGAAGTGGCAAGGCATTCCAGGCAGGGGCTGAGGTCAGGAGCAAGAGATGGCAAGAGGGAGAGACACGTGCTAACAAAAGCAGGTGAGAAATCTCACCATTATATTTTGGGGGTACAGCAGCTCTGCGAGGTTCAGTTCACGCCGGCATTTTACAAAAGAATCTTTGGCAGCCCGTTATTGCACACATTGGTTTCGCTGAAAAGTGAAGGAAACATTTCTGAACTCTGAAAATGAATATGTTCTATATTCAGTGTCAGAATCCTGTGCTATATTTCTGTCTGGCAATATTCCAGCGCACTCATTTTTTTTCCCTCTGAATTCTTTTGTAAGGAATAGCTTTAAGGGGAAAACTCTGACTGATATACGTGAAAGTTCAAAGAACCATATCGTTTGGTCAGGCTACTTTTGAATTTTATCTGATGACCAAGTTTCAGGACCATACTGAAATTCCCTACCCACTGTGGGCCCTGTAGAGCTGGTATTAGATGACGAACTTATTTGCACAAATGGAAAATTAGAGAGTGAACCTGAATGCATTGGCAAAGTGGAAATGTATCACTTATTTAAATGATTGACAGGTAATGACATTTTTTTCAATAAGATATTTTATGGCTTTTGCAGAAAAGAGCATTTCTTTTAGCCTGCATCGGCTGCACTATCCATATCGATTAGATTTTCCAGGTAATTGCTCAGCCTCTACAGACTGTGTAGACAGTGCATTCATTCATTCATTCAATCATATTTATTGAGCTCTTACTGTGTGCAGAGCACTGTACTAAGCGCTTGGGAAGTACAAGTTTGCAACATACAGAGACGGTCCCTATTCATGCATTCATTCAATCATATTTATTGAGCGCTTACTGTGTGCAGAGCAGTGTACTAAGTGCTTGGGAAGTACAAGTTGGCTACATATAGAGATGGGCTCTACCGAACAGTGGGCTCACAGTCTAGAAGGGGGAGACAGACAACAAAACAAAACACATTAACAAAATAAAATAAATAGAATAAATATGTACAAATAAAATAAATAGAGTAATAAATATGTACAAACATGTATACATATGTACAGGTGCTGGGGGAAGGGAAAGCGGTAAGGCAGGGGGCATGTGGAGGGGGAGGAAGGGGAGAGGAAGGAGGGGGCTCAGTCTGGGAAGGCCTCCTGGAGGAGGTGAGTTCTCAATAGGGCTTTGAAGGGAGCCCATCAAGAAGCAGCCCTTCAAAAAGCGGCGTGGCTCAGTGGAAAGATCCCGGACTTTGGAGTCAGAGATCATGGGTTCAAATCCCGGCTCCGCCGATTGCCAGCTGTGTGACTTTAGGCAAGTCACTTGACTTCTCTGTGCCTGTTACCTCATCTGTAAAATGGGGATTAAGACTGTGAGCCCCCCGTGGGACAACATGATCACCTTGTAATCTCCCCAGCGCTTAGAACAGTGCTTCGCACATAGTAAGTGCTTAATAAATGCTATCAAAAAAAAAAAAAAGGAGGAAGAGAGCTAGCTTGGCGGATGTCCGAAGGGAGGGCATTCCGGGCCAGGGGGATGACGTAGGCCGGGTCCCAACAGCAGGCTCACAGTCTGGAATGGGGAGAGAGACAACAAAACAAAACATATAAACCAAATAAAATAGAATAAATATGTACAAGTAAAATAGAGTAATAAATGTGTACAAACATATTCATTCAATTGTATGTATTGAGTGCTTACTGTGTGCAGAGCACTGTACTAAGTGCTTGGAAAGTACAATTCAGCAACAGAGACAATCTCTGCCCACAGTGGGCTCACAGCCTAGAAGGGGGAAGACAGACATGAAAACAAGTAAACACGTATCAACACCAATATGAATAAATATGTAAATAGATATATACACATCAATAATATAAATAAACAGAATAATAAATATGTACATATATGCACAAGTACTGTGTGGTGGGGAGGGGGTAGAGCAAAGGGAGTGAGTTGGGGCGATCGGGAGGGGAGGGGGATCTGAGTCCAATGGGGGCTTAGTCTGGGAATGTCTGCAGGAGGAGGTAAGTAGGGCGGGTATACAGTAGAACAGAATTGGAAGGCACGTTCCCTGCCAGCAGAGAAGCTCTGAGGCTAGTCTAATCTCAGCTTCATTGTCCTTTGTCCTTCTTTTGGGATTCTGACAGCATGGTATCGACTGGTTTCAACTAGATGTTTGCAGTCCTCGCCTCCTAACCCCTAACTCCTGACTCTCTTCTTCGGGCGGTCAGTGTTTCTTTTTCCACAGCGGCGGGATTCCCACCCACATCCCACGACTGGCCTCTCATCTCACACCCATCCTCCGGGCTGTACAATCAATCAATCAATCGTATTTATTGAGCGCTTACTGTGTGCAGAGCACTGTACGAAGCGCTTGGGAAGTACAAGTTGGCAACATATAGAGACAGTCCCTACCCAACAGTGGGCTCACAGTCTAAAAGGGGGAGACAAAGAACAGAACCAAACATACTAGTAAAATAAATGGAATAGATATGTACAAGTAAAATAAATAGAGTAATAAATATGTACAAACATATATACAGGTGCTGTGGGGAAGGGAAGGAGGTAAGATGGGGGGATGGAGAGGGGGAGAGGAAGGAAGTGGCTCAGTCTGGGAAGGCCTCCTGGAGGAGGTGAGCTCTCAGTAGGGCCTTGAAGGAAGGCAGAGAGCTAGCTTGGCGGATGGGCAGAGGGATTGGGGGCATTCCAGGACCGGGGGATGACGTGGGCCGGGGGTTGATGGCGGGACAGGTGAGAACGAGGTACGGTGAGGAGATTAGCAGCAGAGGAGCGGAGGGTGAGGGCTGGGCTGGAGAAGGAGAGAAGGGAAGTGAGGTAGGAGGGGGTGATGTGATGGACAGCCTTGAAGCCCAGGGTGAGGAGTTTCTGCCTGTACACACAAACACACACAAGTTTTTGTTTGTACACACAAACACACACACATGTATACATATATACATACATATTTTTTATGGCATTTATTAAGTGCTTACTGTGTGCAAAGCACTGTTCTAAGCGCTGGACAGGTTGCAAGGTGATCAGGTTGTCCCACGGGGGGCTCACAGTCTTCATCCCCATTTTCCAGATGAGGTAACTGAGGCCCAGAGAAGTGAGGTGACTTGCCCAAAGTCACACAGCTGACAGTTGATGGAGCCGGGATTTGAACCCATGACCTCTGACTCCAAAGCCCGTACTCTTTCCACTGAGCTAAGCTGCTTCTCTTAAGCATACATACAACAAGCTTCCGATTTCTCTATCGACAGGATGCTTTTCAATCAGATGAAGCATATTGACTTTTCTGGCTTCTATGAAGGAAAAAGAAAAAGAAAAAAACTGGAGTTTTTCTGGAACTGGAACTTTGCCTTGCTTTTAGGTTTTTTAGCAAGGAAAAGAAGCCACAAGCCACTGGAGGTCTGCAGATGACTTAGATGATCGGGAAACACTAGATGGCGCTCTACTACTAATTCCATTACCCCAGCCAGAGGGCTCAAATGGGCTCTCTACATATATTAATATATTATTATATTTTAAAATATACATATATATAATATTTAATAATAATAATAATAATGATGGCATTTGTTAAGCGCTTACTATGTGCAAAGCACTGTTCTAAGCACTGGGGAGGGGAAACAAGGTAATGAGAGGCCCCATGTGGGACTCACAGTCTTAATCCCCATTTTACAGATGAGGTAACTGAGGCTCAGCGAAGTTAAGTGACTTACCCAAGGTCACACAGCAGACAGGTGGCAGAGCCAGGATTCGAACCTATGATCTCTGACTCCAAAGCCCAGGCTTTTTCCACTGAGCCATGCTGCTCCTCCATTTGAGTTTCAGATACTTCATGAGTCACTGGGGCAGGGCTGACTTCAGAGGAAGCATGAGTGAGGAGATTGCTTCAGGGACTTATCAACAAGTGGGTGACTGTGGAGTGGTGGTGGTAAGAATTTTAAAGCATTCCACAGTCAGAATTGGTACCTAAATGAACGGGTACCTGGTCTGGAACTGCAGTGTCTCTGGACAAGGGAGAGAGTAAGGGACATCTCCTCACCTCTCCTACCTCACCTCCCTTCTCTCCTTCTCCAGCCCAGCCCACACCCTCAGTTCCTCGGTTCCTAACCTCCTCACTGTACCTCCTTCTCGCCTGTCCCGCCGTCGAGCCCCGGCCCACATCCTCCCCCTGGCCTGGAACACCCTCCCTCCGCACATCCACCAAGCTAGCTCTCTTCCTCCCTTCAAGGCCCTACTGAGAGCTCACCTACTCCAGGAGGCCTTCCCAGACTGAGCTCCCTTTTTCCTCTCCTCCTCCCCATTCCCCCTGCCTTACCTCCTTCCCCTCCCCACAGCACCTGCACATATATTTGAACAGATTTATTACTCTATTTTACTTGTACATATTTAGTATTCTATTTATTTTGTTAATGATGTGCATTTAGCTCTAATTCTATTTATTCTGATGACTTGACACCTGTCCACATGTTTTGTTTTGTTGTCTGTCTCTCCCTTCTAGACTGTGAGCCCATTGTTGGGTAGGGACCGTCTCTATATGTCGCCAATTTGTACTTCCCAAGTGCTTAGTACAGTGCTCTGCACACTGTAAGCGCTCAATAAATACAATTGAATGAATGAATGAATGAATCTCCTGGAGAAATGTTCTAGGTTAAGGACTTAGAATGATCTTTGGTATAATGTATTCATTGAACATATGTAATGACATGATTCAGATCACAAGGGGTGGCAAAAGTCTTCTAGACTGTGAGCCTGCTGTTGGGTAGGGACCGTCTCTATATGTTGCCAAATTCTACTTCCCAAGCGCTTAGTACAGTGTTCTGCACACAGTAAGTGCTCAATAAATACGAATGAATGAATGAAAAGTAGGTAGCCAGTCTTAGGGAGTCCACGTTTCTGAAACCAGTTATGTCTGAATGGGTCACAACTGAGACCACATCCTTAGTCCTTGAGCCCCGTGCGGATCAGGGACTGTGTCCAAACTGATTATCTTGTGTCTACCACATTTCTTAGTACAGTCCTTGGTAAATACCACACTTATTTTTATTATTCTAGGCCATAGCTCGTCGATTTTCAATGATACCCTAGTTTTCTCATGTCTTACCATGTTTGGTGATTTTATGTTACTAATATTTGAGATTTGTTATCACTCTGAGATCATGGTATTTATATGTCATTCACAAAGGGCTTCAGAATTTGGTTTCTTTTATCACGGTTGTCTCACCATCTGGACAAATACAATGATTTCAAAATGTAGTGTGATCTGTGTATAATCAATTCTGTGGCAAAAGAGAGCAAGTTTAATTTTGAGTTGTGGAGATCGATCAATCGTATTTATTGAGTGCTTACTGTGTGCAGAGCACTGTATCAAGCATTTGGAAGTGTACAATATAGCAATATAACAGAGCTGGTGGACACGTTCCCTGTGCACAATGAGCTTTCAGTCTAGAGGGGAACATATGCATTATACATTAATATAAATGAATAAAATTATGGATATATACACTTGTTGTCGAGAGTGTGGGGTGTGAATAAAGGGAGCAAATCAGGGCAATGCAGAAGGTAGTGGGAGAAAAGCAAATGAGGGCCTAGTCAGGGAAAGCCTCTTAGAGAAGATGTGCTTTCAACAATTGATAATGATTTATAATACTTATGATATTTAATAATAATAATAGTATTTGCTAAGCACTTACTACGTGCCAGGCACTGTACTAAGCACTGGGGCCGAGACAAGCAAATCGGGTTTAACACAGTCCCTATCCCAAATGGGGCTCACAGTCTCAACCTCTATTTTACAGATGAGTTAACTGATGCACAGAGAAGTGAAGTAACTTGTCCAAGGTCACACAGCAGATATGTGATTGAGCCGGGATTAGAACCCACGACCTTTGCCTCTCCAAAGGTCTTTGCGGCTTTGTTAAACACTTTCTGTGTACCAGGCACTGTACTAAGTAAGCCCTGGAGTTGATACAGGTCAATCAGGTTGAAAACAGTCCCTTCCCACAAGGGGCTCACAGTCTCAATCCCCACTTTAAAGATGAGGTAACTGAGGAAAAGAGAAGTTGAAATGACTTGCTGAAGGTCACCCAGCAGACAAGAGATGGAGTTGGGGTTAGAATCTATGACCTTCTGACTCCCAAAGCCGTGCTTTATGTACTATGCCATGCTATTTCTCCTGTTACCAGTCCCGGCCCCATAATCATTCCTTTTTTGTTGTTGTTGTTTACTACCAAGAACTGTCTGCCCACTCTCCTGCTTCTTCCAATATTCCCATACAACCAGAGTAACCCAACATCAGCCCTATGACCCATCGACCTCAATACCTAGTCTTCCTAAGAGAACTAAACCCAACTCAAAGTAGGCACAGACTTTTAAAAGCCTTAAATACAGTTATTATATGTTACAGTTACATACTTCCCTAGTTTTAATGCCTCTTTTTGAATTTCACTTCTCTCAGTAGTTGCCTTGCTGTATTAAATTTGCCTCTTCTATCAGATGAGTTGAGAGGTGCAATGAAAATCTTAAAAAGAAATGAAGGGAGAAAAGTAATGGTGGGGATAATCAGGTAGCTAAATGAACTGTACTAGCTGCACAGTTTTTGGACCATCAAACCACCAGGACTCTGACATTTCATTCCCAAACTGCTGTGGCCACTTCTTTCCCTTCCCCCTTTCCCTGCAGCCGGGGCTGAATCCATAGTGGAGAACACAGAACAGGTATGGCTGCCTGACACCCAGGTGACAATGACTCAGATTTTTATACATCAACAGCTGCCTGCCCTCATATTAACCCAGTCTCCTTTACTCCTAAACTCTTACCTCTTCTCTCTCAAGAACCCAAGGACCTGCATGCAGTTCAACTATTTACTGAGAAAACCATTGCATTAAGTATTTATTGCTGTTGATAACCTCACCTATAACCCTTTCATTTCCTTAACCTCACCATAGCCCCTCAATATCCACCCCGCATCCCTCACCACGAATGACCTACCTACTTTATTGAGAAAATTGAAAACATCAATTTCCCTAAAATTTCCCTGCTCCTCTCCAGTCCCTCCCTCCCCCTGCTCCTTCTTCAACTCTCCCATCCTTCCCAGCAGTATTTCTAGAGGTCTCCTACCTTCTCTCCAAATACCCCGCCTCCACCTGTGCATCCAAACCCATCCCTTTAGATCTTATCAAAACACTTGTGTGCTCCCTTCTTCCCTCCCTGACCCTCCATCTTCAAATGTGTATTCTCCAATGGCTTCTTCCCCACTACTTGCAAACATGTTTATGTCTTCCTATCCTAAAAAAACAAACCCCAAAACTATCTTGACCCCATGGCTCCCTCCAGTTATTTCCCCATCTCCCTCCTACCATTCCTCTCCAAACTCCTTGAGAGAGTTGTCTCCAGTTCCTCTCCTCCAATTCTCTCCTTCACCCCCTCCAACCTGGTATCCATCCCCTTCACTTCACAGAAACCACCTTCTCAAAAGGGACAAATGAATTCCTACTTACCAAATCCCACAGCCTCTACTCCATTCTAATCCTCCTCGATCCCTCAGCTGCCTTCAATACTGTCAACTACCCCCTTCTCCTGGAAACATTATCCAATTTTGGCTTCACTGGCACTCTCCTTTCCCGGTTGCCCTCCTATCTCTGATCGCTCTTGTTCAGTCTCTTTCGTGGGCTCCTCCTCTGCATCCCACCCCCTCACTGTGAAGGTCCCTCAAGGTTCATTTCTGGGTCCCCTTCTATTCCCCATCTACACCTACTCCCTTGGAGAACTCATTGACACCCATGGTTTCAACTGCTATCTCTATGAGGATGATTCCCAAATCAGTGTCTCCGGCCCCGATTTCTCTACCTCTCAGCATCTCTATTTGGATGTCCTGCTGTCACCTCAAACTTTAACATTTGTACAACAGAACTTCTTAACTTCCCACCCAAACCCTATCCTCCACCTGACTTTGCCATCACTGTAGACAGCACCACCAAGCTTCCTGTCTCACTAGCCTATAACGCTGGTGTTATCTTTGAATCCTCTCTCATTCAAACCCACATATACAATCTATCACTAAATTCTGTCCATTCTCAATTCCTCAGAAATTGGGACTTATCCATTCCGGACAACAGTGAATGGTTATACAATCAGTTCTCCTTGAACATGGAAGTTACAGTCCTAACAAATGCCACTTTAAAGAAAACCTGTTCTGTATTGTATTCTCTAGAGGAGCCTCTTTATGCACACACAACACCACTTTTCTTCCAACACTGCATTTGCTCTATCCAGACAGATGTGTGTTATTGGAAGACTGTTCCTTAATTCCTTAAAGGCATTCTTTCCAAAACTCATGGTGAAAAATTGCTGGGAAAACTGATGATATTTACTGTTATATGATTTGTGTTTAATATAGCCTCCTTCAACTCCCTCTCCCATTCCAAAACTATAATTGTATATTATTCTCAGTGCTTTATGATTAGTGGGTCACACATTGTAAGCATTTTATAAATACCTTCCTCAGTCTTGAGTGGCCATCCAGAGCTCTGTAGCCAGGAGCAAACCAGTGTTCTGGGTTCAGGCAAAGTTAACTCTAAAGTAACATTGATTGTAGGGCTCCCAAATCTATTTCTAGGAAGCAAAGGTAATTGGAAAGGAGGAAAGTTAAGCATATCATTGTTCCTTGCTAAATCTTCCTATGCATTATCCTTGTAAACTTACAACATGAATGGTAATCGGTACTTTACGCTAGAAAACCAGTGTGGTTATACCTTGCATTTCAAAAATAAAACCCCAAATGTTCTTTGAAAAGGCTTCAGAGTCTTCTGCAATGAATCTAATGTGAGTAGCAGAAGTAAATAACCTGATTATTTTTGGGAAGGAGAAAATAGCCGTGAGGACCCGCCATTATACAGGTCCTTTATTTGTGAACACAGGCTTTAAGGGCTCAGGCAGATACAGCACAAATAAATCCAAGTGAAATCAGGTTTCTATTCTTAAGATTGCTATTATTTCCAAGGAAGAATTTTCATTTCCTCAATGATGGAATAGCATTTTAACAAAATTGCAATTCTGTATTTAATATTTCATCCATATTAATTCTACCCATCTATCTGTAAAATTGGTATTATCCGAGGTCATTTTTTTTCAATGGTTTGAGGCACAAAAGGGGAATTAAGCATTGGTATTATTTTAATATTTATTATTTAGCACTTGCTGGATATTTTCAAGACGATTCTAGTCATTAGTTCTTCCCTGTCACGTTGCCTTGGTTACAATTACTCAGAGTAGCTGAAGCCGTCGGTTGCTGTAGACAGGACAGGAAGACGGCTGGGTCAGGTCATCACCGAGTCAGATCAAATGACATTTACCTGACTACCAGAGTTTTATTTCTAAATGATCTCGACTCTTCTCAGTCGGCAGTGTAATCAAATGTGTGGAAATAGCAAAATACATCAGGGTGATTATTATCACTACTACTAATAATGGTATTTATTAAGCATTTACCATTGCCAAGGCTTGTGTTAAGGACTGAGGTAGATACAAAATAATCAGGCCAGACGCAACCCTGCCCCAAACCAGAACAGTCAGAACTCAGCATGAGGTTTGGGACAGTGTGACATGTCATCATAGCATTAGATTATGATGCTTGACATTGATCTTGCACTCTGGATCCAATCAGTCACTGCTTCCCTCAGGGACCACCCTGCCCTAGTTGCAGCTTTATCCTAATAATAATGATAATTATTACTTATTATCAGTAAACAATAAATCAATAAATCAATAATAATGGTAATAATCATACTATAATATGATAATTCTCTTTTAGTACTCTCTCCTAAGCACTTGGAACAGTGCTCCTCCCATAGTAAGTGCTCCATAAATTACCATTGATTTATAACATTTGATATGGTGTTTTTGATACTATATTATCCCCCTTCTAGACTGTGAACCCACTGTTGAGTAGGGACCGTCTCTATGTGTTGCCAACTTGTACTTTCCAAGCGCTTAGTACAGTGCTCTGCACACAGTCAGTGCTTGTTAAATACGATTGATTGATTGATACACCTGCTATGCACCAAACACTTTGCTAAGCTCTGGGATAGATACAAATAATCAGGTTGGACATAGTTCCTGTCCCACGCAGGGCTCACTCTCCAAATAGGAGGTAGAGCCAGTGTTGAATCTCCATTTTACAGATGAGGAACTAAGGCACAGAATGGTTCAGTTACTTCTACAAGGTCACCGAACAGAGAAGTGATGGAGTTAATATTAGAAACCAGGTTCTATGACTCCTAGACACCTGCTTTTTTCAGTAGATCACATTGCTTCCTTTTCCCATTAATTTCAAGTAATTCATGTCTGTGTGTCTTCCCTGCTTGGCAGCACTCAGAGCAAGGACCCCCTTTGTATAGCTCCAATGTGTGGTACAGTGCTCTCCTGTACCCAATATCGGCATTCAATTATTGGCACGTTACTTGCACTCGATAATTACTGTTTCCTGATTGAAGAATCCAGAGCCAGCAATGTCACTGCCTTGGAGCAGCTCTGTCCTGAGCTGGAGTTGTTGTCAGGAAGTAGCACTTCCTTGAGGATCTGTGGTTGGGAGAGGGAAACACCATCAAGTAGTGGTAAACTTGGGAGCCAAGAAAAAACTCCACACTGTCACTGTGTTCCTAGCAGGAAGTGTCCAGAAGTCCATAATAAGTGCTCAGTAAATATCATTGATTCATTCATTCATTCAATCGTATTTATTGAGCGCTTATGCTGTCAGCTGTGTCCACCGTCAGCTGTGTGATTTTGGGCAAGTCTCTTCACTTCTCTGTGCCTCCGTTACCTCATCTGTAAAATAGGGATCATCATCATCATCATTAATCATATTTATTGAGTGCTTACTATGTGCAGAGCACTGTACTAAGCGCTTGGGAAGTACAAATTGGTAACATATAGAGACAGTCCCTACCCAACAGTGGGCTCACAGTCTAAAAGGAGGAGACAGAGAACAAAACCAAACACACTAACAAAATAAAATAAATAGAATAGATATGTACAAATAAATTAAATAAATAAATACATAGAGTAAAAAAAATATGTACAAACATATATACATATATACAGGTGCTGTGGGGAAGGGAGGGAGGTGAGATGGGGGATGGAGAGGGGGACGAGGGGGAGAGGAAGGAAGGGGCTCAGTCTGGGAAGGCCTCCTGGAGGAGGTGAGCTCTCAGCAGGGCCTTGAAGGGAGGAAGGGAGCTAGCTTGGCGGATGGGCAGAGGGAGGGCATTCCAGGCCCGGGGGAATGAAGGGATGAAGGCTGTGAGCCCCCGTGGGACAACCTGATCACCTTGTGACCTCCCCAGCGCTTAGAACAGTGCTTTGCACATAGTAAGCACTTAACAAATACCATCATTATTATTATTATTATTACTGTGTGCAGAGCACTGTACTAAGCACTTGGGAATTACAAGTTGGCAACATATAGAGACGGTCCCTACCCAACAGCAGGCTCACAGTCTAGAAGGGGGAGACAGACAACAAAACAAAACGTATTAACAAAATAAAATAAATAGAATAGTAAATATGTACAAGTAAAATAGAGTAATAAATCTGTACAAAATCTGTACAGATTCATTGATTCTGCACCTCCCTCCTCAACTCTGTGCATGGGAATACCATGAGGAAGCTTTTTGTGCCGAACGAAAGAGTTCATTGTGTCCCCAAACACTATGCATTTCCCCCCTAAAGTACTTAGTGACAATGCTCCCAAATCCTTGTAGCCAAATGTGATTTACTACAAGCAGTTGACCTCAATTGGAATTTTTCTTGCATAAATATTCAAGCCATAGAGTACCAAAGGGTATAATTCCATTGGCAAACAGGATATAAGACGCTAGTAAATAACCCAGTGCTCTAGCTTACAGATTGTGCTTCATTTTTACAGGGTGCATATTACAAAAATAATTTCAAAACCCCTGGTGGTCTGAAAGAAAATGCAAAAAAAAAAAAAAGATTTCCTCTGGGCTTTATTACAACATACCAATTCCCATTCTCCTAACAGTTTCAGTTAGTAATTTATTCAAGGGACTCTCATTCACCCTATTATGTGGCAGTTTCTATCCGAACAGGAAACAATGGTCAATCTGGTTTCCAACATGTGCCCAATGCGATCCATCAATCCCCAGAGCCAGGACACAAATATAGGAGACAAAACTATTTTAAGTTTGTTCATTTATGGCAACACAAGTCCTAACCAGAATCCTCATGCCAAGCAATAAGGGACATGATCGTTATTACCCATGTTATCCAGCCCAGAACACTTCGCAGTATTTTTCTCTGCGTGGATTTTACAACATTTTAAATTGTCCTGAAAATAACTCCCTGAGGCAGGGGAATGTTTTCATTCCCATTTTGTAAGTTAAAATGCTACATGAAAAAACATTTCCTCATCTCACCTTTGAAGACTGTTTAAAAAAGGAGAGATTTGTGGGAATGACACATTGTACTGATATAGTCTTTATCTTTTGAAATGACTATCCAAGCTGGTGTCGGGACAGAGGCGTTAAAGTCTGTCCTAATCACTGCCCCGTGTTTCCTGAGGTTCGTGGGAAATTGGAGCCCAAGAGCAAGTAGTTGGAATGAACGACAACTTAACTAGCAGGTTCATTTTCCCATCTGTAGTCCGATCTTTTTGAGAGCCTTTCTATGGTATAACCAGGAATGAAAACTTATTTAGATGGGTGAAAGTCAAAGTTTTATCACTTTTGCCCCACATGTTTGGTGTTTTGGCTGTTTGTGGGAACCCTGCTCAGAGTTTCTGCTGTCATGCTTTCAGTGTTTGAGCACACAAACGAAGAGAGTGTTTTGTCCCAAAGTGAAGATTTTATGTACACAAACACTTTGCATTTCAACTTTGGAGTTGAACAAGTGAACAGATAGAAACATCAAGGTTCAGTAAGTGGGTCAGTGATGCCAGCCTCTCATCAGTTCCAAGGAACCTGGACAATAATTCTGAGGTGAGGGTTTAAAGAAACATTCCATTCGTTATTGTAACTGAGCTATTTTGCAATTAAAATGATTGCAATTTAGATATTTCTGCTGACAGAAATTCCACAAAAAAGAAAATGATGATTTGTTAGATACATAATAAAATAATTTATCTTCAGAGTTCTATCATTTAAAAAATAATAGTTTAAAAGTATAGAGTCTTCACATGATCTAGAAACATTTGACACGAAAAATGTGATTTTAAGAAAGCAAGTCAATTGAGGAATGATAAAGGAAGACATATGGAAACATACTGGAATTCATGAGTAGGAATTTAAGTAGAAATGAAGAATTACCTCTTTGTGACAGTTTTCAACATTTCCTTCATATGCATCAACTCCTTTTCCTTCTAAAAAACCATTCACCATAACTCATTTGCTGTAGGTTAGTTTTCCTCTTATTCTTCCCACTAATTATAGGGAGAAAACACAATATTCAGAGGCAACTTAATAATGATATGCATATAGCTATAATTCTCTTTATTCTGATGGGATTGACACTTGTCTACTTGTTTTGTGTTGTTGTCTATCTCCAGCTTCTAGACTGTGAGCCCATAGTTGGGTAGGGACTGTGTCTATACGTTGCTGATTTGTACTTCCCAAGGGCTTAGTACAGTGCTCTGCGCACAATAAATGCTCAGTAAATGCAAATGAATGAATGAATTGACTTAATAATAATGATGATAATAATTATGGTATTTGTTAAGCGCGTACTAAGTGCCAGACACTGTTCTAAGTGCCGGGGTAGATGCAAGGCTATCAGGTTTTCCCACGTGGGGCTCACAGTTTTAATTCCCATTTTACAGATGGGGTAACTGAGGCACAGAGAAGTTAAGTGACTTGCTCAAAGTCACACAGCTGACAAGTGGTGGTGGCAGGATTAAAACCCACAACCTCTGACTCCCAAGCCCGTGCTCTATCCAGTAAACCACGCTGCTTCTCGAGAAGCAGAAGAGTACTTCTACAGTACTCAGAATGCCAGTCTCCTTCCTGTACATTTGATTGGAGTTACCACTACCATTGAGTGGGAGAACATAATTCTCTAGAAGTAGTGTGGCCTAGTAGAAATGATAAAATGATAAATAATAATTATGGTACTTGTTAAGCACTTACTATGTGCCAAGCACTGTTCTAAGCACTGTGATAGATACAAGTAAATCAGGTTGGACAAAGTCCCTGTTCCACATGGGGCTCGTACTCCCCATTTTACAGATGAGGTAACCGAGGCCCAGAGAAGTGAAGTGACTTGCCCCAGGTCACACAGCAGATGTGTGATGGAGCCAGGATTAGAATTCAAGTCTTTCTGTATCCAGTAAGCCCGGCTTTTCCTCAAGAGCACAGGCCCGGGAGTCAGAGAAACTGGGTTCCAAAGAAGCAGTGTGGCTCAGTGGAAAGAGCAAGGGCTTTGGAGTCAGAGGTCATGGGTTCAAATCCCTGCTCCGCCAACTGTCAGCTGTGTGACTTTGGGCAAGTCACTTACCTTCTCTGTGCCTCAGTTCCCTCATCTGTAAAATGGGGATGAAGACTGTGAGCCCCCTATGGGACAACCTGATCACCTTGTAACCTTCCCAGCACTTAGAACAGTGCTTTGCACATAGTAAGTGCTTAATAAATGCCATCATTATTATTATTATTATTATTACCCTGGGCCAGTCACTTAACTTTTTTGTGCCTCGGTTACCTCATCTCTAAACTGGAGATCAAATCCTCCTCCCTCTGACTTCTACTATGAGACCCATGTGGGTCAGGGACTGTGTCCCACCCGACTGTCTTCATTCATTCATTCAATTGTATTTATTGAGCCCTTACTCTGTGAAGAGCACTGTACTAAGTGCTTGGAAAGAACAATTCAGCAATAGAGAGAGACAGTCCCTGCCCACAACGGGTTTACAGTCTAGAAGTGGGGAGACAGACATCAAAAGCAGCGTGGTTTAGTGGAAAGAGCATAGGCTTGGGAGTCAGAGGTCAGAGGTTTTAATCCCGCCTCCACCACTTGTCAGCTGTGTGAGTTTGGGCAAATCATTTCACTTCTCTGTGCCTCAGTTACCTCATCTGTAAAATGGGGATTAAGATTGTGAGCCCCATTTTGGACTACCTGATTACCTTTTGTCTCCCCTAGTGTTTAGAACAGTGCTTGGTACATAATAAAGGCTTAACAAATTCCATCATCATTATTATTAAAACAAACCAGCATCAGTATAAATATACATCTTCCCCAGGGCTCAAAACAGTGCTTGACACACAGTAAGTGATTAATGAATACCATTTAAGAAAGAATCCTTTTAATGATGGAAATGCTCCTGTGTGCCCAAATGTAACACAGGAAATGACAACTAAATTGTACTGTACTGCACTTTCCCAAATGCTACATTCGGTCCTCTGCACATAAGCACTCAAAAAGTACTATCGATTAATTGATTCGTTAACTTGCCTATGGAACACATCGCCGATTGACATTATGCTATTATCAGAGTTACTAATTGTTTCCTGTGAATGGAAAAATAACATTCCTGCTAGTCTGCTTCTTGTCCTTTGGTGTATTGGATTCCTCTACACGGATACCACAAAAGTGAGAAATTTATCAAAGAAGATGATCCTGTGGGCTGGTCTTGAACTTCTGTTTTACCTAAGTGTACTCAGATGCACTCAATGAATACCATTACTACTACTACTACTACTTTAATATTTGCTAATTTATTCATTCATATTTACTGAGCACTTAGGAGCACATACAATAAATGCTTGGGCGAGTACAATATAAAAAGAAACACATTCCCTGCTCACAATGAACTTACAGTCTAGAGGCAGAGACAGATATTAATATAAATAAATAAATTACAGCCATGTACCTAAGTGCCTTTCTCTCCCTTCTAGACTGTGAGCCCTTAGTACAGTGCTCTGCACACAGTAAGTGCTCAATAAATATGATTGAATGAATAAATATGATTGAATGAACGAGCCTGCTATTGGGTAGGGACCGTCTCTATATGTTGCCAACTTGTACTTCCCAAGTGCTTAGTACAGTGCTCTGCACACAGTAAGCGCTCAATAAATACGAATGAATGAATGAATAATTACGATTGAACAAATGAGCCCGCTGTTGGGTAGGGACCGTCTCTATATGTTGCCAACTTGTACTTCCCAAGCGCTTAGGACAGTGCTCTGCACACAGTAAGCGCTCAATAAATACGATTGAATGAATGAATAAATACAATTGAATGAGTGAGCCCGCTGTTGGGTAGGGACCGTCTCTATATGTTGCCAACTTGTACTTCCCAAGTGCTTAGTACAGTGCTGTGCACACAGTAAGCGCTCAATAAATATGACTGAATGAATGAATAAATACGATTGAACGAATAAGCCTGCTGTCGGGTAGGGACCGTCTCTATGTGTTGCCAACTTGTACTTCCCAAGCGCTTAGAATAGTGCTCTGCACACAGTAAGCGCTCAATAAATGCGATTGAATGAATGAATAAATACGATTGAACGAATGAGCCCGCTGTTGGGTAGGGACCGTCTCTATATGTTGCCAACTTGTACTTCCCAAGCGCTTAGTACAGTGCTCTGCACACAGTAAGCACTCAATAAATACGATTGAATGAATGAATGAAGTGCCGTGGGGCTGGGAGGGGAGATGAATGAAGGGAGCAAGTCAGGGCAACACAGAAGTGAAATGGAGAAGAGGGAAGGAGGGTTTAGTCAAGGAAGGCCTCTTGGAGAAGATATACCTTCACTAAGGCTTTGAGGGAGGAGAGAGTCTGTCAGATCAATCAATCAATCGTATTTATTGAGCGCTTACTGTGTGCAGAGCACTGTACTAAGCGCTTGGGAAGTACAAGTTGGCAACATAGATATGAGGAGGGCAGACATTCCAGGCCAGAGGTAGGACGTGGGTGAGAGGTCTCGGCGAGATAGATGAGAAAGGTAGAGTGAGAAGGTTAGTAGTAGTGGAGTGAGTTAAAATTAGAGGAGTGAAGTGTGCGGGTGGGCTGGATTGTAGTAGGAAAGTAGTGAAGTGAGGTAGGAGGGGGCAAAGTAATTGAGTGTCAAGGGTGAGGGGTTTTTCTTTGATGAAGAGGCAGATGGGCAACCATTGGAGTTTCTTGAGAAGAGGGGAAATCTGTCCTTGTGGTGAGTCCACAACAAGGGGCCTTTTCAATGACTGTGATCCCGTGAACAACGACAAGGAAGAGACTCTGTGAAGGCATTGAGAGTTTCTTACTGAGACAGGTGATTGTGGGGGCGGACCATGGAGGGAGGTGTGGATTTCTGTCCCCGTTCTACCCCGTAATGGGCCTTGACCAGCCAAGGACTGCATGTTGCGCCGTGGCTGCCACACCTAAGCCAGATAAAAGGCAGTTGCTTTGAGACACTTGTAGCAGCAGCAAGAAAGGGGGCACCTGGAGGCAGGCTGGAGAAGCAGAAGCAGCAGGAGAGCAGCACGTGGAA
The DNA here is from genome assembly GCF_015852505.1 of Tachyglossus aculeatus. Lineage (NCBI taxonomy): Eukaryota > Metazoa > Chordata > Mammalia > Monotremata > Tachyglossidae > Tachyglossus > Tachyglossus aculeatus. The sequence goes on from NC_052069.1 coordinate 24,865,791, forward strand.
GCAGAAAGAAGCTGCATGGGCAACATGGGCTCCTTTGGCGGTGCAGTGAGTGAGTGTGTGTTTGTGTCACTCCCTTGCACGTTGGTAAAACTGAGTAAATAACTTTTCATTGGTGATCAAAGGTGTGATCTGAACTCTTCTTTGTGCCATCAAGGCTCTTCTGGTCCAGGAAGGTCCTGGATGGTACAACCCCAGAACTCATGACATTCATTCATTTATTCATATTTATTCATTCATTCAATTGTATTTATTGAGCACTTCCTGTGTGCAGAACACTGTACTAAGCACTTGGGAAGTACAAGTTGGCAACATATAGAGACAGTCCCTACCCAACCGCGGGCTCACAGTCTAGAAGGGGAAGAGTACTTACTGTGTGCAGAGCACTGTACTAAGCTCTTGGGAAGTGCAAGTTGGCAACATTCATTCATTCAATCATATTAATTGAGCACTTACTGTGTGCAAAGCACTGTACTAAGCACTTGTGAAGTACAAGTTGGCAACATATACAGTCGCTACCCAATAGTGGGCTCACAGTCTAGAAGGGGAAGAGTGCTTACTGTGTGCAGAGCACTGTACTAAGGTCTTGGGAAGTGCAAGTTGGCAACATTCATTCATTCAATCATATTAATTGAGAGCTTAATGTGTGCAGAGCACTGTACTAAGCACTTGTGAAGTACAAGTTGGCAACATGTGGAGACGGTCCCTACCCAACAATGGGCTCAGAGGCTAGAAGGGGGAGACAGACAACAAAACATGTGGACAGGTGTCAAGTCATCAGAATAAATAGAGATAAAGCTAGATGCACATCATTAACAAAATAAATGGAATAGTAAATATGTACAAGTCAAATAAAGAATAATAAATCTCTACAAACATATATACAGGTGCTATGGAGAGGGGAAGGAGGTAGGGTGGGGTGGGGGATGGGGAGGAGGAGAGGAAAAATGGGGCTCAGTCTGGGAAGGCCTGATCATTTTTGTGTGAAAAATGATCCATGCAGCAGAGTGAAATATGGACTGGAGTGGGGGGAGTTGGAGGCAGGGAGGTCAGCAAGGAAGCTGATACAGTAATCAAGGGTGGGTGGGGGGGTAAGATAAGTGATTGGATTAATGTGGTAACAATTTGTATGGACACAAAAGGGCAGATATTAGCGATGTTGTGAAGGTGAAGTCGCAGGACCTGGAGATGGATTGAATATATTGGTTGAATGAAAGAGAGGCTTACTGTGTGCCAAGCAATGTACTAAGTGTTGGGATAGATTCAAGATAGGATGGTTATGTGTCTGACCTATGTGAGGCTCCTATGAGAGGGAGAACAGGTATTGAATTCTCATTTTACAAATGAAGAAATGGAGGACTAGAGAAGTTGTCATTTGCCCAAAGTTGCACGGCAGGCAGTTGGTGGAGCTGGGATTAGAACCGAACTCCCTGACGTGTGATATGTCCATGAAGCTAAGCCGCAGCCACAAAATGTAGACGTTCAGAAAAGAGATGAAAATTGCTAATTTTTTAAGCAGAAGCAACGTTGCTTTTAGGTTTGTTATTTCAAATGGTACAATATTCAATTTGAAGGGAAACAGGAAAGTGGATTCTATAGACACAAACGTGTGGAAAACAAATGGACTTTGGTTGAACAGTTTCAATGAAACGTGATACCAAGTGATAGCATATTAGCTAAAACAGTCAAGAGAGAAAATGCCAAATCGGGGAAAAAAGGCAATAGTGTTTGTAAATTTGGGAGTATTGGGAATAATTCTGAAGTCAGGTTATCTAGTGCTAGATCAGGAAAAGAAAGTGCCATTGTCTCTGGAACGATAGTATGCCTGACATAAGGATCCTGGACGACAAGAGAATTTAATACACCACAAAATTGCACTAGATCACTCACACTTTACATTTAATTTGTACAGTGGGGATAGTTCAAAAGTTAGCGTGCGCAGCAGGATTGTAGGATTTCTGCCAGAAATCTACATAACTAGACACAGTTTCCTATAGGAAGAAATTTAGAAAGCTTGTTGGATGGTAACTCCTTTGTTGTCACGACCGTGCATCCAAAATAACCTAATTTGCTCTATTCATACATGTTTCACCTTTGTGAACGTTGTTTGGGTCTGCCATGCTTTCCGGTGAAGCTTTAATCTCAGTACTTTGGCACAGGGTAGTTTTGCTTCAGGCACCAAATGCTCCTGATTATTTTGGAGCAGAATGGGTATTTGCCCATCTTCTGAGGAACTTTTCTCCCTCAGGGAAATCCATAATAATAATAACAATAATAATAATAATGGCATTTATTAAGCACTTAGTATGTGCAAAGCACTGTTCTAAGCACAGGGAAGGTTATAAAGTGATCATGTTGTCTCACGGGGGGCTCACAGTCTTAATCCCCGTTTTACAGATGAGGTCACTTAGGCACAGAGAAGTGAAGTGACTTGCCCAAAGTCACACAGCTGACAATTGGCAGAGCTGGGACTTGAAACCATGACCTCAGACTCTAAAGCCCTTGCTCTTTCCACTGACCCCCGCTGCTTCTCTGCCACTTGTCTTCCATGTGACCTTGGGCAAGTCACTTAACTTCTCTGTGTCTCAGTTACTTCATCTGTATAATGGGGATTAAGACTGTGATCCCCATGTGGGACAGGGACTCTGCTGAACCTGATTTATTTGTATCCATCCCAGAGCTTAATACGCTGCCTGGCACTTAGTAAGTTCTTAACAAGTACCATAATTAGTATTATTATCATTGTCATTAATTATTAGACTATAAGCTTGCTCATTCATTCGTTCAATTGTATTTATTGAGCACTTACTATGCGCAGAGCACTGTACTCAGCGCTTGGGAAGTACAAGTTGTTGCAGGCAGGGAATGTGTCTAACAAGTACCATAATTATTTTTATCATCATTGTTATTAGTTATTAGTTTATAAGCTTGTTGCGGGCAGGGAATGTATCTATCAGCTCTTCCCAGGGGTCTGCACACGGTAAGCACTCAATAAGTATGACTGATGAGTTGATGGATTCTTTCTTACCTACTTCCAACACCTCCCCCTTTCCCGCACCATCTCAAATCACACCTAAGAGTCGGGCTTCTTACCCAAACTTATTACTGTTCTGACTTCCATCCTGATGGCTCATCATGTTGTATGGTCCCCTATCTCTACATCTTTATTACTCTATTTATTTTACTTGTACATATTTATTCTATTTCCTTTATTTGGTTTATATGTTTTGTTTTGTTGTCTGTCTCCCCCTTCTAGACTGTGAGCCCGCTGTTGGGTAGGGGCCATCTCTATATGTTGCCAACTTGTACTTCCCAAGCACTTAGTACAGTGCTCTGCACACAGTAAGTGCTTAATAAATATGATTGAATGGATGAATGAATGAATATCCTGCACGTGCCCAAACTCAAGGACCAATGTACACTATCACCTACACAAAACTCCCTTGACTACTTCTTTCCAGTGGCATGCACACAGATCTTTTCCTTTCACATAATAATAATAATAATAATAATAGCATTTATTAAGTGCTTACTATGTGCAAAACACTGTTCTAAGCACTGGGGAGGTTACAGGTGATGTGGTTGTCCCACAGGAGGGTTCACAGTCTTAATCCCCATTTTACAGGTGAGGTAACTGAGGCCCAGAGAAGTGAAGTGGCTTGCCCAAAGTCAAACAGCTGACAATTGGCAGAGCCAGGGTTTGAACCCATAACCTCCGACTCCAAAGCCCAGGCTCTTTCCACTGAGTCACGCTGCTTTCACATAATCTCCCTTCTCTCATTCTCCTCTTTTCCCTCTTGTAATAATAATAATAATGGCCTTTATTAAGCATTTACTATGTGCAAAGCACTGTTCTAAGCACTGGGGAAGGTTACAAGGTGATCAGGTTGTCCCATGGGGGGCTCACAGTCTTAATCCGCAGATCACAGTCTTAATCCCCAGATAATTGTTAGGAAAGCTAATTGTTAGCTTTCCTCCCTCTCCCTGAAACTCTTTGGGGATTCAGTCAGTGGGGGCCTATTGGCCTTTTTCACCTCTGTGAGTCACCTTCACCCGAGTGTGTCAGGAACAGCCCAGAGGGTGGCTAATTGAGTAGCTCCGGTGGCTAATCGAGTAGTTTCCATATCATCTGTTATGTCACACAGATTGTTGGTGAAAGGTTCCACTCCCTATTATCCCCAGGCTGGTGACCCCTGTGATAGCTCTGTACTCATCCAGAGTTCCGAGTATCATTTTTGGTCTCTTTCTGGAACTTCCTATGGTCTGTTACAATGTGGAGAGCACAGTGTTGTCTCACCCACTGGATGAGGGGTGGCTAATTGAGTAGCTCCCGTATCATCTGTTATGTCACACAGATTGTTGGTGAAAGGTTCCACTACCTATTATCCCCAGGCTGGTGACCCTGACTTTCCCTGACTCTCCCTGACTTTCCCATCTCTGTTGACGGCATTACCATCCTTCCCATCTCACAAGCCCGCAACCTTGGTGTCATCCTCGATTCCTCTCTCTCATTCACCCCTCACATCCAGGACGTCACCAAAACCTGCCGGTCTCAGCTCCGCAACATTGCCAAGATCCGCCCTTTCCTCTCCATCCAAACTGCTACCCTGCTCGTTCAAGCTCTCATCCTATCCCGTCTGGACTACTGCACCAGCATTCTCTCTGATCTCCCATCCTCGTGTCTCTCTCCACTTCAATCCATACTTCATGCTGCTGCCCGGATTATCTTTGTCCAGAAATGCTCTGGGCATATTACTCCCCTCCTCAAAAATCTCCAGTGGCTACCAATCAATCTGTGCATCAGGCAGAAACTCCTCACCCTGGGCTTCAAGGCTGTCCATCACCTCGCCCCCTCCTACCTCACCTCCCTTCTCTCCTTCTACTGCCCAGCCCGCAACCTCCGCTCCTCCACCGCTAATCTCCTCACTGTACCTCGTTCTCGCCTGTCCCGCCGTCGACCCCCGGCCCACGTCCTCCCCCGGGCCTGGAATGCCCTCCCTCTGCCCCTCCGCCAAGCTAGCTCTCTTCCTCCCTTCAAGGCCCTGCTGAGAGCTCACCTCCTCCAGGAGGCCTTCCCAGACTGAGCCCCTTCCTTCCTCTCCCCCTCGTCCCCCTCTCCATCCCCCCATCTTACCTCCTTCCCTTCCCCACAGCACCTGTATATATGTATATATGGTTGTACATATTTATTGCTCTATTTATTTATTTATTTATTTATTTTGCTTGTACACTTCTATCCTATTTATTTTATTTTGTTGGTATGTTTGGTTCTGTTCTCTGTCTCCCCCTTTTAGACTGTGAGCCCACTGTTGGGTAGGGACTGTCTCTATGTGTTGCCAATTTGTACTTCCCAAGCGCTTAGTACAGTGCTCTGCACATAGTAAGCGCTCAATAAATACGATTTGATTGATTGATTGATTGACCCCTGTGATAGCTCCGTACTCATCCTGAGTTCCAAGTATCATTTTTGCTCTCTTTCTGGAACTTCGTATGGTCTGTTGAAATGTGGAGAGCACAGTATTGTCTCACCCACTGGATGGGGATTGCTAATTGAGTAGCTCCAGTGGCTAATTGAGTAGTCCCCATATCTGTTATGTCACACAGATTGTTGGTGAAAGGTTCCATTACCTATTATCCCTAGGCTGGTGACCCCTGTGATAGCTCCATACTCATCCTGAGTTCCAAGTATCATTTTTGCTCTCTTTCCGGAACTTCCTATGGTCTGTTGCAATGTGGAGAGCACAGTGTTGTCTCACCCACTGGATGGGGGGCCATTAAGAAGCAGCCTGAAATAGTGGATAGAGCACCAGCATGGGAGTCAAAAGGTCATTAGTTCTAATTCCTGCTCCACCACTTGTCTGCTGTGTAACCTTGGGCAAGCCACTTAACTTCTCTGTGCCTCAGTTTCCTCATCTGTAAAATGAGGCTTGAGACTGTGAGCCCCATCTGGAACAGGGACTCTGTCCAACCTGCTTAGCTTGTATCCATCCCAGAACTTTGTACAGTACCCGACACACAGTAAGCGCTTACCACATATTGCAACCATTATGATTGTTTATGATTGTTTATAATTGTTTATAATTATGATTGTTAATCGTAATTAATCAATATCAACATTATAATTATTAGTTATAGTGTAATGTAATTAATTAACATGATAATTGTGGTATGTGTTAAGCACTTACCGTTTTCCAAGCACTGTCCTAAGTGCTGGGGTAGATATAAGCAAATAGGGTTGGACACAGACCCTGCCCCATATGGAGCTCACTGTTTCAATTACAACCCAAATCCTCCGACTCCCAGTCCTGTGCTCATTCTCTTAGGATGTGCTGCTTCTCAAAGAACAAGCGGGATTGTGCCCCTTCTACACTTCATCCACCCAATAAGCTAGAGAAACATCCATTTGGTGCATCTGAAGATTGGTGAAATCTTGCGTGATGTTACCCAGGGTGGTATTTGGAAATGCTGATGGCCTCTGCCACAACCTTTCCTCCTGAAATAATACCACACATATACACACACACAAAAGAAAAAAAGCAAAACTGAACCCACAGACTTCCAGGAAAACGCCTGAGAGCCCTGTGCTGCCAACTCATCGTGACCTCATATCCATTATTATGTACCACATGAGTTTTATTATGGAAACCCATGGGTTTCTTTGAATATGGATTGCAGTAAGCACGTAAGTATTCTTTGTACTCTTAAAAAAATAATTGACGTTACTTGTCCATGAAGAGCTTTTTTGTTCCTTTAACATGAACAGCTCCTTATTTTGAAGTAGTTTTAAATGGCATTCCGAAATGAATTTAACACCCTCCTTTCTCTGCTATATTTTCGGTGGCAAGTTTAGACTGGCAGTTAAGTTTCCAAAATCAATGATTCGTTTCATTAGCTCATTCAAGAGAAACAAGATAGAGAAACATATTTTTGTGTTATCCTGTGTTATCTGTTCCTCCCGTGCCATCAAGTGTGACAGCATATTATTATATATTGACATAAAGCATCAATATGAACACTGTTAGATAGTGTGAAGAAAGGACTTCCATGTTTATCTCTATAATATCATCATCGATCTGTATTTCAGCTTAACGGTTTGCAGCAGTTCACAGTTAAATTTGCCCACATCTGCACTGGCATAAGTAGTAATTTGTGAAATATCAGCGTCTGTGGTTCAAAGGATCACCTCTGAAAAATGTGTGTGTTGTGTGTGTATTTACAGCGCACACACACACACACACACATATATATACATACCTACATTTTATATATATAATATACATGACAGAAGAATGAGGCATAGAATATTTACATTTTCAATTGAATTATTGGCCTACTTTTAATAGAGTAGAAATTTTCAGTATGTTTAGGATTTACTCAAACTTCTTGTGACATTAGAATTGCACTAGTTTGTGATAAAATCATGCTCATTGTCGAATGAAAACCCATCTCCAGATAGACTTGAGCTATTAAACCATCTTATTTCCTTGTCCCTTAAGAAAGGGATCACTTTGAGTTCAAAATAAAACCACTGTGCTTAGTGTGAAAAGATGTGGGACTTGAGTCATTTGACTGTGTTGACCTCATCGGCAATGGAATATGCTTGACTAAACTGTTGCCTGGTTGAGTTTAAATACTGCATCCCTTAACTAGCTCTCCATCTATGTGGACTCTGGAAATTCCCGAATTGCCCAGCCAATCTCTAAATTATCCAGACACCTTCATTCATTCATTCAATCATATTTATTGGGTGCTCTGTGTGCAGAGAGCTTGGGAAGTACCAGTCAGCAACATATAGAAACGGTCCCTACCCAATAATGGGCTCACAGTGTAGAAGGGGGAGACAGACAACCAAACATGTAGACAGGTAGACCTCTAAGAGGGCTTCATAATGACACTGCTGGCTGGGTCAGAATAGGAGGTGTCCTGTCTGAGCCATTCCACAACACCTGTGGAATAAAGTAGGGATGGGTAGGTGGCCACTTCTTGTTCAAGTAAAAGAAAAAAGCAAAATCAGAATCCCAAATGAAACAAACCCCCAAAAACCAAACTGGGGTGACGGAAGCGAAGCCCATTGTCAGGTAGGGATCGTCTCTGTACGTTGCCAACTTGCCAAGCGCTTAGTACAGTGCTCTGCACACAGTAAGCACTCCACAAATATGATTGACTGAATGAATGAGCAAATACCATTATTTCTAGACTGTGAGCCTGTTGTTGGGTAGGGACCATCTCTATACGTTGCCAATTTGTACTTCCCAACCTGTATATATGTATATATCAATCAATCAATCATATTTATTGAGGGCTTACTGTGTGCAGAGCACTGTACTAAGCGCTTGGGATGTACAAGCTGGCAACATATAGAGACAGTCCCTACCCAACAGTGGGCTCACAGTCTAGAAGGGGGAGACAGAGAACAAAACCAAACATACTAACAAAATAAAATAAATAGAGTAGATAGGTACAAGTAAAATAAATAAATAGAGTAATTAATATGTACAAACATATATACATATATACAGGTGCTGTGGGGAAGGGAAGGAGGTAAGATGTGGGGGATGGAGAGGGGGTCGAGGGGGAGAGGAAGGAAGGGGCTCAGTCTGGGAAGGCCTCCTGGAGGAGGTGAGCTCTCAGCAGGGCCTTGAAGGGAGGAAGAGAGCTAGCTTGGCGGATGGGCAGAGGGAGGGCATTCCAGGCCCGGGGGAGGACTTGGCTGGGGGTCGATGGCGGGACAGGAGGGCTGAGTAGGTGTGAATGAGGTTGTCGTTAATGTAACTTGGTGATACCAAGGGCCTTTTTCCCGCGGTGGGGGGCGGGGAGGGGATGGGCTCAATAAATATGAATGAATGAATTAGAGTACAATATAATAACAAAACATCTATATTGGCATTATAGAGTTGAACACTGTCACAAAATCCTCCTGCTTGGGCAACATACGTACCAACAACCCAATCAATTAATGGCATTTTTTGAGTGCTTGCTGTGTGCAGAGCACTGTCCTAAGCACCTGGGAGGATGCAGTGCAACAATGCTGATAGACACGTTTCCTGCCTACAAGGAAATTAGAGTGTAGAGGGTGAGACAGACATCAAAATAAATTATGGATATGTACGTAAGTGGGCTGAGAAGGGTTGAATATCAAATGATTATGATGATAGCATTTGTTAAGCGCTTACTATATGTGAATATGTTTGTACACATTTATTACTCTATTTTACTTGTACATATCTATTCTATTCATTTTATTTTGTTAGTACGTTTGGTTTTGTTCTCTGTCTCCCCCTTCTAGACTGTGAGAGCCCACTGCTGGGTAGGGACTGTCTCTATATGTTGCCAACTTGTACTTCCCAAGCACTTAGTAAAGTGCTCTGCACACAGTAAGCAGTCCATAAATATGATTGATTGATTGATTGAAGCACTGCTCTAAGCGCTGGGGAGATACAAGGTGATCAGGTTGTCCCACGGGGGGCTCACAGTCTTAATCCCCATTTTACAGATGAGGTAACTGAGGCTCAGAGAAGTGAAATGACTTGCCCAAGGTCACACAGCTGACACCTGTATATATAGGTATATATGTTTGTACATATTTATTACTCTAGTTTACTTGTACACATTTGTTCTATTTATTTTATTTTGTTTAATATGTTTTGTTTTGCTGTCTCCCCCTTCTAGACTGTGAGCCCGCTGTTGGGTAGGGACCGTCTCTCTATGTTGCTAACTTGTACTTCCCAAGTGCTTAGTACAGTGCTTTGCACATAGTAAGCGCTCAATAAATACGATTGAATGAATGAATGAATGAAAGTGGCAGAGCCGGGATTAGAACCCATGACCTCTGACTCCCAAACCCCGGGCTCTTTCCACTGAGCCACGCTGCTTCTTAAAGAGTGCAGGTCAAATGCCTAAGGAGGTCTAAGTGCATAGGTACCACAGAAGGGACAGGGAGTAGGGAAGTGAGAGCTTAGTTGGGGAAAGGTTTACATAAGTGCTGTGGGGCTGGGAGGGGGGATGAATAAAGGGAGGAAGTCAGGGTGCCACAGTAAGGAGTTGAAGTAAAGGAAAAGAGGGCCTAGTCAGGGAAGATGAGACCAAGGTACGATGAGTAAATTGACTTCAGAGGAGAAAAGTACATAGCTTAGTGTGCACGAGCAAATCAGAAAGGAGGAAAGCTGATTGAGTGCTTTAAAGCCAATGATAAGGGGTCTCTACCGATGATGATGATGATAATGATGGAATTTATTAAGCACTTACTATGTACAAAGCACTGTTCTAACCACTGGGTAGGTTACAAGGTGATCAGGTCCCATGGAGGGCTCACAGTCTTCATCCCCATTTTACAGATGAGGGAACTGAGGGCCAGAGAAGTGAAGTGACTTGCCCAAAATCACACAGCTGACAATTGATGGAGCGGGGATTTGAACCCATGACCTCTGACTCCAAAGCCCAGGCTCTTTCCACTGAACTGCACTGCTTCTCAATGATGGATGGATGCGTAGTGACTGGAAGTTCTTTAGGAGTTGGGGAGATGTGGATTTAATATTTTTTTAGAAAAATGATCCATGCAACAGAGGGAATTAAGGAGTGGAGTAGGGAGAGGCAGGAGATGGGGCAGTAAAATGAGGAGACTAATGCAGTAGTCAAGGTGGCATTCGATAAGTGAATGGATCAGCAGGGTAATAATAATAATAATAATAATGGCATTTATTAAGTGCTTACTATGTGCAAAGCACTGCTCTAAGCGCTGGGGAGGTTACAAGGTGATCAGGTTGTCCCATGGGGGGCTCACAGTCTTCATCCCCATTTCACAGATGAGGTAACTGAGGTACAGAGAAGTGAAGTGACTTGCCCAAAGTCACACAGCTGACAAGCGGCGGAGCCGGGAGTAGCACTGTGGATGGAGAGGAAAGGATGTTAGTGATGTTATGAAAAGTATAGCAGATAGGATTTGGTGACAAATTGCATATGCGGGTTGAGTGAGAGAGATGACTTGAGGATAATGCCCAGGTAAAAGGCTTTTGAGACAGGGATATAATAATAATGATAATAATAGTATTTGTTAAGCACTTACTCTGTGCAAAGCACTGTTCTAAGCACTGTGGAGATTACAAGGTGATCAGGTGATCAGGTTGTCCCACAGGTTTAATCCCCATTTTACAGATGAGATAACTGAGGCCCAGAGAAGTGAAATGACTTGCCCAAAGTCACACAGCTGACACTTGGCAGAGCCGGGATTTGAACCCATGACCTCTGACTCCCAAGCCCGTCCTCTTTCCACTGAGCCACGCTGCTTCTGCTAGGGTTGGGGTGCAGTAGGAAATCAGAAAGGGGGAAAGCTGATAGTGGTGTTGTCTACAGTGATGGGAGGACAGGGCTTGGGTAGGGACAATGAGGACCTCTATTTTGGAAATGTTAAATTTTAGGTGTCGGTGAGACGTATTTTTAGGCAAAGTAGTTAGAAAATCAAATAAAGAAAGGCAGCCCTCTTTTAGAACGCTGTTAAACAGTGTGGCAGCAGTATGGAATTAGGCTACAGTTGTCCAGATTTCTCTACAACTGAGAGAATTTGACCAGACAGAGTTGTGAGCCTGTTATTGGGTAACGATTGTCTCTATTTGTTGCTGCACATAGTAAGCGCTCAGTAAATATGATTGAATGAATGAGTGAACAGTTCCATCAGAACCATTTTTAAGTAATTTGCAACGTGAAAAAGCAACATACGATTACACTGCATACAAGCAAATCAGGTTGGACATGTTCCCTGTCCCACATGGGGCTCACATTTTCAATCCTCATTTTACAGAAGAGGTTCATTCATTCAATCGTATTTATTGAGCGCTTACTGTGTGCAGAGCACTGTACTAAGCGCTTGGGAAGTACAAGTTGGCAACAAGTTGGCAGAAGAGGTTCCTGCGGCATGGAGAAGTGAGGTGACTTACCCAAGGTCACACAGCAGACAAGTGGTAGAGCTGTGATTAGAACCCATGACCTCACGATTCCCAGGCCCATGATCTATCCACTCCATGCTGCTTCCTCATCTGGACAACAGAGTGAAGCATGGAGTGAATTGGGGAGAGGTTGTCTGCCTTCCCCCTTCTAGACTGTGAGCCCGTTGTTGGGTAGGGACCGTCTCTATATGTTGCTGACTTGTACTTCCCAAGTGGTCTGCACACAGTAAACTCTCAATAAATATGATTGAATGAATGAAGATGGGATAGGAAAAGTGCTTGAATTAATGTGGTAGCAGTTTGGATGCAGTTTTATATATAATATGAGAGCAAGTTGGGCCTAATGGAAAAAATGCAGGCCTTGGATTCAGAGGACATGAATTCTAATCCCAGCTCTACCATCCACCTGCCGTGCGACTTTAGGGAAATCCTTTGACTTTTCTGTGCTTCAGTTTCCTCAACTATAAAATAGGACTATTTAACTTATTCCCTGTCCCCATCAGATTGTTAGCCCATGTTGAAGACGGACTGCATTCAATTTGATTGTTCTTCATCTACCATAGTAGTTTGTATAGTACTGGGCACATAGTAGGCGCTTATCCAATATGACATTATTCATGGTTATTATCAAATTATCATCATCATATACACAGTAGATGATCAGTAAGCACCATTTATTTATCACCAAGGCTTGGTGCTACCCACTGGGACAGGACCCCTGCCCCAAAAGCTTGTTTATTTATCTTGATGTCAGTCTCTCCCCTTCTAGACTGTGAGCCCATTGTGGGCAGGGATTGTCTCTCTTTATTGCTGTATTGTACTTCCCCAAGCACTTAGTACAGCGCTCTGCACACTGTCAGTGCTCAATAAATATGATTGAATGAATTAATTAATCAAATATAAGCACTTTTTTAAATTAGAGTCAACGTAAATGTACATTTTAAAATAAAAATACCTTCTAAAATTTTACCAGCCCTGGTAGGCATGCCTTTTTTTTAATTAAAAGAAACAACAGGAATGACACAACCTATGCACACATACCTCATAAGGATGTTGGAAGGATGGTTCAGATAATGTCTGTGAAGAGCTTTTAAATGCCTTGAAAAAGGATTCCACATAAATGTACTCATTTTCATTCGTCCTATTAACTTGGCAGTACAATTGCTAGCTCCTGCGTGTTAACTAGACAAAATATGGAATCTGCGAAAAATAGATTTTCCTATACTGGGAAAAGACATTCCTTGCTGAAAAGAAAGTGAATAAATAAACATTTAAACCATTTTGACCAGCAATCATTTCCCCTTATAGTTTGCTTAAAAATGTATATTTGCACTGTTTCCAAAGTACAGGTGAAGTAACAAAGAAAAGCAGATCCCAGGTCAATGTGAGGGAGAATTACACACCTCTGATGGAAGGTACACATAGATGTCTCAACATTAAAAATGGAATTGCCTTTAGGGATGTGAAGCATGGCTTAGTGGCTATGGCGTAGTGGGATTGGGCATCAGGAAGCCCAGGATCAAGTTTGCATTCTGCAGCTGGCTTACTGTGTGACTTTGGACAAGTCACATGAGGTCTCTTGGGCTTAGTTGCCACACCAGTACTTTAATCAATGGTACTTTTTGAGTTCTTACTGCCATCAGAGCAGTGTACTGAACACTTGGAAGAGTACAATGGAGTGAGTAGACATGACCCTCGACTTCAAGGAGCTCACAATCGAGAGGGGGACGCAGACATTAAAATAAATTGGAGGTACATGGAGCAAGGAACTGCACATAAATCCTTACTGTTTAAGGAGAAGCAGAGTAACCTAGTGAAACAGGAGACTTGGCTTTTAATCCTACCTCTGCCAGTTCCCTGCTGTGTGACTTTGGATAAGTCATTTAATTTCTCTGGGCCTCAATTTCCTCATCTATAAAATGAGGATTAAAAATCTGTTCTCTTTCTTCTTTATTTTGTAAATCCCATGATGGATAGGGGCTATCTCTATCTAATTGTAATGTATTAATCCTGGAATTTAGTACAATGCTGTACTAAGCACTCCCCCTCTCCCCCTCCTCCCCCTCTCCATCCCTGCCGCCTTACTCCTTCCTCTCCCCACAGCACCTGTATATAGGTATATATGTTTGTATGTATTTATAACTCTATTTTATTTGTAAATGTTTATTCTATTTATTTTATTTTGTTAATATGTTTTGTTTTGTTCTCTGTCTCCCCCTTCTAGACTGTGAGCCCACTGTTGGGTAGAGACCGTCTCTATATGTTGCCAACTTGTACTTCCCAAGCACTTAGTACAGTGCTCTGCACATAGTAAGCGCTCAATAAATACAATTGAATGAATGAATGCTGGATACATAGTGTTTTACCAATGCCACAATTATTATCATTAATCACCATTATTATTATTAATGCAATTAATCAATCAGTGATATTTATTGAGTGCTTATTTTGTGCAGAACACTGTTTTAAGCGCTTGGGGGAATACAACAGAATTATCAGACATGGTCTCTGACCATACAGTTTACAATTTAGAGGGGGAGACAGACATTAATATTAATAAATAGTTAATTTATAATATATAATTTAAATATATGTACATAACTGTTGGGGTTGAGGTGAATATCAAACGTCCAAAGGTCAGAGATCTAGGTGCAATGATGATGCAGGAAAAGAGAGTGATCCCAGTAAGAGGGCTTAATGACACGAGGGAGGGAAAATAGGGTGGGAAAATGAAAGATTAGAGAAAGCTTCCTACAAGATATGCGATTTCAGTAGTACTTTGAAGATGGGGAGATACTGCTCTATTCGATAGGAAGGGGAAGAAATTTCCCTGCAGGATGGAGAGCACGAATAATGGATCAGTAGCAAAATAGACAAGATCAGGGCATGGTGAGTAGGGTGGTGTGAGAGGAGCAAAGTCTTTGGGCTGGGTTGGAGTGGGAGATGAGTGAGGATAGATAAAAAAGGAGAGAGCTGATTGTAAAGGTTAAAGCCAGTGTGGAGGAGTTTCTGATTGATGTGGAAATGAATAGCAATTTTTGGAAGTTTCTGAGGAGTGGGGAGATGTGTGCAGGATTATTATTATTATTATTAGTAATGACATAGGCAGCAGAGTGAAGTATGGCCTCGAGAGGAGAGAGTCTGACGGCAGGATTGTTGAAGTGGTCGATGTAGTAATCAAAATGGGTTTTGACAAGTGTTTTTAACCAGCAGGGCAATAATGTGGATGGGGACGAAGGGGTGGATTTTTTTTTTTTTTATAGCATTTATTAAGCGCTTACTATGTGCAAAGCACTGTTCTAAGCGCTGGGGAGGTTACAAGATGATCAGGTTGTCCCACGGGGGGCTCACAGTCTTGATCCCCATTTTACAGATGAGGGAACTGAGGCCCAGAGAAGTTAAGTGACTTGCCCAAAGTCACACAGCTGACAAGTGGCGGAGCCGGGATTTGAACCCACGACCTCTGACTCCAAAGCCCTAGAGAGGTTTTGAAGTCGGAGGCGAAGTGATCGGTGACTGACTAAACATTCAGGTAGAAGAGCGGTGAGTAGGGGATAATGCCAGATTTGCAAGTTTCCAAGTTGGCAGGGAGTACATTGATGTCAAAAGTTTAGGAGAGGAAAATGTTTGGCAGCAAAGATGAGGAGTTCAGTTTTGGATATGCTGAATTTGAGGAGGAGATAGGACATCTTAGAGAAGCAGTGTGGCTCAGTGGAAAGAGCACGGGCTTTGAGGTCATGGGTTCAAATCCCTGCTCTGCCAATTGCCAGCTGTGTGACTTTGGGCAAGTCACTTCACTTCTCTGGGCCTCAGTGACCTCAACTGTAAAATGGGGATGAGGACTGTGAGCCCCCTGTGGGACAACCTGATCACCTTGTAACCTCCCCAGTGCTTAGAACAGTGCTTTGCACACAGTAAGTGCTTAATAACTGCTATCATTATTTTTATCCAGCTGGAGGAAATATGAGATTCCAGAGAGAGGGAGAGGTCAGATTTGTGATCCAACGGCATAAACTTGGAAGTTGAAGCTGTGGAAGTAAATGAATTCTTAAAGGGGGTGGTTGTAAATGGGGCTGTAGAAGGGGACCAAGAGCTGAGGCTTGAGGGACCCCATAGTTGGGAGTGGAAGGCATGAAAACAGCCTGGAAAACTGTAAGAATGAGAAGGGGCAGCAAGAGAGGGAGAACAGAGAGAAGGGGGTAGACCACGGTACTAAAGGCTGCTGAGAGGTAAAGGAGAATTACCATAGCATGGTAATTCCTCCTCCTCCGCCCCCAACTTACCTCCTTCCCCTCCCCACAGCACCTGCTTATATGTATATATGTTTGTACGGATTTATTACTCTATTTTATTTGTACATATTTATTCTATTTTATTTTGTTAATGTGTTTTGTTTTGTTCTCTGTCTCCCCCTTCTAGACTGTGAGCCCACTGTTGGGTAGGGACTGTCTCTATGTGATGCCAATTTGTACTTCCCAAGCGCTTAGTACAGTGCTCTGCACATAGTAAGCGCTCAATAAATACGATTGATTGATTGATTGATTGTGAGCCCACTGTTGGGTAGGGACCGTCTCTATAGGTTGCCAACTTGTACTTCCCAAGCGCTTAGTACAGTGCTCTGCACACAGTAAGTGCTCAATAAATGCGATTGAATGAATGAAAACTGAATTGCAAAGGATTGAAGAGTGATAGGACTCATTCTAGGAGTCTGGACAGAAATGGCAGGAAGGAAATGGTACAAAAGATGGAAGGGGGCAGAAGGTAGAGGGAAAAGTTTTGTAGCACAGGAGATACATACAGGGAAGCAGCGGGGCTCAGTGGAAAGAGCCCGGGCTTTGGAGTCAGAGGTCATGGGTTCAAATCCTGGCTCCACCAATTGTCAGCTGTATGACTTTTGGCAAGTCACTTAACTTCTCTGTGCCTCAGTTACCTCATCTGGAAAATGAGGATGAAGACTGTGAGCCCCCCATGGGACAACCTGATCACCTTGTAACCTCCCCAGTGCTTAGAACAGTGTTTTGCACATAGTAAGCATTTAATAAATGCCATCATTATTATTGTTATTATTATTATTATTATACATGTGTGCATTTGAAAACAGAGGGGAAGGAGTCATTGACAAGTTGCAGTTAAAAAAGATGGTGATCAGGGAGGACAGATGGGTGGGTGCAAAATGGGAATGAAATAGATTGTGAGCCCAGTGTGGTATAACCACATATGTACACCATTGTTATGCTCACAGTAAGAATATAATAAATGTTATAAAATAATGATAATGGGATTAATCATATAGAACTAGAATATAGTTTATAAATAATAATAGTGATCTACAATAATTATATCCTGGGGAAGGAGAAACCAATTCCAGATTAATCAGTCATATTTATTAGTTTTGCTTAAAAGGAAAATGTATTTCCCTCTTGTGGATTGCACATGCTTCAGAGTTTCCCCCATGATATTGCTTATGTCCCTATTTGTAAAAGCAAGTGTTTCTGGGTTGTTTTTTTCAAATTTTCTCCTATAGTGTTTATAATTTGTATATGTATTATTATAATTTATAATGTTTATATAATTTTTAGGTGAATTTAAACAAATAATGGTTTTAGATGCCCTTGAAGATAGGTGTTCTAGGAAAAAAACGTTAGTTGCAAAAAGACTATTTTTAATGCTATTCACTAAATGACTACTCAGTGCACTGCGCTGTGCTAAGTAGTTGAGGAGTACAACAGTAAGGAAAGGCACAGTCCATGTCCACAAGGAGCTTACTCTGCTCTCTTGGGAGGGAGATATAGATATTAATAATAATAACAATAATAATAATAATAATAATAATAAACTTAAATGCTTACTGTGTGCCAAGCCCTGTAATGAGCAATAGTATAGATACCAGATAATTAAGTTGGACACAGCCCTTATTCCACTTAAGGCTCACAGTCTAAACTGGAGGGAGATTTGACAATTTTAAGATGGCTTTGAAGAGAGGGAGGACTGAATCCTGTGTTTTTTAATATCTAGAACAGGCTCAACACAACTTGCGGACATATTTGATGCTTTTCAATGTAGATGTGATTGAAATTGTAAAAAAATCAGTTCTAATTATCCACTCTAATTAAGTAATGCACATCTTTATAAGCTTAGCATACATAAGAACTTTTATAAGAACTTCCCTAAAGGTTCTTGCTTTGAAAATCGAAAAATAACTGAAAAACTCTGGCTGCAGACTTTTAATTTGATTCTCTCTTATGGACTCATGGGGAGACAGCTATACACCCCCTGGAAATATTTAGCACCCGCACCTTACTGAAAGACTCAACTTATTCTCCAGTGGTATTTGGAAGGTGAAGAAGTGAAAACTGAAACAAAAGGCTAGCATGTCTATTGGGAAATTAACAGTTTGGATACCACAGGGCATCAAGCTTTAGATCAAACTAAAGGACTAAAAGTCTCTAAAGTGTGCCACCTTCTATGGAATAGTGAAACCTTGGTTTCTTGAAAGTGTCATTATTGCTTGCTGTGTGATCTATGGGCCTCAGTTTCCTCATATGTAAAATGGAGATCAAATCCTACTCCCTCTCATGAAGACTGTCAGCCCCATGTGGGGCAGGGATGTGTCCAACCTGATTAACTTCTATTCATTTAATCAAATTTATTGAGCACCTATGGTATGCAGAGCACTGTACTGAGCACTTGGGAAAGTGCAATACATCAATAAACAGTGACATTCCCTGCCCACAACAAGCTTACAGGCTAGAGGGAGGGAAACAGATATCAGTACAAATAAATAAAATTACAGATATGTAGATGAGTTCTGTGGAGCTGGAAGGGGGGAAGAGGAAAAGGAGCAAGTCAGGGTGATGCAGAAGGAAGTGGGAGATGAGGAAAAGTGGGGCTTAGTCTGGGAAGGCCTTTTGGAGATGTGCCTTCAATGAGGCTTTTGTGGGGGGAGAGGAATTGTCGGGTTTGAGGAGGGAGGGTGTTCCAGGCCAGAGGCAAGATGTGGGCTAGGTCAGGGTCAGCAGTGAGACAGACGAGATTGAAGCAAAGTGAGAAGGTTAGCACCAGAGGAGCGAAGTGTATGTTGCCAACTTGTACTTCCCAAGCGCTTAGTACAGTGCTCTGCACACAGTAAGTGCTCAATAAATACGATTGAATGAATGAATGAATGACTTGGGTTATAGGAAAGAAGTGAGGTGAGGTTGGAGGGGGCAAGGTGATGGAGTGCTTTAAAGCCAATGGTGAGGAGTTTGTGTTTGATAGGGAGTTTGATGGGCAACCACTGCAGTTTTTTAAGAACATGGGTGACACATCATGGACATTTTTCTAGAAGAATGATTGGGGCAGCAGAGTGAAGTATGGACTGAAGTGGGAAAAGACAAGAGTTTGGTAGATCAGCAAGGAGACCGATGCAGTAATCCACGTGGGAGAGGATGAGTGATTGTATTAATGTGGTGGTAGTTTGGATGGAGATGAAAGGGGAGATTTAGCAATGTAGTGAAGGCAGGACCAACAGGATTTGGCGACAGATTGTATATGTTGGTTGAATGGCAGAGAGGAGTCAAGGATAATGCCAAGGTTATGGGCTTG
This sequence comes from Tachyglossus aculeatus, assembly GCF_015852505.1. Taxonomy (NCBI): domain Eukaryota; kingdom Metazoa; phylum Chordata; class Mammalia; order Monotremata; family Tachyglossidae; genus Tachyglossus; species Tachyglossus aculeatus. The sequence goes on from NC_052069.1 coordinate 24,885,311, forward strand.
GGAGACAGGAAGAATGGTGGTGTCATCTACAGTGATGGGAAAGTCGGGGGGAGGGCAGGGTTTGGGTGGGAAGACAATGAGTTCTTATTTGGACCTGTTAGTACAGTGCTGGCACATAATAAGCGCTTAATAATAATGATCATTATGGTACTTGTTAGACACTTTACTATGCGTCAAGCACTGTTCTAAGATCTGGAGTAAATACAAGTTAATCAGGCTGGACACAGTCCCTGTCCCACATGGGGCTCACACTCTTAATTCCCATTTTACAGACAAGGTAACTGAGGCCCAGAGAAGTTCATTCATTCATTCATTCAATCGTATTTACTGAGTGCTTACTGTATGCAGAGCACTGTACTAAGTGCTTGGAAAGTACAAGTTGGCAACATATAGAGACGGTCCCTACCCAACAGAGGGCTCACAGTCTAGAAGGGGGAGACAGACAACAAAACAAAACATATTAACAAAATAAAATAAATAGAATAAATATGTACAAGTAAAATAAATAAATAGAGTAATAAATATATACATATATAAAGGTGCTATGGGGAGGGGAAGGAGGTAAGGCAGGGGGGATGAGGAGGGGGAAAGGAAGGGGGGGCTCAGTCTGGGAAGGCCTCCTGGAGGAGGTGAGCTCTCAGTAGGGCTTTGAAGGGAGGTAAGTGACTTGCCCAAGGTCGCAGAGCAGACGTGGCACAGTTGGGATTAGAACCCAGGTCTTTCTGATTCCCAGTTCTGTGTTCTATCCACACGAAGCCACACTGCTTCTCTAACAAGCACTTAACAAGCGCCATACGTATCACTGTCACCTCTGAGCCATTCTCAACGGGATCATAAACAATGAAGTCACAGAACCCAGCTAGTTAGTTAATTCTCCAGCAATGCAGCAATACCCAGCACAAGCCAGTTTTTCTCTGTGAGGTGTGTGCGGAAGAATAGATGGGACTTGCATCCCCAAACAGCAAACAGAACTGGAAACCTCTCTGTTGTGTCTATTTATTAAGCTTTTAAAAACATAGATCCAAAGTGCATGTAACCAAAAATAGCCAAGTGAAATAAGTTTCACAGTAGGTTTCATCTGCATCTAGTTGACGTTTTAGGTGTAGCTTCTCACTGTAATAAAATTTTTTCACCTGTCTTTAACTACAGTGTAATGCTCCTGCTTGATTTAAGAAAGTACAAAATTGGGCTTCACAAGTGGATAACATTAAGATATTATTAAAAGTCCTTAAAAAGTGCTTAACATTTACAGAAATGTCTCATTTTATTCTAATCTGCCACATTTTTAGTCATGAAAGGTTCAAAAGCTTTTAGTGCCATAGAGTGTATCTCTTTATGAAGTCTTCTGGCCTCTCTAAGGTAGTATACATAATGAAATGGAAATTTCAACAAGTTTCCCAGAACTGTGGAACAATTTAATGGTCACTACAAAATTAATATCAATAGATAATCCATGGTGCTTTAGAATATGCTGCTAGATAGGTTAGCATGCTTCTAATGTCTTTTCTTTTTCCTTCAGTGCTTTCTGTCTGTTTCCTCAATAAAAACTTTGTGGTTCCCAAAATAACATCATTTTTAAGCTCCCTATAGACTGTAAGGGCCTTGGGAGATGGATCGTGTCTACCAAGTCTTATATCGCACTCTCTCAAGCACTTAGTACAGTGCTCTGTACACAGTAAGTGCTCAATAAATGTAACTGATAGATTGATTCGCTGGAATTTGTCAAGGAGAATTTGGTCAACACACTGTGGACAGCCAAACTGGGAACCATTTCACTTGACAATTATTCTTGCATTCACTGTCAGAGAGGAGAGAGGATGCGTAGCTAAAATGAACCATTTGAGGATGATGTGATGATCTCAGGCAGAAGGAGATTTTCTCCATATAATAAATAAAAGGCATCTGGAAGAGAATTACTAGAGAAGATCCAATAATCCTCTGAAATACCAAGGAGAAACTGACAGAGTGGAACATGTGCTCCAATAAGCAACGGTCTAAGAATCATCATCATCATCAATCGTATTTATTGAGCACTTACTGTGTGCAGAGCACTGTACTAAGTGCTTGGGAAGTACAAATTGGCAACATATAGAGACAGTCTCTACCCAACAGTGGGCTCACAGTCTAAAAGATGGTGACTCTTACAAGGAAGAGAAATGGGGCTCTTTACCAATACCAATTTAACTATACACATTTCTGTAGCCCTTGGAAATGCTTTGTGGAATCATAGACGCATAGGTATTCTAGTTTCCCCTCTTACAATAAATAGAACTACTTTGAAAAGGCCCAGTTTCCATAAACATTTCAACTTGAAAAAGAACGGTTAGCCCAACTGTTGTTTTTCTTTAAACCATCACTTCAAGTTAAGGCATGATTGGAGAGCAAACTTCAGTTTTATCTTAAACCTACTTGACCTTGTAAGTGTTTCTTGATTTTAGAGGATGACATTTAATTAAAACTGCCTTGCGGGAGTACAGTAATTATTGGTGCAGATAAAAAAGGTTTACAAAACCCAAACCAATGGATTGGTAAAAGCGATAGAGATTCTTTAGCATCATGGCATATCACTGAAAAAATGTGGCTATCTAGCTTTATATCACTTAAAAGCACGTCGAGTTTGCTGGTTGAATTAGCACACAACACTGGAAAGGAGGCATTTCAATTAAGCCCCTAGTCAAACACAATCTTCAAGAATATTCTACCTTTATTTGTAATGCTGTGCATAAAATTATTCAAGCATTACATTGAAGAATGAGAAATCACAGAGTGTTTAATCAGACGAAAGCCTTTTCCTTTAATGGATATCTTTCCCTCTTAGTTGCTAGCTCTTCAGCAAATGACATTTAGCAATGTACGTGAGTAATTGCTGAGTTTACTGCTCATTACCTCTTTAAAAACCCAAGGAAATAGTAATAGCACTTTGATATTTTTTTAATAAGAAAATAATTTTCATTATAAAGGTTAAAACAAAATAAGTGATCTCTCTTTATAATTTAATAGTTTATCTACTGTTTCTTTGTGGTATTTAAATACTGAAAATTAGCATTTGAATTGCATTACTGAGATTTCTTTCAATAGGTGGAAAGGTGAATGATTCATTCTATTCCACACCATGTTGAGAGGGTTTTTTTTAATCTTATCAGAATATATTATTTAAAGCTGGAAATTTTCTAATACAAATTGATTGGCTATATTTCTCTACGGGCATTGGAGCTCCTTCCCTGCTCTATCACACTTAATAATAATAATAATAATGATAGCATTTATTAAGTGCTTACTATGTACAAAGCACTGTTCTAAGCGCTGGGAAGGTTACAAGGGGATGAGGTTGTCCCACTGGGGGCTCACAGTCTTAATCCCCATTTTCCAGATGAGGGAACTGAGGCCCAGAGAAGTGAATTGACTTGCCCAAAGTCACACAGCTGACCAGTGGCAGAGCTGGGATTTGAACCCATGACCTCTGACTCCAAAGCCCGGGCTCTTTCCACTGAGCCATGCTGCTTCTCTCTTAAAAGAATAACAGTATCAGAAGAGTATATAGGTATCAATTGGACAGAAGAAGTGTTTGTTCATCTTTAATTTTTATGCCGAAGCCACAACCCTACAATAGAGTCCTCCGTTATAATGACTTCTGGCTGTATTATTACTATCATCGTTGTTGTTATTATGATGATGATATGTTATGATATGATATGATGATATGATATTATATGTTATGATATGTTATGATGATATGATATGATATGTTGCCAATTTGTACTTCCCAAACGCTTAGTACAGTGCTCTGCACATAGTAAGCGCTCAATAAATACGATTGATGATGATGATGATGATGATGACTGCATTTGGTAGTGCTGACTATGTATGAAGCACTGTTCTAAGTATTGGGGTAGATACAAGATAATCAGGTCAGACACAGTCCCTGTCCCACATGGATCCCACACTCAAAATAGGAGGAAGAACAACTATTGAATCCTCATTTTCTGTAGCGGAGGAAACTGAGGGACAGAGACGTTAAGTGACTCACCCAGGATCACACAGCAAGCAATTGGCAAAGCAGGGATTAGAACCCAAGTCCTCTGACTGTCAGGCCTATGCTCTTCTGCTAGGCCACACCGTAATCTTCCCCTTTCTCTCATTCCTGAGAACGGAAACTACCCTGGTCAAATTCATCTGTGCTTTATGCATTATAACAATGTGTGCTTTCTCTAAGGACATTACAGTAACCTATTCTCGACAGAAAGATTGCTAGTGGTATTATAATAATAATAGTTATGGCATCTATTAAGCACTTACTATGTGCAGAGCACTGTTCTAAGCGCTGGGGAGGTTACAAGGTGATCAGGTTGTCCCACACAGGGCTCACAGTCTCAATCCCCATTTAACAGGTGAGGTAACTGAGGCCCAGAGAAGTTAGGTGACTTGCCCAAAGTCACCCAGCTGACAAGTGACGGAGCCAGGATTTGAACCCATGACCTCTGACTCCAAAGCCCATGCTCTTTCCACTGAGTTACGCAGCTTATAACTGTCTAGACATACCTCACATCTTCTAAAAAGTGATGCAAAGATTCAGTGTGTTCCCAGATTTATTAGTATGACCATTATTATCATTATTACTATTTCATGGTGTTTGCTAAACACTTACCCTGTGTCAAAACACTAAGTGTTGGAGTATGTAGGAGTTAATTAGGTTAGACACAGTCCCTGTCCCACATAGGGTACACATTCTAAGTAGGTGGGAGACTAGATATCCCCATTTTACAGTTCAGGAAATTGAGACAAATAAAAGTTAAGTGATTTGTCCAAGGCCATATGGTAAGCAATTAGCAAAACCGGGATTAGAACTCATGTTTTTCTGATTTGCGTACCCAGGCACTCTCCACCAGGCTATGCTACTTCCCCATGATGCTGTTGGGTAGGGATTGTCTCTATATGTTGCCAACTTGTACTTCCCAAGCGCTTAGTACAGTGCTCTGCACACAGTAAGTGCTCAATAAATACGATTGATTGATTGATTATTCAATAATGATGGCATTTGGTAAGCACTTACTATGTGCGAAGCACTATTCTACGTGCTAGGGGTGGGGATACAAGGTGATCAGATTGTCCCACCTGGGGCTCACAGTCTTAATCCCCATTTTACAGATGAGGTAACTGAGGCCCAGAGAAATTAAGTGACTTGCCCAGCTGACAAATGGCAGAACCGGGATTAGAACTCATGACCTCCGGCTCCCAAGCCCATGCTCTTTCCACTGAGCCACGCTGCTTCTCACCATTATTACACCATTATAACCATTAGGAGGGCAGAACATTATATGGAAATCTCGATAAATTCATGCATTCAATCGTATTTATTGAGCACTTACTGTGTGCAGAGCACTGTACTAAGCACTTGGAAAGTACAAGTTGGCAACATATAGAGACGGTCCCTACCCAACAGCGGGCTCACAGTCTAGAAGGGGGAGACAGACAACAAAACAAAACATATTAACAAAATGGAATAAATAGAATAGTAAATACGTACAAATAAAATAGAGTAATAAGAAACATAGGTCACGATTCCTGCTCTTAAATGTGAGAAGCACAATAGCCTAATGGAAACAGCATGGGCCTGGGGAGTCAGAGGACCTGGGTTCTAATCCTAGCTCTATCACTTTTCTACTTAGGCAAATCATTTAAGTTCTCTGTGCCTCAGTTCCCTCATCTGCAAAATGGAGATGCAATACTTAGTCTCTCTCTTGTATAGACTGTGAGCCCGATGTAGATGCAGAGTAGCCCCTAGTAGATAGAGCTTGGGCCTGGGAATCGGAAGGGCTTGGGTTTTAATCTCTGCTCTGCCACTTTTCAGTCGATTGTATTTATTGAGCACTCAGTACAGTATTTGGCACATGGTAAGCGCTTGACAGATACTACAATTATGAAAGACCTGAAAAAAAATGGGCAGGAGAATTCAATCTGGGATCGATGATATCATTTATCAGCAGCAACAACAGCATGACTTACGTTTAAGCATCTACTTAGGTCAAAGTCACATGTCTGCTGTGTGACATTGGGCAAGTCACTTAACTTCTCTGAGCCTCAGTTACCTCATCTGTAAAATGGGGATTAAGACTGTGAGCCCCACGTGGGACAACCTGATCACCTTGTATCCCCCCAGTGCTTAGAACAGTGCTTTGCACATAGTAAGTGCTTAACAAATGCCATTATTATTATTATTATTATTATTATTATTAAAATCCTGAACGAGAAGATGTTGACTCTCCCCTTATGAAGCTTGCAGTTTAATTCGAGAGACAGAACAGATACCTCTGCATGTGAAATTAGACTCCTGAAACATTACTGCCAGGTGCATAAAACTCAGGGAAATATATATCTGCCAAAAATTGACATAGATATCCTTAGAGCTCTGGAATGAATCTTGGGTGAGATCCCTGGAGTGAATGGAGCGAATTTGATCTCGAAAAGGGTTAATCTGAGAAGGTTATTTATATGCTTCTAATGTTCCCAGTGATGTGAATCATAATAGAATTTCAACCTCATAAGTGTTGCATAGCTCAGGGGTTCTCTGAAATCATCTAAATTGGTTGCTAGTTTCAGTTCTTTCCTATGGAACAGTTTGTTTTGAAAATGAATTTTCCTTTTGGTCCAACCTGTAGGGCATTGTGCAAGACAGTGTTTCCAGGTAGATAGGGCAATCCTGATTTCTTCCCCTGGGTAATTAATTTACTTTTAGCTGCTTTGGGCCCTTTTTTTTTTTTGCTGCTGAAACATTTGTACCTTTTTACGAATGCCCTTTGGTCTTTTTGCAATTGAGCACATATCTGAAAGTGGAATAGTAAATGAATGACAGAGTGAAGGAGCAACGGTCATTGCTATAAAGCAGAACAGGGATGTGCCACTAGATTGGAGTCCCTTTGGAGACTTCTACCTCAAGAGCCGTTGGATTGTTCTCTACATTATAAACTCCTCAAGGGCAGAGATCATGTCTACTCACTGTATCGTACTCTCCCAATTTTTTTAGTATGGTACTCCACACACAATAAGAACTCAATTAAATATCACTGATGGATTGGTTTTCTGCCCTGACATCTTGCATCTGGCTTATCGTGTATATGTATATATATATATATATATATACATATATATATATATGTGTGTGTGTGTGTGTGTATATATATATATATATATATATATATATATATAATCAGAAGAGTATTTGTTGGAACTGAAATGGCCACCATTTCCACCGCAGCATAACCAGGAAGGGAGTTCTTTGAGAACTCCAGGCTCGCTATGGAATGGGGGAAGTGAAGAGTCCACATGAAGCACATTTAATATTTCCACTTGAACTGAATGTCTGAATATTGACTTACTGTAAATGCTTTTGAATCCATTGGTTTTTGAAGTCTATTTAAAGTAATTCTTTCTGGGCTGCTAGTGGTCAAATGGTTTGAGTAGCTGTTGGAATATCAAGATAATTCCGGTAGCAAAATATGTCTTTATTTTTCCTTTTGCAAAACTTAAAAAGAGAAATCCGTTGTTTGGATCCATGCTACTTCTAATAGACACTTTGCAAAAGAAGATAAAATTTCTGCCAGCTATATAGTTAAATCAATCTTTAAACAGAATGTGCTGCTGTCATTCTTCAAGAGTCAATCAGGAGGCTTATTTCCACAAGGTACTGAGGTACCAATAGATTACATAGTGAAATTCTGATGACAAAATCTGGTGACAAAGTTCTAAATAAATGTGACTTTTAGTTAATCATATTGACTAGACTGGGATGAGATTGCTTGTCACAAAGCAGGGAAAAGTTTCATTTCCTGATTCGTTAAAGTCTTTCATGGAAATGGAAATAATGAATGTTCTAGAGCATCTCTCTAAGGAAATTGGAACCAGATCCTATAAATCCTCCAGTTGGCTTTCAAGTTGAACATTTCTTTGTGACCCTTTCATCCTTGAGAGCCAAGGGAATAGGCATGGCTTGGTATGAACTGCTGATTATAGCTATAATTCTATTTATTCTAATATTATTGAAGCCTGTCTACTTGTTTTATTTTGTTATCTGTCTCCCCTTTCTAGACTGTGAGCCCATTGTTGGGTAGGGGCTGTCTCTATATATTGCCGATTTGTACTTCCCAAGTGCTTAGTACAGTGCTTTGCACACAGTAAGTGCTCAATAAATACGATTGAATGAATGATTGAATGAATGAATGATTTTTACTGCCCTCGGTTGGAGATGTCATTTTGTAATGATGGCATTTGTTAAGCGCGTACTATGTGCAGAGCACTGTTCTAACAGTAGTCTTGGGTGAGTTATACATCCTGTCGAATAAGAGTCTTGTGATATTGTAATTTGCTTCCATTAAGTGCATTCGTAACTGTCAATAGCTCTATATTCACTACCATCCCTCAGCTTGACGTCCGTGCCATGGGGAAATAATTTCTCTGTTCTCGTATGGTAATCAGCAAAATAAAAGCAGAATACATTCCCAAATGGAGGGGAAAAAACCACAAAAATAATTTTTGCTTGGTTTGTAAATTGATGCACACCCTCTCTCTCTCTCTCTCTCTCTCTCTCTCTCTCTCTCTCTCTCTCTCTCTCTCTCTCTCATTTTTCTGTAAAAATGGCAAGGGGCAGATTGGTTTGGAGACATCCGATGTAGCCGAAGGAGAGCACAGGAGGCACATGTGTCAAGAGAGAGAACAGCAGCTCTTGAACTCTTGGGTCCAGGAGAAGGTAGCCACCCTGACACTACTACCAGAATCTCAGCCCTTACTGGGAGTAAACATAGGCAGAGTAGGTAAACAGCGATTGATTGTCCCTCTTCTGCCATTGAGGAGAGGCCACTGCTAGTATTTGTGGATAATAATAACAATAATGATGGCATTTATTAAGCGCTTACTATGTGCAAAGCACTGTTCTAAGCGCTGAGGAGGTTGCAAGGTGGTCAGGTTGTCCCACAGGAGGCTCACAGTCTTAATCCCCTTTTTCCAGATGAGGTAACTGAGGCACAGAGAAGTTAAGTGACTTGCCCAAAGTCACACAGCTGACAACTGGCAGAGCTGGGATTTGAACCCATGACCTCTGACTCCATAGCCTGTGCTCTTTTTCACTGAGCCACGCTGCTTCTCAAGGTGGATGCCTTGCTTACAGGTGAAATGGATATGACAAGCATAATACCAATCCAACAGGCAACGATGTCATATACACCGATTGGGGGGAGCTCATCGGAGGCTTTCCGTACTTAAAGCATTTAACCAGATCGAGTTCTCCCCCTCCAATCCTTCCCCATACCTACTCCAAGGCCCTTGCTTCCGACTTTCAAGACCCACTACTGAAATGGAGAAACTGCCTGAGTCAGAAGAGGATGGGTCCTAATCCCGGCCCTCCCACTAATCAGCTGTGTGACATTAGGCAAGTCGCTTAACTTTTCTATGCCTCAGTTACCTGATCTGTAAAATGGGGATTAAAACTGTGAGTCCCCACAGGACATCCTCATTACCTCATATCTAACCCAACCCACAGTGCTTGGCAGAGAAGCAGCGTAGCTCAGTGGAAAGAGCACAGGCTTTGGAGTCAGAGGTCATAGGTTCAAATCCCAACACTGCCACATATCTGCTGTGACACCTTGGGCAAGTCACTTAGCTTCTCTGAGCCTCAGTTACCTCATCTGAAAAATGGGGATTAAGACTGTGAGCCCCACATGGGACAACCTGATCACCTTGTATTCCCCCCCAGCGCTTAGAACAGTGCTCTGCACATAGTAAGTGCTTAACAAATGCCATTATCATTATTATTAGTAGTAGTAGTAAGTGCTTAACAAATGCCATTATTATTATTATTATTATTGTTATTATTATTATTCCCTGTGCCTCAGTTGCCTCATCTGTAAAATGGGGATTAAGATGGTAAAACCCACTTGGGACATGGACTGTGTCTAACCTGATTTGCTTGTATCCATGCCAGTACTTAGTCCAGCGCCTGGCACATTGTAAGCACTTAATAAATGGCAATGAAATGCTCAATAAATACGATTGAATGAATGAATAATAATAAAGATAGAAGATGGGACCAACGGAGGCCGGGTGCTGAAAATAAGGGCAACTGAGCCTATATACATACTGGACAGAAGACAAGTACTAGATTGTAAGTTCCTTAAGGGCAGGGGCCATGTGAACCTACTCTGTTGTATACTCCCAAGTGCTTAGTACAGTGCTCGGCACACAGTAAATAATAAATACCACTGACTGATTGAAAACCAGGCTGCCTGATGTAAAAAACTGCAGGACTAGCCCTTAGAAAGGATAATAATAATAATAATAATGGCATTTATTAAGCACTCACTATGTACAGAGCATTGTTCTAAGCGTTGGGGAGGTTACAAATGTGATCAGGTTGTCCCACATGGGGCTCACAATCTTCACTTCCATTTTACAGATGAGGGAAATGAGGCCCAGAGAAGTGAAGTGACTTGCCCGAAGTCACACAGCTGACAAGTGGTGGAGTCAGGATTTGAACCCATGACCTCTTACTCCAAAACCCCGGCTCTTTCCACTGAGCCACACTGCTTCTCTAAGCAAGATGCACACACAAGACCCTCAGCCTGGTGAGGGAGGTGGGAAGAGGATGGACTGTTGATCCTTTCTTTTGCCCTCTCACTTTTCTCAACCTCTGTAGGAACAAGAATGAAAGTAGACCATCCTGGGATTGAGGGCAACACTGATGTTTTCTCTTCTTTCCTGCTCTTGTTGTTGTTGTCTTACGCGGTAGGGTCGTGTTTGACCCACAGCGAAGCAGTAGATACATCTCTCCCAGAACGCCCCACCTCCATCTGCAATCGTTCTGGTGGTGGATCCATAGAGTTTTCTTGGTAAAAATATGGAAGTGGTTTACTATTGCCTCTTTCCCAGCAGTAAATGGGTCTCTGCCCTCGACTCTCTTCCATTTCATTCATTCATTCATTCAATCGTATTTATTGAGCGCTTACTGTGTGCAGAGCACTGTACTAAGTAGTTGGGAAGTACAAGTTGGCAATGTATAGAGACGGTCCCTACCCAACAGTGGGCTCACAGTCTAGAAGGGGGAGACAGACAACAAATTAAAACATACTAACAAAATAAAATAAATAGAATAAATATGTACAAGTAAAATAGAGTAATAAATATGTACAAACATATATATATATATATATATGCTGTGGGGAGGGGAAGGAGGTAAGGCGGGGGGGATGGGAGGGGGAGGAGGGAGAGAGGAAGGAGGGGCTTAGTCTGGGAAGGCCTTCTGGAGGAGGTGAGCTCTCAGTAGGGCTTTGAAGGGAGGAAGAGAGCTAGCTTGATGGATGTGTGGAGGGAGGGCATTCCAGGCCAGGGGGATGACGTGGGCCGGGGGTCGACAGTGGGACATGCGAGAACGAGGCACAGTGAGGAGGTTAGCGGCTGAGGAGTGGAGGGTGCAGGCTGGGCTGGAGCGGGAGAGAAGGGAGGTGAGGTAGGAGGGGGTGAGGTGATGGACAGCCTTGAAGCCGAGAGTGAGGAGTTTTTGCCTGTTCTCTCCTGTTCTCTCTCCTACTTGGACTGAGAGCCCCTCATGGGACAGGGACCACGTCCAACTTGATTCCAGACTGCAAAACTCACTAGGGGCAGGGAACATCTGCTAATTCTGCTGTATTCCACTGCCCAGCACAAGGGAGTTTTGACTTGTAGCAGATTGCCTGCCACTCGCTAGCCACTGCCCAAGCTAGGAATGGAATGGAATGGACTGGACAGGCCTCTGATTGACTCTCCCTCCTGTAGCTGTGACTGGTAGAGGACTGGAAACTCTCCAGGTACAGCCCTGAGAGGGCTTTCCTGTCTTGGGTTCCACCAAAATCCTGCTGCCACCAGCCCTAGGATGGCTACTTATCCAGTTCCATGGCATGTTTGGCATTCTGCTGGTTTGAACCCAGCCCTTGGCAGGTAGAACACTGGGTGCCTTTTTGTCTTATATTTCTATTTTAAACCTTTTTCCTCAGCCTCCGTTGTCATATTCTGCAGCTTGGAAGTATAGGTAATAGGGGGACCTGGGAGAGGGATTCAATGTCTTGAAACAAGTGGAGGTTCAGAGTGTCAAAGCCTTCTAGGTTCAGGTGGACAGGCGCTTAGAAAACTGGATAACTTTTTGTCTTATATGTCTATTTTAAACCTTTTTCCTCAGCCTCCATTGTCATATTCTGCAGCTTCGAAGTCTAGGTAATAGAGGGACCTGGGAGAGTATTTCAGTGGCTTGAAACAAGAGGAGGTTCAGAGTGTCAAAGCCTTCTAGGTTCAGGTGGACACGCACTTAGTACAGTGTTCTGCACACACTAAGCACTCAATTAACATGTACTCGATATTGTACTCAATAACTTGTACTTCCCAAGCGCTTAGTACAGTGTTCTGCACACAGTAAGTGCTCAATAAATATAATTGAATGAATGAATGAATAAATACAATTGAATGAATCAATCAATTGTATTTATTGAGCGCTTACTGTGTTCAGAGCACTGCACTAAGTGCTTGGGAAGTACAAGTTGGCAACATATAGAGACACAGTCCCTACCCAACAACAGGCTCACAGTTGGGTGAGGCAGACAACAAAACAAAACATGTGGACAGGTGTCAAAATCGTCAGAACAAATAGAATTAAAGCTAAGTGCACATCTTTAACAAAATAAATAGAATAGTAAATATGTACAAGTAAAATAGAGTAATAAATCTGTAGAAACATATATGCAGGTGCTGTGGGGAGGGGAAGGAGGTGGGGCAAGGGGGATGGGGAGGAGGAGAGGAAAATGGGGGCTCTTGTGATGCTAGGTGTATCTATGTGTACAGTAACTGCTAAGACCAGCAGTTGCTGTCCTACCCAGAACAGCACAGCCAAAATACTGGTGAGGTGTCAGGGAATTTGTCTGTTTATTGTTACATTATACTCTTCCAAGTGCTTAGCACAGCTTTCTGCAGACAGTTAGCATTCAATAAATAAGAAGGAATGAATGAATTGGCATTATGTATGAGAGCAAAGGAGAGTGATAGAGAGCAAGTGGAGGGCAGGGTTCAGAGGTCACAGAGCAGGATAAAGACAGTTGAGAAAGTTTGAGAAACTTTAAAAGGACATAAAACTTGAGAAAAAGTGAGATAGAAATTAGATGGGCTCCAGAAGAGAGTGAAAGTCTTCATGGAAGAGAGACAGAAATGGAGGATTTTATGTATATCACTAAAAGGAGTTGAACAGAGCTTCTAAGAAGACATGGAATTGCAGGCATGAGAGAAGACAAGAAATAAAAAAGGAAAAGCAGAAATAAAGAGACGCAGTGTGGCTCAGTGGAAAGAGCATGGGCTTTGGAATCAGAGGTAATGGGTTCAAATCCTGGCTCCACCACTTGTCAGCTGTGTGACTTTGGGCAAGACACTTGACTGCTCTGTGCATCAGTTACCTCATTTGAAAAATGGGGATTAAGACTGTGAGCCCCACATGGGACAACTTGATCACCTTGTAACATCCCCAGTGCTTAGAATAGTGCTTTGCATTAGTAAGCGCTTAATAAATGCTATTATTATTATTATTATTATTATTATTATTATTATTATTATTATTAACCAGTAGCAGGAGTGAACAAGAGGGAACAGTAGTACAGAGACAGACAAGGGACCAAACAGATACACAGATAAGTAGGGAGAAGAAAGAAAGAAATAGACTCACAGAAGAATGGAGAGATATTAGGAGAGGAGAAGAAGGCCAGGAGGAGACGAGGAAGAGTGGGTCATAGAGAGAATTTCAGGGAGAGAGGAGGAAAAAGGACAAAGATTGACAGGAAAAAGAACAGCATTCTAACTTGAGCAAAGACCTGTGATTTCCACTACTAACATAGATGAAAATCACTTTACTTGGAATCTTAAGAAAGAATTATAAATCAGACTTCATTTCTTTATGTTTCTTAAGAAAGTTCTTCCCTTTCAAAGATTAAAATGCACAGAGGCATCTGCAACAAATGAAGTGATGCCTCTTTGTGTCTGAAACAGAGTAAGAATCACAGGGTGGGATGTGGTTCAAGGGATTACAGCTTGTTTTCCACATTTAAAGGGCAGGGCACAAGCATACATATTTCATAATATTAATTAATTCTTCTCCCTCGCCTTCTGAATAGCCACTAGATTCCAGGCCAAGATGGGGTGGCTCTCCTTGTGCTGTTTGGCAAGCGGCAGCTCTGACTGTAAATAACATTGACTTGATGTAATTTCTTCCTTGGTGTGGAATGCTCTTTTTCAAATGGGCTTGGCCATTGGCTTCTGAGCTGGCATCTGTCATTGACAAAGAAAATAAAGAGCAAAGAGCCTGGGCTCCGGGAAGAAGCGATTATCTCTCCACATCCGCACCCCCCTCAACTCCCCCCCTCCCCTGGGAATCGTGACAGGACAAGTAAATGTTACCACATTCAAAAGCTCACCATATTTAAGGAGTAATATGCAGTAAAGAGAAATCTAAGACGTTAATGAACCAAGAATTCTCCAAGGGAAATAAAGAGCCCACAAGGTTTTCCTCCTCCTGTCCCTCCCCCAGTATTGCTTGTTTGCAGGGAAAACAAGCAGGTACAGGGAGGGAGTTGCTTGAGGTGAATAATGAAATGCTCCTGAGAAGGACTGAATCATCACTCCCAGAGGTGTCTCAAGATAAGGTATCAGTCAATCAATTGTATTTATTGAGCACAGGCAGATGTTGAGGGTAGCATTCTGTTATATCCTGGCTCCACCACTTGTCAGCTGTGTGACTTTGGGCAAGTCACACAAGTCAACTTCTCTCTGCCTCAGTTACCTCATCTGTAAAATGGGGATTAAGATTGTGAGCCCCCCATGGGACAATCTGATCACCTTGTAACCTCCCCAGCACATAATACAGTGTTTTGCCTATAGCAAGACTTAATAAATGCCATTATTATTATTATGCGGAAAATAGATATTTCTGACAAGAATTTGCATGGGGCATCCCTGACCATTTGCTCCAGACATAACCATGATGGGAAAAAACAGTTCAGTCAAGGGGTGTGTGTAGTTTCCATCCATTAGACCTAATCTGTAATAATAATAGTAATAATAATAATAATAATGGCATTTGTTAAGTGCTTACTATGTGCAAAGCACTGTTCTAAGCGCTGGTGGGGGATACAAGGTGATCAGGTTGTCCCACATGGGGCTCACAGTCATTACCTCCATTTTACAGATGAGGTAACCGAGGCTCCAACAAGTTAAGTGACTTGCCCAAGGTCACACAGCAGACATGTGGAGGAGCCAGGACTCGAACCCATGACCTCTGATTCCAAAGCCTGTGCTCTTTCCACTGAGCCACGCTGCTTCTCTAGTGCACCCATATGCCAACACGAATGTGTGGTGACAGGTAGGACATGATGCTTTGCATCAACAATTTCACCACTGAGAAACAGCACAAAACTGGGAGTCAGGAAACCTGGCTTCTAATCTAGGCTCCGTCACTTGTCTGAGGTGAAACCTTGGGGAAGTCACTTGATTTCTCCAGGCTTCACTTTCTGTCCATAAAATTTGGATTAAATACTTGTGGGACAGGGACTGTGCTTGATCTGATTCCCTTGATTCTACCCTATACTTACTATTTGTACATAAGTGCTTAACAGCTACTTAGTTTATGGTTATCATCAAGACTGTGAGTCCCATGTGGGACAGGGACTGTGTCGGATCCAATTTTCTTTCTTCTACCCCAGCCCCGATATACCAATCAATCAATCAGTCATATTCCTTTATTTATTTTACTCGTACAAATTTATTCTATTTATTTTATTTGGTTTATATGTTTTGCTTTGTTGTCTGTCTCCCCCTTCTAGACTGTGAGCCTGCTGTTGGGTAGGGACCATCTCTATATGTTGCTGACTTGTACTTCCCAAGCGCTTAGTATAATGCTCTGCACACAGTAAGCGCTCAATAAATACAATTGAATGAATGAATGAATTTAGCGCTTACTGTGTGCAGAACTGTACTAAACCCTTGGGCTAGTTCAATGCAGCAATATAACGAGACCCATTCCTTGCCCACAGCAAGCTCACAGTCTAGAGGGGGAGACAGACATTAATATAAATAAATAAATTAGGGATATATACATAAGTGTTGTGGAACTAGGATGGTGTGATGAGTAATGGGAGTAAGTCAGATCAATGCAGAAGGGTATGGGAAAAGAGGAAATAATGGCTTAGGGAAGGCCCGTTGGAGGAAATGTGCCTTTAATAAGACTCTGAATGGGGGGAAAGAGTAACAGTCTGTCAGATATGAAAAGGGGAGAGTGTTCCAGGCTGGAGGCAGGACTTGGGCGAGCGGTTGATGGTGAATTAGAAGAGGCTGAGGTACATTGTCAGCTTGGCATTAGAGGAGTGAAGTTTGCAGGCTGGATTGTAGTAGAGGATTAGCAACGTGAGGCAGGAGGAGCCCAGGTGATTGAGTGCTTTAAATCTGAGGGTAAGGAGTTTGTGTTTGCTCCCGAGGATGGGCAGGACATCCAAGCACTTTCAAAATACCATTATTATCAGTAGTAGAAATTATCAAGCAACTACTGTGGGTAAACCCTGAACTGAGAGCTCGAGAGTATATGACAGAATTAAAAGATGCTATTTCTTGAGGAACTTGTACTTATGAAGCAAGACCTGTCTTCCCATTGTGCTGATTCTGAAGAGTCTCTTGTCAATGTCCAGTTTCAAGTAGACAGGAAACAGAGTACAGTAATAGCTCATAACCCTTATTATGGGCAGCCACTCTCAATCGAAGCACCTCTTCCAGCAGTCATTGGTTAATCTGTAAATTAGTGATAGCATTTATTAAGCATCTCCCCCTTCTAGACTGTGAGCCCACTGTTGGGTAGGGACAGTCTCTATATGTTGCCAACTTGTACTAAGCGCTTGGGAAGTACAGTGCTCTGCACACAGTAAGTGCTCAGTAAATACGATTGAATGAATGAATGCATTTACTGTGCACAGAGCACTGTACTAAGCACTGAGAAGGAATATACAGGAGGGAATTAGTAAAGATCCCTCATGGGACTCACAATCTGAAAATGAAAAGGGAGAGAGGGGACTTGGCAGAGGCATAAGGAGTACTAAAACAGAGCACTAGGAGAATATGCAAACAAAATCAAAAGATTAGTATTCTTTGTCTGTCTCTCTCATTGGATTGAAAAGTCCTTGAGGGGCGGGATCATTTCTTTTCCCTCTATTCTACTCTTCTATTGTATTGTGCTTTGTACACGGGAAGCCCTCAACAAATACTATCAATGAATTGATTGATTGAGCTAAGCCCTAGAACAATTGGAAGCACATATGGTAAACAAAACTACATTTATGTAGACTGAAGCAAATGACCCTCACCCAAGAATATCATGGTAAGATGAACTCACCTTTTTACTTCAATAGAAAGCAACGATCTTCTGGTTGACATTTCTGATTTCTCCCTCCTGCTATCCTTTTATCCACTTTTGACACCTTGGAGAGAATTTCTCAGAGGCCTGACAACCCTGGGCTAGGGCGACAGAGGGATCCTGTATGGCTGCCATATCTGGGCAGGAGGTCGGAAGTGGGTAAAACCCTAGGCCAATTGATAGGCAGTGCTTACCATCTCCATATCACCACAAAATCTCCCCATTTCCATGGGTTTTATCTAATATTTTTCAGCCCCAGCTTTCTGAATCAAGGCAAAAAGTATGAGCAGCAAATCCATTAGCTGACTAATGAGCCGGATGTTATTAGAGCCATTAAGAAACAGGAGGTATGTGTGAATTATTATTTTTTTTTCCCCAGAGAATCACAGTTGGGAAAATATAGTCCAGGTCCTCTCCTCTAGACAAGAGAAGGAAGGGGTCCACTTCACTTCATTGCTTGTAGACAGAGATTTTCACAGGCCAGCCCATTAGGGGAATTTGTCTGAGAATCGACTGGGAGGGTATTAAGTGGCCATTTTTGTTTCCAGTGAGGGTTTGGGTGAGGATTTTGCAATGCTCAGGGAGAAGCAGTCTTTTGGTGAACAACAGCAGCAGTAGCAACAACAAAATTGGTTACAAGGTCAGCCAATCCCAAGATTCACTGTTCTAAACAACCTCATTGATTGTTCCATACCAACTTCTGGTCAATGTCTTTGGGTTGTCTTGGATCTCATACTGCGTCATTCGGCAGTTGTTCATTGGCAGAGAGGTGTTTTCTCCCAGGAGATCTTGCCTTTTCTTTAACTTTCAGCATTGTGGTCCTGGTATCATAGTGGAGAGCAAAGAGGAAGAAAGAGGAGTAAGAGAGGTGGGCTTGGGAAGGGATAGGGAGGAGAGAATTGTGTCAGGGGAAGGATGAAGGTTGAAGTACACAGGAAGGTAGAAAAACAAACCTACATGGTGCATGGAGCTATCCATCATCATCATCATCAATCATATTTATTGAGCGCTTACTATGTGCAGAGCACTGTACTAAGCGCTTGGGAAGTACAAATTGGCAACATATAGAGACAGTCCCTACCCAACAGTGGGCTCACAGTCTAAAAGCAGTGAGGAAGGCACTGGAGTGATATAGAGGTAAAGAAAGGGTGTAGGTTTGAGGTTGTGGAGATTAGTGTTGGGGTGGGGCATTGCAAAGAAGACAAGAGGTTTGAAAGATTTGTATAGACAGGGCAAATAGGAACAGGTAATAATAATAATGTTACTTGTTAAGCGCTTATTATGTGCCAAGCACTGTTCTAAGCCCTGGGGTAGATACAAGGGTAATGAGGTTGTTCCAAGTGGGGCTCACAGTCTTAATCCCCATTTTACAGATGAGGGAACTGAGGCACAGACAATTTGCCCAAGGTCACACAGAAGACAAGTGGCGAAGCTGGGATTAGAACCCACGTCCCCTGACACCCAAGCCCGTACTCTTTCTACTAAGCCACACTGCTTCTCTGGTATTGGGGACTTGGCAGGGTGAGTTAGAAAAATAAACTAAAAAATGCTATTTGGGTGACATTTGGAAGCATTAGGTTAAATTTGGTTGGGTGTGTGCTCAGGGGGAACCATCTGAATTATAGAATAATTCAGGTGAAACTGGCATTTTGCCTGCATTGTTGAGGGAATTTCTTCTTTCCTTTTGATGCTTGGTTAGTGAAGATCTGGACAAATAGTTTTCCTGACAATGAATGACTGAAAATCAGTCATCAGTATTGAGCTATTTTCTTGTTGAAGTGTATTTATTATAAAGTCTCTCTGCCACGTGGTAATTAGAGCTAATTAAAGTTAAACTACAGGAACAAAATCAGTACTAGGTACATTGCAAGTGTTTACCTGTTAGGGTCGGGTTCTCTAGGGTTTCACCTTGGGAACACAGTTGAACATATATTCAAAAATATATCCAACACAATAGCTGTTACATACCAAAAGCTATTTAACTCAAATTAGTAAAAATATTTATACTCCCATAAAATGACCTGCAGAACTAAACAGTTGTGGTGTTTTTGTTTATCACAACCCACTTGATTTACTATACTTATTCATGTGAGAATTCTCCTCTAAATGGCACTTCTTAAGAATTTATGCACTATTGGATGAGAATATTAACATTTTGGAATCCTCGCTTGTCAGTTGTAGCAGTGGCAACAATTATGTGAGAAAATCCAGTGTGAATTAAGTCAATTGTTCTCTGTAGAGGCTAAATCAAAGACCTTGCAATAAAGGGCCAATTTTTATTAAAGCCTTAATTTTTCTTTTGTTGCCAGTATGCATTTCAGATAGTAGTCCAACAAAGCGTAATACATAATTGACATTTTTGAGGAAAATGAAATTGCTCACATGACAGCCACTGCTTCCATGTTTTTGACCTTGGTGATCCTGCTGCCTTTACCTTCTTTCTGAGGTCTCTGAATCTGGTGGCCTGAGAGTCAGCTTAGTTTGGAGCTCTGCCTCTTCACCTCACTGATTTCCCAGCAATTTTTATGCAAAATAAGATAGTCCTCCTGGTTGCTGAACGCTGACTGGGTTGCTCTAAACACAGTATGCGCTCAATAAATACGATTGAATGAATGAGTGAATCTAAGAGTCTTTGTTTCCCAGCATCCCACCTACTGAGACAGAGTGAAAATAAGTCTTTTTCAGCATGTTTCTCCTACCTACCCTGCTATGACTGTTCAGACAGAAAACAGTTGTTTGGGTGTCTTGCTCACCTCCATCTTCTGCACATGGCTAGGTTAGTGCTATCATGGCAATGTTGCTTCAGATCAGTTCAACTGCAAATATTTCCTGTTTCTCCTGCTGTTTTGAGTGGCCCTTTAACATTATAAATAGCTCAAAATCTATTCTAAAACTGCTTAAGATGTCGTATATACTTGGGGCACTCCTAGAATCCTTTGTCTTGGCCAGAGGGGAAGGGATCTAACTTTGTTTTCTCCTTCCCAGTGTTTAGAAAACTGTTCCCACATCTATGATTTCCTCTAACCCAGCAGGAAAAATTGAATGATCACTGTCATTTCAAATGCAAGCTAAGGACGGTTCTCATTTTTTCATCAGTATTATGCAAGACACTGCATTGTCCACAGAGCTTTGTCTCTTCCTTAACGTGTCCTTCAAGCAGCTACTTATGTCAATATACCTCTCTATTTCACTAGATTATTTGAACATCAATACCAAAATCTAGTGAAACATGAAGTAATATAAAAGATTTATGAGTGTGCATAATGAAGCATGGATAGCTGTGAACGTGGACAGAAACATAATATACTTGTGTGCGTAATGGTGTATGTCTGTACAGTATGTATATCTATGCATAGGTCTTTGTTTTAGTTCGGTTATTGCTAAAATCTCCACTGAATACCCAGTTTAATAAAAAAACAACAACACTGTGTTTTCCAAGTTGGGCTAAATTAAATGTGGCCAGAGTTTCCTCCTTGGTTTGGGATTTCAATTAATTTTAATCTCAGTAAGTGAGACAGTTGCATGTGGATCACATATTTCAAGAAATGTCTAGGTGATCCGATTCCTCGGGCCCTTTGGTAAACTAGAAAATGAAAGTTGCCTGGAAAAATGAACTGAAATGGTCAGTCTGTTGGAAAACCCAAGCAACTCCCTGAGAGTGATCTGTTCCTTCATTTATGAAAGGCAACATTTAAGAGATGTCAGACAATGAGTTCCTCATGCTTTCACTTAATTGGATGGATTCAAGACGATGCTGCATTACTACCCTGCACAGTATTTGCTATGATCAATTATCTTGCAATGCCATAAGTCATGGCTTAGGTATTATGCTAATACAACCAAAGAACAGAGAGTGTGACCTTTCAACCTAGCCAAAGTACAACATTCAAAAGGCATAAAAATGGTCTCTGTTCCTGGAATTGTCCTTTTAGAAAAGAAGATTTTCAGTGAAGCTTTGAGCTCACTGTGGGCAGGGAATGTGTCTGTTGTTAAATCGTACTCTACCAAGCACTTAGAACAGTGCTTTGCACACAATCGCCACTCAATAAATGAAATTGGATGAATGAATGAATAAGCAGTCGAATACTATTGGATAGAATATTAAAAGTTTGATTTTGCAGCTCATTTTTATAACTCACTTTCGTTCTGTAATGCACACTCATTAGGATGGATACAAAGGGAAGACATTATAGAAATATTTAAATAGGTTAGCTTGAAAAACAGCATCATGATTGTTTTGAAAATGTTTTTAATAATTATTCATAACTACTTTTTTGGTCCACACTGCTATTAGAACAGTGCATTCAAGTTTCCAAACTAAACAGAGAATATGTAGCTCAAAATATCTATTTGAATGTGCCATATTTTTCTACCTGAAAATTAAAGGACTTGATGAAGGAAATCTGAAGGGCACAAAGAATAGTCATTAATTGGAGCACACATATTTTATAGAAATATGCCTGGATATTTTCTTTTTTTTTTTTTTTACTTTTGCAAGCTTCAAAGGTGTCAAATTACAAAGTGTAATGTAGCACGCTTTCAAAACCGAAAATACTGCTGTTGTGCAATAACTCTAAGAAAGAGGAGAATACCTTTTAACGGTAGTGTAAATTAGTTACAGACCACCCGCTTGCACAGAATAAATTATAAAATCACTGGGAATTTGGATGACTTTACAGTAGTTTTAACAGTTATGTGTACATAGTCTAAACTGATAGGACTTTAGAGAGGCAGATTGGGAAGTTATTCGGCAATTCATTAGTGAAAATCACTTGACTAGGAGGCTAATCCAAGTGAGTCTGGAAAATTGAGAAGCAGAGGTGACCAGCCCCTCAATATCTGTTGTCTCATCTCTTTATTTTTGGAAGTAGTGTGCCCTAGAAGAAAGATCAAGGGATTGGGAGTCAGAGGATCTGTGTTCAAATCCCTATCCCTAGTCTTCCAGTTGTTTTTTTACATGACCTTGGGTGATTCACTTAACTTCTCTTTGCCTCAGTTTTCTCATCTGCAAAATGGGGATTCAACACCTCTTCTCTGTCCTACTTAGACTTTGAGACCCTTGGGGGACAGAGACTGATTATCGTGTATGTATCCCAGTATTTGGAACATAGTAAGTGCTTAACAAATAGCACCGCCATTTTCGCCTAATGCTTCCTCCCTATTCTGAGGCTGGCTCTACCTCCTCTGAGTCCTCTCCAAGTCTTCCCTCTATCCACAGTCCTATCTGTCCTCTCATGTTCAACACCAATTATGGCTCTGTCCCCACCGCCTTCTTCTCTAACCACTGACAACCTTGTTACTTACTTTGCTCACAAGATAGAGGCCATCAGATGTGGTGGACATTCTCAAGGGCCATTATTAACTCCCTTAATTTCATCCACTCCATCTTCCTTATTTCCTTCTTTTCCAGGAGGATTTCTCCCACCTTTTCCTCAGTTTCACCTTTCTGCCTATCCTTGAACTCTTTTCTCTCTCCCTTCATAACCCACTTCTACTTTTCAAAACAGAAACTACGTTAGGCTCGTGAGAATACGAGATATGTGATTAGAATCCAGAGCTTGGGACTCTTAATCCAGGGCTCATTCCACTAGGCCACAAATCATGGATGAAAACCTGGTAAAAATCACCATTCATGATGTTTTATTTATTTACTGAAAAAAAAAAAATCAAGCACAGAACTATATGCATGATGCTTAATATATCTGGACAAAAAAGTACTATTTGACAAAAAATGATTAACAAAAACAAATTTCTTCCAAAGCCCAATTAAATTGCAGCGCACATGTATTAACTGGGATTTTTTTGAAAAGGTTATAAAGTGCTATGAAAGTATGTATTTTTCATGCTTATGACTCCCTTTATAATATTTCTAAGCATTAGGAAGTGTTATAATTTATTTTGTAATGAACAATATGTAATGAAGAATATGATTCTTCTGGGAATTACATCTCACTTTGCGGTTCTTTCCTGAAAATTTAATATTTGGAATGAATATGAGTTATCCCACAAATCTAGGAAATAGAAAATGAAAATAATAAGTAACCACTGTCCCCTAAAATTACAGACACATCCTCTACAAAGCTGACTAGAAATCAGGGGAAACACAATGCCTATAGACCTAGACCTGGTGGTGAGGAAAAAATATTTTCTTTATTTTTTTTGCAAAGAGTGAAAATTTTTCTGGGCAGTATGAGTCATTAACCTCTTGGGAAATTGATGATGGTTCAGTTTTAGAGCATTCCATGTGGCTCTGATAATCTGACTTTATAAAAATCATAACACAAATCACCCACCATGTCTACTTTTGTGTATGGATCTTTATCTTTTGAGCAGTCTTATGATTGCATGATAAAATTATCTTTACGCTCTTGGTATTTAACTTGAGTGTCTGCCTCCTTTTCAGAAGTCATTGGTTTGTTAGGATACACAATAGAAGCTAGAAAGATGGACATAGTACAAGTTAATTTCCTTGTTTATCCACATACATTCAGTTTTTGGGTTTTTTTTTGCCCTGAGACCTTAGTTTGGAAGGCCTCAACCTTCGATTTGGTATCTTTGGAGTTGAAATCCCAAAGACATACATACCTCAATGTCCATCAGCTCCTGGATCTTGCATGTCATATAATGCTTTGAAAAGCATAGTCAATCATAAGTATGTTAGCTAAAATTGATTCCAGACATGTATTCAGGAATATCTTTTTTTCCAGGTATCCCTTATTCTAATGGTACTATAGCCAATATGCACTTATCCGATCGATAGACTTAAATTAGTGGCATTAATATAAATGGGGTTTCCTTTCCTTAATCCTTAAGGTTAGAAAAGCCTGGGGGAGTGCTTCAGAAAGTACCTCTTGTTCCATTTTTACAAGCGATGCAATTAAGTGACAGTGCCCATCATACTTTCAAGGCTCAGCCGGGTTATTTTGGGAATGTCAAGCAGTCTAATGTTATCAATTTCCAAACCCAGTGGGCTGAATTTCTCAGGAGTTTAGTGATGTCAGACATTTTATAGATTTTAGGGATATATAAGACTAAATGGCAATGTTGGTGTTAGGGAATCTATGAGGATATTCGGATTTGCTTTTGAGTCTGAATGCTCGGAAGTACCATGTTTACTGATGGGTATGACACACAAAGCAGCTCACCGTTAAGGCAAAGTAAATGTTAAATAACTCACATCTGTACAGAACTGGTGCACTGCTTCTTTGAATCTTCCTCACATGGATAAAACTAGGACAAGTACAATTGTAGTGAGCAACCAAGCTTGCTGCGGTCCTTGAACTGATCGGGAAAAGGCTCATTTCAATATAGTGAGTTATCCTAAGTATCAACGATAGACATGCTGTTCTATGCTTTTTAAACTGATGGTAAACTGTACCTTAGTAAAAGTGATTTTACACTAGAAAGATAACAAAACCCCAAGAACCAGTGGATGTCATTTCTGGATCAGGTGTACCATGAGAAAGCAACTCATCTTGTCTTTGCTTCATAAAATTTAACAATTCTCAAATATTCTTTTGATGGTAACCAAAATTTGCATAGTATCAAATTGACCGAAATTGGCTGCAAGTTAAACTCTAATTTTACCTCAAACTTCCTCATGAAATGGGCTCAGAATAAAATACTGTAAAACGAAGAATTTTGGACAGTTTACAGTGAGGAGCTGAACTGAAGCAGTTTCTGTATTTAAGGGTTACCTAAATACAAAACAGTATCTAGGGACAACAGGAAAAACAAACAATTCTTTGGTTACTTGTTACTTAGCTAATTAATCAATTGGTGAATTTTATTGAGGATTACTGAGCTTTATAATAAAGACTTGGGAGAGTATATCAGAAGGATTTCAGTTAAGAAAGTGCATCTTTTTGGGCTACGAATCCCGCTATTTGGAAACCAGTGCAGTCTAGTGGAAAGAGAATGGGCCTGGGAATGAGAAGACATGGGTTCTAATCCTGTCTCGTGGGTGACCTTGGGCGCATAGCTTAACTATTGCTTGCAATGGTATCTATTAAGTGTTTACTATGTGCCAGGCACTGTACTAAGCATTGCATTCTGTGCCTCATTTTTCTCATCTGTAAAATAGGGATACAATTCCTGTTCTCTATCCCTCTCAGGCTGTGAGGTTAATGATGGACAGGTGCTGGGTCTGACCTGACTATCCTGTATCTACCTCAGGCCTCAGTGCAAAGCTTGAGTAACTCTTTGGTACAAAGCTCAGTAACTCTTCCCCCTCCTCTTCCTGGAAAAATTATTTCTCCATCCTTATTGACACCCATGTCCATCATCCTCACCAGTTGTTCCAGACATTTAACTACCTCTTTAAACCCCCTGTCCCCCGATCTCCCCCATCCCTTGCCCCTAATGACCTGGTCACCTACTTTATTAAGAAAATTGACACTATCAGTCCTGATCTCCCTAAAATCTCCCTTGCCCCTCCCCAGTCTCTCCCCACTTCTTCTTCAACACTCTCATTTTACCCAGCAGTATCTTTAGAGAAGATCTCCTGCCTTCTTTCAAAATCCAGCCCCTCCACCTGTGCATCCAACCCCATTCCTCCGCACCTTATCAGAACACTTGCCTCCTCCCTTTATTCCTCCCTTATTTCCATCTTCAACTGTTAGCTCTCGAATGGCTTCTTCTCCACTACTTTCAAACATAATTATGTCTCCCCTATCCTAAAAAACCCTCCCTTGACCCAAGGCTCCCTTCAGATATCACCCCATCTCCCTCCTCTCCAAACATCTTGAGCGAATTGTCTGCACCTGCTGTCTCAAATTCCTCTCTTCCAGTTCTCTCTGTGACCCCCTCTAATCTAGCTTCCATCCCCTTCCCTCCACAGAAACCATCCTTTCAAAGGTCACCAATGATCTCCTTCTTGCTAAATCCAGTGACCTCTACTCCATCCTAATCCTCCTCAACCTCTCAGCTGCTTTCGACACTGACGACCCACCCCCTTCTCCTGGAAACATTACCCAACTTTGTCTTCACTGACATTGTCCTCCCCTGGCTCTCCCTCTCTCTCTCTGGCCACACATTCTCAGTCTCTTTTGTAGGCTTCTACTCTGCCTCACACCCCACAACTATGGGGGTCCCTCAAGGTTCATTTCTGGGTCTCCTATTTTCCATCTACACCTAATCCCTTGGAGTACTCAATCTTTCCCATGACTTCAACTACCACCTCTAAGCGGATGATACCCTACTCTTCATCTCCAGACCTTATCTCTCACCCACTTTGCAATCTTGTCCTGTCTTCCTGTCTTCAAGATATCTCTACTTGGATGTTCTCCTGTCACCTCAAACTTAATATGTGTAAAACAGAACAGTCTACCAATCAGATCCTTCCTGGGGGAAACAATCTGAGGAAGCGACCCATGAACAGCCCATAAAGCAGTGTTTTTAACTGGTGGAATATAATCAAAAGAGTCTTCAGGAACCTGTCATGACTTGTGGTGGGTCATGTTTTAGCAAGGCACATACTTCTTGCATTTCCTACAAATAGTAGGAGCAGGAGATAGTGGGAAGAAGATGTAATAGAATAATAATAATAATGGATTTGTTAAGTGTTTACTCTGTGCAAAGCCCTGTTCTAAGTGCTGGGAAGGTTATAAGGTAATCAGGTTGTCCCATGGGGGGCTCACAGTTTTAATCCCCATTTTACAGATGAGGGAACTGAGGCACAGAGAAGTTAAGTGACTTGCCCAAAGTCACACAGCTGACAGTTGGCAGAGCTGGGATTTGAACCCATGACCTCTGACTCCAAAGTTCGGGCTCTTTCCACTGAGCCACGCTGCTTCTCCTACTATACATATGTCAGTAGTATGAGATCACTGAACAAACAGTTGAACGTGCAAAAAATGCTGAGGACAAGAATAAATTACATGAATGCTAAGGGTAAGTGCTGTATTTTATGGTATTTGTTAAGCATTTACTATGTACCAGGCCCTGTACTAAGTGCTGGGGTAGATACAAGGTAATCAGGTTGAAAACAGTCCCTGTCCCATATGGGGCTCACCGTCTTAAATCCCCATTTTACAGATGAGGTAACTGAGGCCCAGAAAAGTTGAGACTTGCCCAAGATCACACAGCAGACAAGTGGCAGAGTCGGGATTAGAACTCAGGTCCTTCATACTCCCAGTCCCGTGCCCTATCCACTAGGCCATGCTGCTTTCCACATGTTGCCATATTCTTAATGGGAAAGTCCAACAGTGTGTAATAGTCCACGGGGCTGATTTTCTGGTTTACCCTTGCCCATCCAGGTGAAAGAATGAGATAGTTTTAATACCAGCTCAAGTGAAGAGGAGAAAGTACGGGTCCTCTTGGGGATTGGACCCAAGGGGGAAAATTCCAGTCCAAATGGTTCCTATAGAGTGATGGTAATCCCACCCAGGTCCACTGTGGCTTAGTGGCAAGGGAACAGAAATGGGGAGTTGGAAGACCTGGGTTCTAACTCTGGCTCTGCCATGTTTTTCTTTTTTTATGGTATTTGTTAAGGGCTTAATATGTGTTAAACTCTGTCCTAAATTCTGGGGAAGATACAAATTAATTAGGTTGTGCAGAGTCCCTGTCTCACTTGAGTTTCCCTGTATATATAGGAAGGAGAAAAGGGAAACTGAGGCATAGAGAAGTTAAGGGGCTCACCCAAGGTCATGCAGCAAGCAATTGGCAGAGCCCATGTGGAACAGGGGATATGCCCAACCCAATTTGCTTGTATCCACCCAGTGCTTAGTACAGCACCTGAAACACAGCAAGCACTTAACAATTACCACAATTATTATTAATTATTATTATTATTATTATTATTATTATTATTATTACTAGGCTTTTGGGAAAGCACAAAAGAAAAGAATACTTCTCTGTGCTGGAGGAATTTTTAATTTGATTGTGATTGGTTGCTGAATGAAGTAGACTCTTCAGAAGATTCAAACACCTGGAATATTCATCAGGATGCAATCCAGCCCCTGGAAATAATATTCTTCCTCTGCTGCATGTCCATGATCCCCCATTCCCTCTCCATCCAAATGGCCACTAGAGTGGTACAGGCGCATGTCTTATGCTGGCTTGGATACTGGATAATTTCCCTTACCTATTTACCTCCTCTGGACTCTTCACTCTCTAATCCATTCTTCATTCTGCTGCCCAGATCCTTTTCCTAAATTATAATCACACCATCTCTCCCATTTCTTCGATAATCTCCAATGGTTGCCTATTCCTTACCTCAGTAAGCAGAAACTCCTGACAATCAGCTTTGAGGAACGCTATCAGTTCTTCCCCAGTTCTCTCTAGCATACGTTCTTCAATCCTTTCAAGCTAGCCTACTCACTGTGCCACAATCTCTTCTATCCCACTGCTGAACACTTACTTCCAGAAGCCACCTCCTCCACCACCTCCTGCAAACCACAGTTCTCTAGCTCTATTTTCTCTAGAAGGCTTTTCCCAATTAAGTTCTAATGAACTACAAGTAGTGCATGCTCAATAAATTCTTTTTACTGACTGACGAATTGATTGATCTTTCGCTTACATAATCTGCTCTTTCTTGCATCTTGCTACTCTTTCCCTTGTTCACTGTCTGATGGACTTCTGCAGTGACTGGCAAGATTCCCTTTCCTTCCTCTGTTCACTAAGACCAGTAACATTAGTTGTCCCATTCTAGGAGGAAAGATCAAACTGAGGAGAAATACATTTGTCTGTTCTAACACCTCACTCTCTATGTGTCAAGCAAATCAACAGCCAGAAATGTGGATAGTGCCTAGCTTTCCACAAATTACTTTTATGTCATTACAAATTCTTCAAGTTTTCTCTTGGTGAGTACAATATAAACAGCACTGTCAAGCTCAAAGCTCTTCCCTATTACTTTACTCCAGAAATCAACCTGTGTTTATGTTGAATTGGACTTTTTCCCCTTTCCTCTTAACCTAGACCTTATTATCATCATAGATTTGCAGCAATTTAGCAGACCAAACATTGAACTTGCCTGAGTTCAATTTCTCACATAGTGTACACCAGACCCTTTCTGTGGTCTGCGAAATCCTCATACACAATGAACGATCTTAAATGCCAGCCTTTTAAATGGCATCAGGACTTTGCCCAGCACTGACTGAGCAATTGGGTCACTGCTGTTCTGTTCTCTCTGCAAACAGTTTTCCTATAGGAGATGAAGAGGTTGCAGGAAATGACATGTCCTGGCTAGAAGGAAATTTCTAATTCTCTCCCAGTGAAGGCATCAATGTGGGCACAAAACATAAAGAATCAAGAACCACACATTCCCTCTTCCATGCAGAACTCCTTAGAGCTGCTTGAGACATGTAGCAGTCTCTCAATCCCTGTAGTTATTTTTTTTAATGGTATTTGGTAATCACTTACTGTGTGCCAGGCACTGTACTTAGCACTAGAATAGTTACAAGAAAATCATATTGGCCACAGTCCATGCCCCACATGGGGCTCACAGTCTGAATGTCCATTTTTAAGATGAGGTAACTGAGTCACAGAGAACTTAACTGCTCCCTCCAAGGTCATAGAGAAGAAAACTGGAGGAGCTGAGATTAGAAACTGGGTCCTTTGACTCTCAGGTCCCTGCTCTAAATTCTAGGCTACACTGCTTCTGTACTTGTGGGGACTGAGAGAAAACTGACTGCAATAATAATAATAAATAATAATAATAATGGCATTTGTTAAGTGCTTACTATGTACAAAGCACTGTTCTAAGCTCTGGGGGGGATACAAGTGATCAAGCTGTCCCACATGGGGCTCACAGTCTTAATCCCCATTTTACAGATGAGGTAACTGAGGCTCAGAGAAGTTAAGTGACTTGCCCAAGGTCACACAGCAGACATGTGGCGGAGCCGGGATTCAAACCCACGACCTCTGACTCCAAAGCCTGTGCTCTTTCCACTGAGCCACGCTGCTTCTCTAGCTCTATCCAGTCTACTGAAAACAAGGAAAAGAGTCAATGCATAAAGTGAAGGCCGTATAGGACTAACTGAACGACTGCAGCACCTGTACAATAATTAACAAATCAATATAGCTTAAGTGTGTTTGACAGTGGAAGTTCCACTTAAAGCTAGAAAACGAACAACCGTATAGTTTTGATAGTTCATAAAATCCTCCATATGGGATAAAATAATTCTTTGCTAAATCTGCTTGCTACGAAACATGTGGAAAATTCACTTACGGGTTCTGTTCTGTGATTAGAAAGCAGATTAGGCTTTTTACAAAGAGCTAGCAAAGGGGAAAAAAATCTGCCAGTTTTACTTAGAGAACTGTAAGGCAGCATACGTGTAAGGCATGTCAGTGTCTATTGGAAAAGTCTGGCAGACATTCGCCAGTCATCTGCACTCTGCCATGGAGAAAACACATTGGGAATCCATGGGCAAGGTTCCCTAAGCTGTTTCTAGTCAGTATCCTTTGCAGCTGACACAGTGCATAAGGGTCATTCCATTTTCCCCTGCCTCTTCTCTCAAGTAGAACTGGCTAGGGAGACGATTGCTTCTGCAGTGTCTGCCCAAATGGAACAGAGTCAATAGGAATGGAAGAAAGGGAAAGAAACACCTGTGTTTGGAGGAAACAGAATCTATCCAAGTGTTTCAACCAACATTTGCATCTTTTCTGAATTCCTCAGCCTATCAGTGTTCCAAGTCGATTTAAAATATTATGATATTGTGTTGTTGTTTTCCAGGAGCTCAATATTGACTGCAGGGGAATAAAGCTGGCTTTATCCTCCTCTTCCTCCTCTTCTAATAATGATAAGAATAATAACTGGAATTTGTTAAACACTTTCTACATTTTAAGCACCTGTGTAGATACAAGCTAATCAGGTTGGACAGTCTAGCCTCTTAAGACAGTGGAGCAAACACAAATGCTTTCTTTTCATTCATTCAATCTTGTTTATTGAGCACTTACTGTGTGCAGAGCACTGTACTGAGTGCTTGGAAAGTACAAGTTGGTAACACATAGAGACGGTCCCTACCCAACTGTGGGCTCACAGTCTAGAAATGATAGTGGATTTGCAGATTTTTTTTTTGGTGTTTGTTAAGCGCTTACTATGTGCCAAGCCTAGTTCCAATGCCTGTCTGCTAGTGGTTACTGTGTCCAATAAGCCTTCTTCTCCTCCTCCTCCTCCTCTTCTTCTCTGCATATTCAAAGCACATGATGTCATAGTTTGCCCTGGGCTAATGAACCTTGTCTGCTGTTTTGCCCACTGACTTGCCACTGTCCTGGAGTGTTAGTTGCAGTTTCTGTGGCAGGATAGTGGGAGCAGGAATCAGGAAGAGGAGTCAAACTGCTCCAGAAGTGGCTCCCCTTGTGATAAGGGGATTTATTCATTCATTCAATAGTATTTACTGAGCGCTTACTGTGTGCAGAGCACTGTACTAAACGCTTGGAAAGTACAATTCAGGAAGAGATAGAGACAATCCCTACCCAACAATGGGCTGTCACAGGGCTCCTGACCCTACGTATATTCTTGCACCAATGTAGCCTTCTATTTGTATTGGACATTCTTCACCCTAGGTGGGCAAGTGATAGGAAATGATTAGATCTTCAATTTTATACCCAATTTTCTAAGTGGATACATATCTCCCTGTGCAGAATATCAGACTCTGTCTAAAAGCAGGGTCTGCCCACCTAGAACTGGTCAAATGAGGCACTGTAGGCAATGCTAACTGGAAGTCAACCCACCAAATGACTACCTTCACATCAATTTCACGAGAGAATTTCTCAGCACTCTGTATCACAATCATCATCATCAATGGTATTTTTTGAAGCACTTACTATATACAAAGCACAACATAGCCTAGTGGCAACAGCACAGGCTTGGGATTCAGAGCTCATGAGTTCTAATTCTGGATCCACCACTTGTCTGCTGTGTAACTTTGGGCAAGTCACTTAACTTCTCTGTGCCTCAGTTACCTCATCTGGAAAATGGGGATTGAGAATGTGAGCCCCATATGAGACAGGAACTGCGTCCAACCTGATTACCTCATATCTATCTCAGTGTTTAGAACAGTGCTTGGCACATACAGATGCTATAATTATTATCATTACTATTACCAGGAGGTTGGAAGAGTACAACAGAGTCAGTGGACCATTTCTCTGCTCACAACAAGTTTATAGACTTAGGCCTGGTCAAATTTCCAGCTTCTGAGACAGCTGATAGATGCTCCATAGAATAGTCTACAGGAAAGTTACTTTTTCGGCAGTGTGGCTCAGTGGAAAGACCACGGGTTTTGGAGTCATAGGTTATGGGTTCAAACCCCAGCTCTGCCAGTTATCAGCTGTGTGACTTTGGGCAAGTCACTTTACTTCTCTGGACCTCATTTACCTCATCTGTAAAATGGGGATTAAGATTGTGAGCCCCTCAAGGGACAACCTGATCACCTTGTAACCTCCCCAGCACTTAGAACAGTGCTTTGCACATAGTAAGGGCTTAATAAATGCCATTATTATTATTATTATTGTTAATAAGAAATGGCAGATGCAGAAGAGTCAAATGATTTGCTAGGGTCCTGAAGGCTTTTACTTCTAATGTTTTTTTTTTTTTCTTTCTCGTGAACAAAAGCTGGAGACCAACTCTTATGCCATTTTGACTCTGCAGAATACCCTTGACTACAGTCATCACCGGATCACTCTGTTAGACAAGTGCGGGCATTTAGGATCATGCTCTTACTGCAGCGGTTCAGTTTCTAAAAGATTCATTCTCAACATTAAACGGTGGTTTTAACAGATTGAACTATTTTAATCTGAATAAGTCTACAGATTGCAGGTCACAGTGTAGCAGGGTAGGACTGATGCTGCTATTCACACCTGTCTAATTCTCAGGCCTAGAAAATTACCAAGAGCAATGACAGTTTGACTCCACCACTGTTCTCTAGGAAAGAGAAGAAGCCCAGTGCCAGTGACTCCCACCTTCCCAGGCTTCTACTCAGTCAAAATATTAAACAGAGGAAAATGAATATGAGTTCCTGCTGGCCTATGATTTTCAATGAGGTAAAGAACCTGAGGAGACACATTTGGAAGATTTTCAATCTAGCCAAGGTGTAGGCTGTGCCAATTCCCAAATGACATCAAGATGTTATCAGTAAAACTACAAGCCCTGTCTAGTATGAAAGGGAGAGGAAAGTTAGGAGTTTGAAAACATTCTCAGACTTCAAAGGTCTTTGGTAAGAGGGTAGGATAACTTTGGGAAAGTTGCACAATATTTTTTCAGTAGTATGACATGCTTGATATAGCTTAAATCCATTAGCCTGGTGGAAAAAGCAGGAGTTTTAGTCAGGTGACCAAGATTCTAATTAATGATGGCAAATGTTAAGCGCTTCTTTATGCCAAGCACTGTTCTAAGTTCTGGGGTAGATACAAGGTAATCAGGGTGTCCCAAGTGGGGCTCACGGTCTTAATCCCCATTATACAGATAAGGTAACTGAGGCCCAGAGAAGTAAAGTGACTTGCCCAAAGTCACATCGCTAAGTGGAGGAGCTGGGATTAGAACTCATGACCTCTGACTCCCAATTCTGCGCTCTAACCACTAAGCCAAGCTGCTTCTACACTGATTTCTACACTGATTCTAGTCCTAGGCCTATCATTCATTCAATCGTATTTATTGAGCACTTACTGTGTGCAGAGCACTGTACTAAGCGCTTGGGAAGTACAAGTTGGCAACATATAGAGACGGTCCCTACCCAACAACGGGCTCACAGTCTAGTCTTGGATAAATCAATTAATCTCTCTGGGTCCTAGTTTCCTTCATCTGTAAAATGGGAAATTAGATTCTGATCCCCATTTGGGACAGGGTTTGTAACCCTTCGTTGTGTCCAGGGATCATATTGAATAATTAATCATTCATTCATTCAATCATATTTATTGAGCACCTATTGCATGCAGAACACCATACTAAGTGCTTGGAAAGTACAATTCAACAACAAAGAGACACTATCCCTGCCCACATTCTTTTATTGCACTCTTCCCAAGAGCTTACTAGAGTTCTCTGCATGTGGTAAGCACACTATGAATAGCGCTGATTAATGGATTGATTGTACCAGCCTGATAACTTTGTATCTGTCTCAGGCATTAGTACAGAGTAAGCACTTAGTAAATGCCATGATTTTTGCTGTTGTTTTCAGATTCCAGAAAACCAAGGGCTTCAGTTTTACTGGGGCACATGACAGATTCCTTCTGGAGGAAGGTCTCGTGGGGCGGGGTTCATCAAATCCACCATCAGGAACTCCTTTTGTCCGACTTGTACTTCCCAAGCGCTTAGATCAGTGCTCTGCACGTGGTAAGGGCTCAATAAACACGATTAAATGAATGGATGAATTAATAAATAGAAAAGTCTTTTCTCCTCAAACCCTTCCTCTCTTCCTCGTTTCTAAATATCCCAGCCCAGAGGCATTCTCCCCCTTCTTGCTGAGGTCCTGGTGTACGTTGGGAAGGGTCATTTTAAATTTCTGTTGCTATCATTCGGAAAGGTAGACATTTAGGTTTCTGTCAGATAATAAAGTAATGAATCTGAATGATAGTCTGGACCTCTGGGAAATGTCAAATACCTTCAAAATTCCTAAAGATAGTAAGTCCAGAATCATCTGTATGCAAGTGCCTGTGCTCTGAAGGCATATCCAGAAGGGGACGTGCAACATATAATGGAACCAATTACATGGCCAGCACAGTGTTAGGACTCAATATTAGCTTAAAGGAAAATAGAGATTATGTAGCACTAGGTACCAGGGAAATGTAAACATAGTCAAATATCTTCACTGATGACACCAATTTGCAAACTGTCACCCGATTCTGAGACTTTGGGAGTAGGCTATCAGATAACCAATTAGACCAAAATGTAGAAACATGAGTTAAAATACTTTTTCAGAGGTTAGAAGATGAAAAACATTGTCAAAGGAATATCAAGATTTAGATGAACCAAGTCAGAGATAGAATCAGATTCACTCATGGTTACAAAAGTAGGAAATGGAACATACAAGTCATTTCAGTTGAACAATAGTATTTACTGAGCATCTACTATGTGCACTGTACTAAGCTCTTGGGAGAGTATAATAGAGTGAGGAGACACATTTCTTACCCTCAAGGAGTTTCCAATCTATTCACTCAATCATTTGTTGAGTAATTACTGTTTCCAGAGCACTGATCGAAGCACTTGGGAGAGTATCGTATAGCAATAAGTAGACACACCCACTGCCCCCAGTGAGCTTACAGTCTAGAGGGGAAGACAGACATTAATATAAATAAATTATAGATATGGTCATAAGTGCTGTGGGGATGGAAGGGGGAATCTGGCAGAAGAGGGAGACAAAAATTCATTTTTTAGATAGGAAGTGAAAGGAAAGTTATGGAATAGTGAAGAGATGTATGTGGATGAATAAGTGCTTAAATAGAATGGAATTCAACATGTACAGAAGTGCGATCAGGGGCTTAAATCTACCCAGAGTAGACATCTGGTGAAACTATGCTGCCTTGCCCATGGGTGCCCTGCTGTGATACTCCTGCTGTTCTCTGCCTCTGGTCTGTCTAAGCAGATCCTTGATAGAATATTCTGAAGTACTTGATATTCACTCCACCCTCAGCCCCCCAGAACATTCAGTCAGTCAGTGGTACTTATTAAATGCTTTCTTTGGGCAGAACACTATAATTACAAGTTGGAAAAGTACAATAAAATATACTTGGTCAAAACGACCCCTGCCTATAGGTTTTTGAGGGACAGGGAGTTAAGGAATGAACTCTTTTTAGAAAAAATCATCTGGGTAGCAGAATGAAATATGAGGAAGAGGCAGGAGGCTGGGAGGACAGTGAGCAGGCTGATGCGATAGTCAAGGAGGACTATTTGGCTCAGTGTGGTAGCAGTTTGGATGGAGAAGAAGAGGTGTGTTCTAGAATTGTTGTAGAGGTAGAATCAACAGGATTTGGAGACAGACTAATTATGTAGGTTGAATGAGAAAGATGCATTGAAGTTAATGCCAAGGTTACAGTTGGGTGAAAGAAGGAGTATGTGAGCCCATTTTGGGGTAGGGATTGTCTTTATCTGTTACTGAATTGTACTTTCCAAGCATGTAGTACAGTGCTCTTCACACAGTAAGTGCTCAATAAATACAATTAAATGAATGAATGAAGGAGTATAGTGGTGTTGTCTACAGTTATGGAACAATCAAGGGGAGGACAGGGTTTAGGTGGAAAGATTTGGATATTTCAAGTTAGTAGGATGTCTAAGTGGAGATGATCTGGACAGCAGGTTCATTCATTCATTCATTCAATTGTATTTATTGAGCGCTTACTGTGTGCAGCACACGGTACTAAGCACTTGGGAAGTTCGAATCGGCAACATATAAAGATGGTCGCTACCCAACAATGGGCTCACAGTCTAGAAAGGGGAGACAGGCAACAAAACAAAAGGCTGGTAATTGTAGAGTTGGGAATCATCCATGTACAGATGGTGGTTGAAGCCACAGGAGTGACAGATTTCCCCTGGGAGGTGGATGTAGATGAAGGATAGAAGGAGACCCAGAACTGAGTCTTGAGGGACTCCCACAGACCAAATGGGATAATTGTGCGGAACATTGTGCGGAACAAAGCATCGGCCTAAATTATTTATCATTAATATTTCATTTTTGCTTGTCCTTTCAGTGGATCTATGTAAACATATAAGCAGTCTGGGTCTCAGTTTCCTGACATTTTGATTGCAGCTTGTCTTGCTGGAAAGGGTCCAGGACTGGGATCTGGTCAGTGGGCACCACCATTTGCCTGCTGGGTGACTACTTGCAAGTGATAACTTCTCTGTTCTTCGGGGTTTTCATTTGTAAAATGAATGTACGGTATCTGTTTCTCCTACCTAAGACTGGAATCATGTAGAACATAGGGATTGTGTCTCATCTGGTCAAGAATAACACCTGTAACCTTGGTGCTTTCCTTGACTCATCTCTCTCATTCAATCTACGTATTCAATAATAACTAAATCCTGTTGGTTCCATCTCCACAACATCACTGAAATCTGCCCTTTTCCTCTCTATCCAAAGTGCTACTGCATGAAACCAATCAGCCTATCCGGCCTTGATTATACTGTTTCAGCCTCCTTGTTGAAGGCCTCCTTGGAGGCCTTCCCAGACTGAGCCCCTTCCTTCCTCTCCCCCTCGTCCCCCTCTCCATCCCCCCATCTTACCTCCTTCCCTTCCCCACAGCACCTGTATATATGTATATATGGTTG
The DNA here is from genome assembly GCF_015852505.1 of Tachyglossus aculeatus. Taxonomy (NCBI): domain Eukaryota; kingdom Metazoa; phylum Chordata; class Mammalia; order Monotremata; family Tachyglossidae; genus Tachyglossus; species Tachyglossus aculeatus. The sequence continues at coordinate 24,922,951 of NC_052069.1, forward strand.
TACATATTTATTACTCTATTTATTTATTTATTTATTTTACTTGTACATTTCTATCCTATTTATTTTATTTTGTTGGTATGTTTGGTTCTGTTCTCTGTCTCCCCCTTTTAGACTGTGAGCCCACTGTTGGGTAGGGACTGTCTCTATGTGTTGCCAATTTGTACTTCCCAAGTGCTTAGTACAGTGCTCTGCACATAGTAAGCACTCAATAAATACGATTGATTGATTGATTGATTGACCACCCTGCCTCCTGTCTCTCCCCATTCCAGTTCATACTTCATTTTGCTTCCTAGATCATTTTTCTATAGAAACATACAGGACATGATTCCCCACTCTTCAAAAAACTCCAATGGTTGCCCATCCAACCCCACATAATACAGAAACTCCTTACTATTGGCTTTAAAACACTCACATTGCCCACTCCCACCTCACCTTCCTATTCTACTGCAACCAAGCCCACACACTTTGCTCCTCTAAAGCTAACCTCCTCACTGTACCTAAGTCTCTTTTATCTCTCCACTGACCTCCTGCCCACATCCTGTATCTGGCCTGGAACAGTCTCCTTCCCTGTATCCGAGAGAGAATTACTCTCTTCCCCTTCAAATCTTTATTGAAGTCACATCTCCAAGAGGTCTTCCCTGTCTAAGCCCTCCTTTCTTCTCCCTCTCCCTTCTGAATCACCCTGATTTATTTCCTTCATTCATTCTCTGCTCCCAGCCCCAAAGCACTTTATGTCCATATCTGTCATTTATTTATTCATATTAATGTCTGTCTCTCCCTTTGGACTGTAAGCTCGTTGTGGGCAGGGAATGTGTCTGTTTATTGTTATATTGTATTCTCCCAAGTGCATAGTACAGTGGTCCGCACACAGTAAGTGCTCAATAAATAAGATTGAATAAATGAATGAATTTCTATATACCTCAAGGCTTACTACAGTGGATGGCACAAAAGAAGTAATTAATAATAATTACTATGAGTAATATATGAGTAATATGAGTAATATATTACTATAGTAATATAATTACTATAATCACTTCTAGACTGTGAGCCCACTGTTGGGTAGGGACCGTCTCTATATGTTGCCAACTTGTACTTCCCAAGCGCTTAGTACAATGCTCTGCACACAGGAAGCACTCAATAAATATGATTGATTGAATAATAATTACTATGATTATTATTGTTATTGTTGTTATTGTTATATTTTCTTTGGAATGAATATACCATTCATTTCATTACAACCTCATTAAGGTGATGTTGAGAATCAATAACTAATTGTTTTGAGCATAGATTAAATAAAAATAACACCACTCCAGTTACTACACAGGTTAAAGCAAAAGACTTTTCTTGGGGGAAATAAAGCTTTTAAGAATGCATATTTTAGTTAACATAAAAGGAAGCTTTAAATTAAATTACTTAAGTAAATCCATTATGATCTGACCAGATGAAAACCACTTGGGTCTGCCTAAATGAATTCACTTAAAACAAATATCCTGCACACTCAAACTACTTATTCAGTGAGCTACTGCTGCCCCTGCCAGATAAATTCTTCAAAGATTTATACAAAAGCATTATCAACTAGTCTGCCTCATTAAGACACTACATTTTAATCACATCTGCTTAGAGCTATTGGTTTGGCTGTCCCGACTCCTCTTCCGTTAGTTAGCCAACAAGCTCGCCGACCGCTCCAGCGAGTGGCTGCTAGATTATGGGGGGATTGGTAATCTTTTCTCCCTTAGAAATTGTCCTGGAACTTAATGAAGCGGTGTTTTCCAGTGTGAAATTAGACAAGGGAAAAGACAGCCGACACATATTCTGAATGGTTAAAGTGCAAATATTCACTGTGGGAATAAGGCAGCCAGGAATGAGTCAGGAAGTAGATTACATTCATCCAGAAGTGATCGGAAGCAAGCAAGTTCTCCCAAGAGTGATTTATTTGTCACCTAAAAAGCCCACTTCACATTTTATTAGTCCGAGGAAGAAAGGACCAGAGCATAGTGTCTTCCTGAAAGACAGATTTGGATTTTAAAGAGCAGTGGGAGCTGTTTTCTGTTGTTCTCCAGGACATGTGTCAGAGAATCGGGGTAGTAGATCTTCTTCACTGATGCTAATTGTGTGGTCACAGGTGACATCTTGTCCGAAGAGCATTTCCTTCTTCTTTCCTTGGTTCCATGATAGCAGAGAAGGATTGTGGTTCAGCAGAAGCAGGATGGTCATGCCATCCTCACCTGGGTATCTTTGTTTGGTGCTCTGGTAGCCCTACTCTCTTCTCTCCCATTTGACTTCAAATTTTCTACCCTTCACCCTTGGGAAGCAGTGTGTCTCAGTGGAAAGAGCCCGGGCTTTGGAGTCAGAGGTCATGGGTTCAAATTCCAGCTCCTCCAATTGTCAACAGTGAGACTTTGGGCAAGTCACTTCACTTCCCCAGGCCTCAGTTCCCTCATCTGTAAAATGAGGATGAAGCCTGTGAGCCCCCCGTGGGACAACCTGATTACCTTGTACCCCCCAGCACTTAGAACAGTGCTTTGCACATAGTAAGCGCTTGATAAATACCATTGTTATTATTCCATTTCAGATTTCTTACTATGTTTCCATGTTCTGTGCTTCCCACATAACTCCTCCATCCCCTCCCAGTGGCACTGCATATTTTTTTTTCAACGTGTTCATGATCTGGCTGACCCAGGCCCCAACAGATGTGGTGATCTCAGTAACTGCAGCTGAGGAAGGGGCTGGGGCATCCATGAAGCAAGGAGAAAGAAAAAGCAGCATGGACATGCTCTGCACCTAGTAAGTGCTCAATAAATGTGATTGAATGAATGACTGAATTCCTAACATACTCAAAAGGTGTATGTTTCGCTGTCAGAGTTTTAGTATTAGCATTAAGGATGGAATTTACTGAATGTAGCACTTAGTACCAGTAGCACTTTGACTGTGAGCCCCATCTGGCGCAGGGACCGTGTCTGACTTGATTAACTCCCCTCAAAAATCTCCAGTGGTTGCCTGTCAACCTATGAATCAAGCAAAAACTCCTCACTCTCAGCTTCAAGGCTCTCCATTACCTCGTCCCCTCCTACCTCATCTCTCTTCTCTCCTTCTACGGCCCAGCCCGCACCCTGTGCTCCTCTGCCACCAACCTCCTCACTGGGCCTCATTCTCACCTGTCCCACCATCGACCCCCAGCCCACGTCCTCCCCCTGGCCTCGAATGCCCTCCCTCCGCACATCCACCAAACTAGCTCTCTTCCTCCCTTCAATGCCCTGCTGAGAGCTCACCTTCTCCAGGAGGCCTTCCCACACTGAGCCCCCCTTTTCTTCTCCTCTTCCCCATCACCCCCTATCCTACCTCCTCCCCACCTCCACAGCACTTGTATATATTTGTACAGATTTATTACTCTATTTTACTTGTACATATTTACTACTCTATTTTATTAATGATGCTCATATAGCTATAATTCTATTCATTCTAACGGTTTTGACACATATCTACATGTTTTTTTTTGTCAGTCTCCACCTTCTAGACTGTGAGCCAGATGTTGGGTAGAGACCATCTCTATATGTTAATGAGTGCACACAGTAAGCACTCAATAAATACGATTGAATGAATTAACAAGTCTATTCCAGGGCCTAGAACAGTGTTGGACATTGAATAAGTGCTTAATAAATGTAATAGTAATGATAATAATTATAATAATATGTCCACTGATTGAAAAGCACTGTATTAATCACTTGGGAGAGAACAAGAAATTTAATAGACATTTTCCCTCTCTCAAATATCTTACAAATGAATAGAGTCAGGCACTATAATGAACTACAGGAAGGGGGAACAAATAGGATATAATAATAATAATAATAATAATAATAATAATAACAATAATAATAATAATAATAATAATAATAATATTTGTTAGGGGCTTACTATGTGCAAAGCACTGTTCTAAGTGCTGGGGAGGTTACAGGGTGATCAGGTTGTTCCATGGGGGCTCACAGTTTGAATCCCCATTTTACAGATGAGGTAACTGAGGCACAGAGAAGTTGTGACTTTCCCAAAGTCCCACAGCTGACAGTTGGCAGACCTGGGATTTGAACCCATAACCTCTGACTCCAAAGCCTGTGCTCTTTCCATTGAGCCACACTGCTTCTCACAGATACATAAATGAAGCAATGGGGAAGGGGAAGTATGAATACGCAACTTCTTTGGATGTGGAAGTATTGAAGTAGCAATAGGAAAATAGTTGGGGTTGGGAGATGATATGATAATGATGGTATTTGTTAAGTGCTTACTATGGGCCAAGCACTGTTCATTCATTCATTCATTCATTCAATTGTATTTACTAAGTGTTTACTGTGTGCAGATCACTGTGCCAAGCGCTTGGGAAGTACAAGTCGGCAACATAAAGAGATGGTCTCTACTCAACAACGGGCTCACAGTCTAGAAGGGGGAGACAGACAACAAAACAAAACATGTAGACAGGTGTCAAAATTGTCAGAACAAATAGAATTAAAGCTATACACACATCATTAACAAAATAAATAGTAAATATGTACAAATAAAATAAATAGAATAATAAATCTGTACAAATATATATATATACATATATATGTAAGTATATATATATATATATATATATATATACACATACAGGTGCTGTGGGGAAGGGAGGAGGAGAGGAAAAAGGGGGCTCAGTCTGTGAAGGCCTTCTGGAGGAGGTGAGCTCTCAGTAGGGCTTTGAAGGGAGGAAGAGAGCTAGCTTGGCAGAGCTCGACGGCGGGACAGGCCAGAACGAGGCCCAGTGAGGAGGTTAGTGGTGGCAGAGGAGCGGAGGGTGCGGGCTGGGCTGGAGAAGGAGAGAAGGGAGGTGAGGTAGGAGGGGGCAAGGTGATGGACAGCCTTGAAGCTGAGAGTGAGGAGTTTTTGCTTGATTTGTAGGTTGACAGGCAGCCAGTGGGGATTTTTGAGGAGGGGAGTGACATGCCCAGAGCGTTTCTGCACAAGGATAATCCAGGCACCAGAGTGAAGTATAGACTGAAATGGGGAGATGGAGAAGGATGGGAGAACAGGGAGGAGGCTGATGCAGGAAGCCAGTCAGGGTAGGATGAGAGATTGAACCAGTAAGGTAGCGGTTTGGATGAAGAGGAAAAGGCAGATCTTGGCAATGTTGCAGAGGTGTGACCAGCAGGTTTTGGTGATGGATTGGATGTGTGGGGTGAACGAGAAAGCGGAGTCGAGGATGACACCAAGGTTGTGGGCTTATGAGGTGGGAAGGCTGGTAGTGCCATCTACAGTGACGGGAAAGTCAGAGAGAGGGCAGGGTTTGGGAAGGAAGATAAGGAGTTCAGTCTTGGACATACTGAGTTTAAGATGGTGGGGTAGTTTTAGATGGCGGGGCACTGTTCTAAGCACTGGGGTAGAAACAAGGTAATCCGATTGTCCCACGTGGGGCTCACAGTCTTAATCGCCATTTTACAGATGAGGTAACTGAAGAACAGATAAGTGAAGTTACTTGCCCAAGGTTACACAGCAGACAAGCGGCGGAGCCAGGATTAGAGCACAGGATTTCTGACACCCAGTAAAGACTAGCTGTGGGCAGGGAACATGTCCACCAACTCTGTGATATTGTACCGTCTCAAGTACTCATTGCAGTACTCTCCACACAGTAAGTGCTCAATAAATATGAATTGATTGATTGATTGAAGGCTGATTGGAGAACGTGTTATTTCAAATGGGCCTTGGATATGAGGAGAGTACTGGTCTTCTGGATGTGAAGGGGGGAAGGAGTTAAGTTGGAAGAGGGCTTGAAGAAGTGCTCTGTGAAGAGAAAAAGTAATCCAGGCAGCAGAATGAAAGCTGGACTGGAGAATGATGAGACTGGAGGCAGGGAGTTCTTCAAGGAGGAAGCTGTTGCAGAAGTCATTAGGCTATTTCAAGTGTTTGGTGAGACAGAACTTCTTATCTTCCCACGCAACCCTGTCCTCCCTCTCACTGTCCCTTCACTGTAGATGGCACCACCATTCTTTTTGTCTCAGAAGACCATGGTCTTGGTGTTATCCTTAACTCTTCTCTCTCATTCAACCCACACACTCAATCCATCACTAAATCCTGTTGATTCCACCTTCACAACGTTGGTAAAATATCCCCCTTCCTCTCCATCCCAACTCCTATCATGTTAATCCGAGCACTTATCCTATCCCACCTTGACTGCTGTATTAGTCTCCTTGCTGCTCTCCATGCTTCCTGTCTCTCCCCACTCTAGTCCAAACTTCATTCTGCTGCCCGGATCATTTTTTTCACAAAAACATCCAGACCATGGTTACCCACTTCTCAAAAATCTCTAGGGGTTGCCCATCTATTGTCAAACAAAAACTCCTCACTATTGGCTTTAAAGCACTCAATCACACTGCCCCCTCCTATCTCACCTTGCTACTCTTCTCCTACAATGCAGCCCTTACAATTTGCTCCTCTAATACGAACCTTCTCACTGTATCTTGACCTCATCTATCTCGCCATCGACCTCTCAACCATGTCCTACCCCTGGCCTGTAACACCCTCCCTCCTCATATTTGATAGACAATACTCTCCCCCTATTCAAAACCTTTTAGAAGGACTAAGCCATCCTTTCATCTTCTTCCACTTTTTTCTGTATCGCCCTGACTAGCTCCCTTTATTCTTCCCTCCTCCCATCCCTACAACATGTATGACATATCTGTAATTTATTTATTTAAACCAATGTATGTCTCCCCCTCTAGACTGTAAACTCATTGCGGTCAGGGAATATGACTGTTTATTGTTGTGTTGTACTCTCCCAAGCATTTAGTATAGTGCTCTGCACACAGTAAGTGTTCAGTATTATGATTGACTGACTGAATGGTTTTCCCATAAAGATTTCAGTTTTGGGGAAACCCTGCATGCTCCAGCAGTCTGTCTGGGCCTCTTCCTCCCAAGCTTCACAGAAAATCCTGCTTCCCCCTTCCCAAGCGCCAACCCCACCTCACCAAATCAGATGATCTTATAAGTCAATCTCCAGGAAGGTCAAACATTAGCCATTAGGAAAAACAGGATTTCAACATTATCTTGAAGGATTTCACTTGAATAATGTTTTGTAGAGCAAAGTGAGCCAAACTGTCAGGGAATTCAATTTTCTTTTTTAAGTAACTGTAGAAATACACCAAACTGATGAGGTCTTGATGATTGTGATTTTTGAGAAACATATGAGTTTGTGCCTAGGTTGGTGTGGCCAAAGTCCTAAATGCCTATGGAGTAAAAACCATTTAAAAATGTAATTTAAAAAGTGATCCATCCTGAGTTTCCAATTCCCTTTTATTTTCTACAATCAGAACCTATCTAGTTATTTTATAGAAAGTCTGGGCTTGGAATAATGTACTTTACCCATCTGATTCTCTGACTTAACACATCATGATTCAAATTGTGGTCGTGGTAAAGTGGTGAATTCTTCAATCGCTAGAAGCTAATTGACCGCTTTCTGGCTGTCTCCCAAAACACTGCATGTAGTGAACAGGGATGAGTTGCTTTCTAGAGATCATAAATTTGGTTTAAACGGTCAAAATACTCATCTCCTATAAAAGTGAATCTTGTGTCAATAGCTTATTAGGCACAATGTGGTTTGGTTAATAGGTTTTTACTTTCCTTTTCTTCTTGTGATGAGAGAACACCATATGGTCAAATCCATTTTCCTGTTATTATTTTGAAATAGATGGAGGAAATATTGATCTTTCCTTCTCAATCTCCTCAGTCAGGGATTCATCCTCAGGCTTTGTTATTCTGTTTAGACCTTTCTATTGTAATTTCTAGTGAGAAAATAGCCACGCCAATGATAGTCACTTAAAGGAACAGTGATAACTTAGAGAATAGCAACTTATTGTCCCACTCATTTATTTGCTTCTGAGTTTTCTTTACATTCGGTTCTTTGGGCAACTAAAGTTTGGCTATGAGCTGAAGTCTCACTTCATTAACAAGATGTAGTGAATCCAGACATTAAGAGGACAGAAACCCTCTAGCCCACTCATATGCTTGCCAGGAGTCTAGGATCATTAGGTGGTCACAGGAATTCAGTTGTATTTATTGAGTACTTACTGTACAGAGCACTGTACTAAGTGTTTGGAAAGTACAAAACAAATGTAGAAGTACAAAGGAATTATTATATGTTCAAATCATGGACAAATGTAAAAAGAGAATGGAGCCAGGACACTCGGGTTCTAGTCTTCTCTATCACTTGAATGCTGTGTGGCCTTGGTTAAGTCACTTTACTTCCCGGTACTTCAATTTTCTTATCTATAAAATGGGGATAAAATGTACGTTCTCCCTCTCCCTTAGATTTTGAGCCCGGTGTGGTCCAGGAATTGTGTCCAATCTGTTTTTCTCATATTTCTTCTAACCCACAGCACAGTGCTTGAACACAGAAAGTACTTAAAAAGTCTGTCATAAATTAGACACCACTTTATTTGTTGGCAATAAAAAGTGTGGAGCCTGTTTTCTTCTATTTGGAATGGGAACACTGTAAATGTGTCTAGATCTTTCTATCATCTCCCTCTCTCTGAATTTGACTGTTACCATCTAGGCTTGCTGATGAGCATTTCCAGAGCATTTCCAGATTCTTTCCTCTAGGTTGAACCCCAATTGAAGGAGAAAAACATCATTTTTCTTAAAGCCATCAATGGGGCTGCGGGTACTTAGGCTTCCGTTCCAGTTCAGAAATTCATCTGTTCTGTCTCACTCTGTCCAGCATAGGAACTAGACATACCCAGTGAAATGAATCTGGTGATTTGCAATGGCCAGAAAGCAAGTTGCAGTAGAATTTGAGCCTGCTCTAGTGCTCATGTGACTTTACCAGCTGGATCTGAATTGAATTTATACTACATATCGAGCCTAATGTCATTTATAAGGGTCCTTTCTGATGAGGCCTTTTATACGTGTCAGAATAAATTCACCCTGATCTGCACGTGTTTTTGGTTTTTTTTTTTCTTCTTGTTGTTTCAGGCCCCCTGTGAGAAGTAGGAAACTCATTCATGTGACGTTCTGTTTGGCTGGGGGCCAGATATAGTATTCAAAAATCTGGCTAACTGGAAAATAGATGCTCTACTTTTTAGGGTGGTCATATAGAGCGCCACAAATCTGTGCTTTTCTCCATCATAATTGGAAAAATCCTTCAGACATTTCAGTTCATTGGTGAAACAAGAAACACAGTAGTCCCATTTAACTGTAAATTCTTTGAGGGTTGAGATGGCATCTATTTCTTTTTTGTGTTCCCCAAGTGTCCAGTACACTGCCTACTACACTACTGGGTAACAATAAACATTATGATGATGATGATAGTGATGATGGTATGTCTATAAGACAACTGCTGACTTTCTGTGTTTGTGTGTATTTAGTTTGAGTGTTATTGTGAGGTAATGACCCAATCTCAGTGGCCTAATAATTCACAAGGGGCAAATCCAGAGTCAGTCATGTAATCAGTCCACGTCTCATTGGCTCTAAGTACCTCAGACATTAGTCTGTTTAGAGCTGAATTTGATATTGGTGTTTTTTGTCACAATTTAGTAGAATCAGACTGAAAAGTGCCATATGCTAATGACAATAAGCCTCCTAAAATTGTATTTCCTCCAAAAGGCTGTCGCTGGCTCATCTCTCATCTCCCTACAATATTTTCTCTCCCTTCTGAATTGCCTTGTGAATCTATGCTCCCCAAGAACTTTGGAGCTCACCCACTCCCATTCTGAAGCACTTACACACATATCTTTATACCACCTCATTTCCCCTCTACCTGTAATTTATTCTAATGATTTTCTCTTCTGATAAACTCCTTGAAGGTAGGGATCTTGTCTACCTACTCTATTGTACTCTCCCAAATGCTTAGTAGAGTTCTGCGCACACAGTAAGTTCTCACTAAAAAGTATTGATTGAATGAACGATTGATTGATTGAGCTGGGATGGTGAGAGGTGTTTTTCCACTAGATATGTCTTAATAACAACAATAATAATAATAATAGCATTTGTTAGGTGCTTATTATGTGCCAAGCACTGTTCTAAGCACTGGGGGGGATACAAGGTAATGAGGTTGTCTCACATGGGGCTCACATTCTTAATCCCCATTTTACAGATGAGGTAACTGGGGCCCAGAGAAGTTAAGTGACTTGCCCAAAGTCACACAGCAGATAAGTGGCGGAGTCGGGATTAGAACCCATGACCTTTGACTCCCAAGCCTCTGCTCTTTCCACTAAGCCACACTGCTTCTCTTCATTCTACATTCTTTATTCTACAGGGTTGACAGCTGCTACCCTGAAGAACTCCTTGCTCCTGGTATCTACCAAATAATAATGTTGGTATTTGTTAAGCACTTACTATGTGCCAAGCATGGTTCTAAGCGCTGGAGGGGATACAAGGTAATCAAGGTTGTCCCACGTGGGGCTCACAGGCTTCATCCCCATTTTACAGATGAGGAAACTGAGACACAGAGAAGTTAAGTGACTTGCCCAAAGTCACACAGCTGACGAGTGGATTAGAACCCATGACCTCTGACTCCCGAGCCCGGGCTCTTTCCACTGAGCCACGCTGCTTCCCAAATACTCAACTACCATGTACATAGCAATTCATGCATACTTCTTTGTCCATGCTAGGGTTGGTTGGCCATATCAATGCCCTACTGTCAGTAAAATGTCATCTGCATGTACCATCTTTGTTGATACAAGTTAATTCACAAGAATCCCATTAAAAAAACGAACAGGATGTTAACGTGGCCTAGTAGAAAAAGCACAGACCTAGGAGTCATAAAACATGGTTTTAATCCCAGATCAGCCAGTGGCCACCTGTGTGACCTTGGAAAAGTCACTTAATCTCTCTTGACTTCAATTTCCTCATCTGTAAAGCGGGGATGAAATATCTGTTCTTCCTACTCTTAGATTGTGAGAAATGTTTCAATCTTGTATCTACCTCACCACTTGGTGCAGTAATAATAATAATAATAATAATAATAATAGTATTTGTTAAGTGCTTACTATGTGCAAAGCACTGTTCTAAGTGCTGGGGAGGTTGCAAGGTGATCAAGCTGTCCCAAGGGGAGCTCACAGTTTTAATCCCCATTTTACAGATGAGGTACAGAGAAGTGAAGTGACTTGCCCAACGTCACACAGCTGACAGTTGGCGGAGCGGGGATTTGAACCCATGACCTCTAACTACAAAGCCCGTGCTCTTTCCACTGAGCCACGCTGCTTCTCAGTAGTTTGGCACACAGTAAGCATAGACCAAATATCATTGTTATTATTATATTATCATTTCTATAATAAATGTAATAATAGAAGGGCACCATTCATAACCAGTCTGATCATTTCTTTCAGCACCCCTTAAAGACTTTGATATTCACCCAAGCCCTCAGTATTTATGCAAGTATTCTTATACTGTATTATTTCCCCTGTAGTCTCTTTCAGTGTCTCTCTCCTCCTGAAGATTGTAAACTTCTTCTTTCATTCATTCAGTCGTGTTTATTGAGCACTTACTGTGTGGAAAGCACTGTACTAAGTGCTTGGGAAGTTCAAGTTGGCAACGTATAGAGACAGTCCCTACCCCACAGCGGGTTCACAGTCTAGAAGGGGGAGACAGCTTCTTGTGGACAGAGAATTTGTGTCAACCAACTCTGTTGTATTGTACTTTCCCAAGCACTTAATACAGTGATCTGCACACAGTACGTTCTCAATAAATACTATTGGTTGATCAATTTTTTTCAGTTTCCCTTTATTAAACATTTTCCATCTTTATTCTATCCTTCCTGAGATGCGGCAACTCTAATTGCACGTAGCAATCCAGGAGTAGACATGTTAGATCTTTACATAATGGCAGCACTAAGCATTTTGAGAACTCTGGTATTTATCTTTTTGAAACTCTCTCATATAGATGTCATTTTTTTTTTCTTCCAAATACGAAGAAGGCATCGTTGAACAAACTACCTACTTTTCATGTGAATTGGCTTGAGTCTTTTTTAAAAAATAAAATTGGTATTTTGGAATAATATGCTTCCAAGCAGCAGAAAGGAAGAAAGTTAGAGGGAGACCGACTCATACATTTTTCATTAATGCATCTTCTGAAGAATGAAAGCTTCCATATACTGCAATGCCTTCATGTTGAATTGAAAGCAGATTTTGGGGGGTTTTCATTCATCCTCAGGGAAATCTACCCGTGGCGTTGGAATGAAAATGTGTCACAGCATTATGCTTAACCCTTAGACATACTATTCATTTGAGTGGATTTTACCTAAGGTGTCACTAAATGGGAGCAGCTAAACGGATCCATATGGAGAATGCTATTTATTGTTATTCCCCATTTCTTGAGGGTATGGTGGCTCACTGAACACCCTCATTCATCCTGGAAAGCCTGGCTTTACTCATATAAAGCAAAGCCAGAAGAGAAGCCACATGGCTCAGTGGAAAGAGCCCGGGCTTGGGAGTCTGAGGTCATGGGTTCGAATCCCGCTCTGCCACATGTCTGCTGTGTGACCTGGGGGAAGTCACTTAGCTTCTCTGAGCACCAGTTACCTCATCTGTAAAATGGGGATTAAGATTGTGAGCCCCTCGTGAGCCCACTGTTGGGTAGGGACCGTCTCTAAATGTTGCCAACTTGTACTTCCCAAGCGCTTAGTACAGTGCTCTGCACACAGTAAGCACTCAATAAATATGATTGATTGACAACCTGATCACCTTGTATCCCCCCAGCGCTTAGAACAGTGCTTTGCACATAGTAAGTGCTTAACAAATGCCATTATTATTATTATTATTATTATTATTATTATTATATGAAAGAGGAATGTTTTAGTTTTGAGAAGCAGCAAGACCTAATGGAAAGAGCACAGAACTGGGAGGTAGGAAACCTAGGTTCTAATCCCAGCTCCGCCATTTGCCTGCTTGGGATATTGAGCAAATTACAACCACTCTATGCCAAAGTTTTCACATGAGGAAAGTGGAGATAAAATGCCCATCCTCCCTTCCATTTAGATTGTGAACCACTTGTGAAACAGGGACTATGTCTGTTCTGATTTTATTGTGACTATCCCAAGGCTTCGTAAGTGTCTGGCACAAAGTAAGTGCTTGAAAAATGTCATTTTTATTATTATCATTACTACTACTATTGCAACTACTATTTGGACCCAAGTGTGATGGCACTGAGTGTCAACTTGACACCTGTCCACATGTTTTGTTTTGTTGTCTGTCTCCCCCTTCTAGACTGTGAGCCCGCTGTCGGGTAGGGACCGTCTCTAGCGCTTAGTACAGTGCTCTGCACACAGTAAGCGCTCAATAAATACGATTCAGTGAATCAATATGTTGCCAACTTGTACTTCCCAAGCGCTTAGTACAGTGCTCTGCACACAGTAAGCGCTCAATAAATACGATTGAATGAATGAATGAATGAATTGAGTGCTAAGTATGTAATATGCGTCCTTGTTTGTTGTGGTTCTGGGAAATGTAACAATAAGGGTTCAGAGCTTGGCCATGCTCAAAAGAGTTGGCCCATACAATGAAACCAGATTAACCCAGTGAAATTTTTCATTTTCTGAAAAATTGCATATCAAAATTTCTTTTAAGGCAACAAGTGCATTTTCCTTTAGCAGTTGAAGCCTCTCTCTTTTGCCTTCTCAGTAAGTTTCTTGTCTGCTTAAATTTATGTTCCCTGACCTATATTTTACTTGATTCTGCTAAAGGTGGTATGAAAGCATTCTAGCACTCTCCAAACAATAAAACCCTAACCGAGGTAATATTTTCTAAACAATAACTCATTTTGAAAACACTCAATAAATATAGCCAAGGGAAATTTTCCAGGCTCCCACTCAGTTTTAAAGGTGAGAAAGTAGGATGGGAAAGAGGAGACCTGTTCGGCTCAGCTTTCCAACGTAAAGGAAGCCATTCCTCCGCCAGTGACAGAAGCACGTTCTTTGATACCACTTGGGCTGGCTGAGAGATTGGTAATAATGTTGTGGCAGCCAGTTTCCCAGTGAGGAATTCTCAAAGGCTCCATCGAGACATCTGATTAAGGCTGGGACTCTGTACAGGATTGGAAGCATAAATTAGAGGAGTAGGCCTTCCTCAATTCTGTTATGTGATGCTGGCTCTGTTGCTAAGAGACCAGCCATTCCTTAGGAGAATGGGCAGTACAACAGGAATTCCTCTCTGGTGTCCACAAAAGCTGGAGTGACTTAAAAATAATGAGGGAAGGGCCTCCAAACAACCTCATGTGATTAATGTCATATGGCCCCAGAAGTGGTCTTAAGATGATACTATATAGTGGCACTTCTTATCGTGTACCTCTCAACGGTTCAGTACAGAGAACTACACCAGTGGTGCTCAATAAATACCCCAATTACTGGTGCCTTTTTAACAGAGCAACCTGTTTATTGCATCATCTCAGATCTATCCGAAGTTCCATTCATTCATTCAATCACATTTATTGAGCGCTTACTGTGTGCGGAGCACTGTATTGAGTGCTTGGGAAGTACAAGTTGGCAAGATATAGAGACGGTCCCTACCCAACAACGGGGACACAGTATAGAAAGTTCCATAACCAGTAGGAAAAAGAAAACTTCATTTTAGTGTATGGAATATAATATGATAAAAATAATAATAAATATGGTACTTTATAGTAATTATTATTATGGTATTAAGTGCTTAGCATGTGCCAAGCATTGTACTAGGTGCTGGGGTAGATGCAAGGTAATCAGGTTATCCCACATGGGGCTCACAGTCTTAAACCCCATTTTTACAGATGAGGTAACTGAGGCATAGGGAACTTAAGTGGGTTCATTCATTCATTCAATCATATTTATTGGGTGCTTACTGTGTGCAGAGCACTGTACTAAGCGCTTGGGAAGTACAAGTTGGCAACATACAGAGACGGTCCCTACCCAACAGCGGGCTCACAGTCTAGAAAGTTCCATAACCAATAGGAAAAAGGAAACTTCACTTTAGTGTATGGAATATAATATGATAAAAATAATTATGATAATAATAATAAATAGGGTACTTTATAGTAATTATTATTATTGTATTTGTTAAGCACTTAGTATGTGCCAAGCACTGTACTAAGTGCTGGGTTAGATGCAAGGTAATCAGGTTATCCCACATGGGGTTTACAGTCTTAATCCCCATTTTTACACATGAGGTAATTGAGGCACAGAGAAGTTAAGTGGTTTGCCAAAGGTAACACAGGAGACAAGTGGCAGAGCTGGGATTAAATCTCTAACTCTCAAACCCATGTTCTTTCATTCATTCATTCAATTGTATTTATTGAGCATTTACTGTGTGCAGAGCACTGTACTGAGCGCTTGGGAAGTACAAGTTGGCAACATGTAGAGACGGTCCCTACCCAACAGTGGGCTCACAGTCTAGAAGAGGGAGACAGTTCTTGCCACTAGACTATGTTGTTTCTCTTGAAAGTACTTACTACTTGCCAAGCATTGTTATAGTAAGTGCTGGGGTAGATGAACATCAGATTGGACACAGTCTCTGTTCCACATGGGGCTCTCAGTCTAAGTAGAAGGAAGTAGGGTCTAATCCCTGTTTTACAGATTACTAAACTGTGGCACAGAGAAGCTGTGGCTTGCCCAAGATCACACGACAGTGGTTGGAACCCAGGTCCTCTGACTCCTAAGCATGTACTTTCCCCACTAGACCACGTGGCTCCCCATGGATGGGAATAATCCAGCAAAAAGTTGGATTATTTTCATCTTGCAAATCAAATCATAGGGCATGCATGTGTGAGGAGTTAGTCACTGCACATCTTGGTGATACTCAGTGAATTCTGGATGAAGCACTAATAGAACAGCACTTAAGTATAGATCTTTCATTCATCCATTCAGTCGTATTTATCGGGCACTTACTGTGTGCAGAGTATCGTACTTTGATCTTGGAAAATACAATTCAGCATTAAAGAGAGACAATTCCTGCCTACACTGGGCTTACAGTCTAGAAGGGGGGAGGCAGACATCAAAACGAGTAAACAGGCATTAATATAAATAAATAGAATTATAGATATATACACATCAAAACAAATAAACAGGCATCCATATAAGTTAATGAAATTATAGATATGTACATATATAGATAAGTGCTATGGGGTGGGGAGAGGGGGTAGAGCAAATCGGGGTGACACGGAGGGGAGGAGGAGCTGGGGAAAAGGGGGGTTTAGTCTGGGAAGGCCTCTTGAAGGAGGTGAACCTTCAGTAGGGCTTTGAAGGGGAGAAGTCTGATTGCTTGGTGGATTTAAGGACAGAGGGCATTCCAGGCCAGAGGAAGGAGGTGGGCCGGGGGTCGATGGCGGGACAGGCGAGATCGAGGCACAGTGAGAAGGTTGGCACCGGAGGAGCGGAGTGTGCGGGCTGGGATGTAGAAGGAGAGAAGGGAGGTGAGGTAACAAGCGGCAAGGTGATGGAAAGCTTTGAAGCCAATAGTGAGGAGTTTTTGTTTGATATGGAGGTTGATAGCCACCGGAGATTTTTGAGGAGGGAGGTGACATGCCCAAAACGTTTCTGTAGAAAGATAATATGGGCAGCAGAGTGAAGTATGGACTGAAGTGGGGAGAACCTGGAGGTTGGGAGGTCAGAAAGGAGGCTGATGCAGTAATCCAGTCGGGATAGGATGAGTGATTGTACTAACCTGGTAGTGGTTTGGATGGAGAAGAAAGGGCGGGTCTTGGCGATGTTGTGAAGGTGAGACCGACAGGCTTTGGTGACGGATTGGATATGTATCTTTAAATTATTTATTATAAATCCTATAGTTATATCAATATCCATCTCCTTCTCTACACTGTAAGATCATTATGGGCAGGAAATGTGTCTGCTAATTCTCTTCAATCAATAAATCAATCATATTTATTGAGCACTTGCTGTGTGCAGAGCACTGTACTAAGCGCTTGGGAAGTACAAATTGTTGTAATATACTCTCCCAAACACTTAGTGCTCTGCACATAGTAAGTAATCTAGACTATGAGCCTGCCTTCTAGACTGTAAGCCCGTTGTTGGGTAAGGACCGTCTCTTTATGTTGCCGACTTGTACTTCCCAAGCGCTTAGTATGGTGCTCTGCTCACAGTAAGTGCTCAATAAATATGATTGGATGAATGAATGAATGATAAATACAGTTCATTGATTGATCGATCGACCAGGTTGGGATTTGGGATGTACATTGTAAGATTGTTAATTTCAAGTGCACTTTATGCATATGTTGATTTATTTTGCTAGGGTTGCAGGCATGAAACACAGCTTAATTCAGTCCCTGTTTTGTACCAATGGGACTCAGATAGCGCCCAATTGTTTCTTTAATGAGCTGTGTTCTATGGATTCCGTAAATACAATTTGTTACAGCATTAACAAATGAGTCAGTTTAGAAAATCACAGATGTTTTCCCAAAGTTTCCATAAATCCAGCGCTTAGAACAGTGCCTTGCACATAGTAAGCGCTTAATAAATGCCATTATTATTATTATTAAATGCATCTTCCCAAATTGACAAGTACCATAATAATAATGATGATGGCATTTGTTAAGTGCTTACTATGTGCCAAGCACTGTTCTAAGTGCTGGGGAGGATACAAGGTGATCAGGTTGCCCCACTTGGAGCTCACAGTCTTAATCCCCATTTTACAGTGTTAGAGAAGCAGCTGGCTCAGTGGAAAGAGCCCGGGTTTTGGAGTCAGAGATCATGAGTTCAAATCCCGGCTCCGCCAATTGTCAGCTGTGTGACTTTGGTCAAGTCACTTCACTTCTCTGGGCCTCAGTTACCTCATCTGCAAAATGGGGATGAAGACTGTGAGCCCCCCGGGGGACAACCTGATCACCCTGTAACCTCTCCAGCGCTTAAAAAAGTTCTTTGCATGTAGTAAGCACTTAATAAATGCAATAATAATTATTATTATTATTACAGGTGAGGTAACTGAGGCACAGAGAAGTTAAGTGACTTGCCAAAAGTCACACAGCTGACAAGCAGTGGAGCCAGCATTTGAACCCAGCTCCATAAGCACAACACTTTTAAATTTTATTTTTGCTTGTGTAGCAAGGTGCAGAGTGATTTACAATAGCAGTTTTGTATGTTAAAGTTTCTTTAGGCTGCCTAGATTCCATTTAATTCAACACTAAAATTTATTCTGATAGGTATTGTGTGCAAAGGAAAAAAAAGAAAAAAAAAACTTTTCCAGATTTATTTTAATTGCCATCCTGTGGTATATCAAATATTTAAAGTTCATGTGACAAGCATAATCAAAGGTTGTGTAATATAACCATAGTACACTAGGAAGTATTTCATCGCCTTTGCTAAATGTGGCACTAAAGTAGCATTAAAGATCTGTCTGTTTAATACAATTAACGTGAGATGGATCTGTAGTAGCAATGATTATCATTTGATTAAGTTCTGTTCAGGCACCATGCTTACTCATTTCATTTCATTCCCAAATGCAAATGGCATTTGTCGGTAACTGTAAAACTTCAGAAAAAAGGAAGTGTCCTGAGTTGAAGGGAAGTTTCTGTGATTTTCTAGGAAAAATATCTTTCAAAAGATGTGAAAAAGTACCTGCCTACACAATATTCTATGGGGAATGTCTTTCTGCTGGTCATTCCAATTGAGTTCAATTTTGAAAACAGAATCTGAATTCCCTATTGACTTCAACTGCCGCTTTGATGATTGAGAAGCCGAAGAATTGAGCCTACTGCTGTCAAGAGGATTTGGGTTTAAGCATTATTCAACTTATCGCCTATCTTTGAACACATTGGTCTTGGAATAAGTGTTTTGGGAAGCACTCGTATCAAGCCTGCCAAATAGAGGAAACAAAAAGTGGGGATAAAAGACCGCTTTTCCAGATGAAGAAAGGTAAATAATGTTCAGATCGGTTTTTGTTGAACACTCTGAAGAGGGAATTCATGGGGAAAGTTCTCAGATGATGGCAATCTGTTGCAAATGAAGAGAAGGTGTTCAGAGAGGAAATCTCGTAAAGCTGGATGGGTGGACAGAAATATGACACTGGAGCAACAGCATCAACAAATGCAAAGTATAAATCAAGAAGACTAAATTTGACTTTAAACCCCAGCTAT
This sequence comes from Tachyglossus aculeatus, assembly GCF_015852505.1. Taxonomy (NCBI): domain Eukaryota; kingdom Metazoa; phylum Chordata; class Mammalia; order Monotremata; family Tachyglossidae; genus Tachyglossus; species Tachyglossus aculeatus. Next base: position 24,942,013 of record NC_052069.1, read on the forward strand.
TCACACTGTCCCCTCCACTGAGTCAACTGGTCAAGGAATGGTATTTATTGAGCACTTACTATGTGCAGATCACTGTACTAAGCACTTGGTAGAGAACAGCACAACAGAGTTGGCAGACACATTCCCTGTCCATAATGAGTCTAGAACAGTCTAGAAGGAGAGTTTACAGTTTAGAAGCAGGAGCTTACAGTCTTTCAATGGGAAACTGGAAAGCATCAATGAGGATGGATATTCTCAAGACATAATATAACCCTATAACATATGCAAGTCAGGAGTGAGTGAATAGCTGCACAAGGGCAGGGAAACAGAATGACTTCATGGAAAGAACATGGGCTGGGGCTATTATCTTTTAAACAATAAACACTCCAGGCTCTAAATGGAATCCAAACTGCAACTAAGTGATCATAGGCCCCAAGCTCTCAAACCCAACTCAGAGAGCACGGAGAAGCAGCGTGGCTCAGTGGAAAAATCACGGGCTTTGGAGTCAGAGGTCAAAGGTTCAAATCCCGGCTCCACCACTTGTCGGCTGTGTGACTTTGGGCAAGTCACTTCACTTCTCTGTGCCTCAATTACCTCATCTGTAAAATGGGGATTAAGACTGTGAGCCCCACGTGGGACAACCTGATCACCTTGTAACTTCCCTAGTGCTTAGAACAGTGCTTCGCACATAATAAGCGCTTAATAAATCTGTCTCCCCCTCTAGACTGTGAGCCCACTGTTGGGTAGGTACCGTCTCTATATGTTGCCAACTTGTACTTCCCAAGCGCTTAGTACAGTGCTCGGCACACAGTAAGCGCTCAATAAATACGATTGAATGAATAAATGCCATTATTATTATTATTATGAGCAAGGGGAAGAGTTCACAGTGACCCCTTCCGGATACAGTCTTGTGAATATCTGTGCTGGACAACCAAAGAATTACATTCTGAAGATAAAAAGAGTCCATAGCAACACATTTCCAGTTATGCTAAATTTTCTTTTCTAAAACAGCAGTGGGAAGTGGAAGAGATAAACATGAAATGTCAGTCAGTAGATCTGTGCTCCTAGCCAAAGAGTATCTCTTCCTGGCTAAATGAACCAAAACCTAGCAGTTGATGTGTAAAACTTGTTTCCCAGACTGCTATTCAGAATCCCTCCAACATGGTGTTATAAACAAGGTTGGAAATGTTTCTGGTGTTGGGAAACATAGGACCTGAAGATGTCCTAAGAAAAATCCATGTTTTTTATGCTTAATGCAGCTTTCACTTCAACTGATTGCATCCCAGTTTCCCAATTTCAATACCTGCAATGCAGTCCGACACATGCCCATAAAACGTATCAATCAATCAATCTTATTTATTCAGCGCTTACTGTGTGCAGAGCACTTGGGAGAGTACAATACGACAGAGTTGGTAGACATGTTCTCTGCCCACAATGAGCATACAGACTAGCGGGGAAGACAGCTATTAATATAAATGTATAAATAAATAAGCGAATAAATAAAACAAATAAATTACAGATATGTTCAGCATGGCTCAGTGGAAAGAGCATGGGCTTGGGAGTCAGAGGTCATGGGTTCAAATCCCCGCTCTGCCGCTTAGCTGTGTGACTGTGGGCAAGTCACTTTTCTTCTCTGTGCCTCAGTTACCTCTTCTGTAAAATGAGGATTAAGAGTGCAAGCCCCACATGGGACAACCTGATCACCTGATGTCCTCCCCAGTGCTTAGAACAGTGCTTTGCACATAGCGCTTAACAAATACCAAAATTATTACTATTATTATTATTATTATTACTATTATCATTATTATTATTATTATTATTATTATTATTATTATTATTACATAGGTACTGTTGGGCTTAGGGAGGGGTGAATACAGACAGCAAATCAGGATGACGTAGAAGGGAGTGCTAGTGATGCTTGTCTACTATGCTACTGATACCTGCCTGTTTTGCTTTGTTGTCTTTCTCTTCTAGACTCTGAGCCCATTGTTGGGTAGGGATTGTCTCTATCTGTTGCTGAATTGTACTTTCCAAGCACTTAGTACAGTGCTCTGCACACAATAAGCGCTAAATAGACACGACTGAATGAAGGAATGAGGGGGAAAAACTATCAATTTTCAAACTCTCATCTTTCCATGTTTTGTTCATTTTCTCTTGCGCTAGCAAAGATAAGTGGAAGTCAGTGTTGCCCAGTAGAAGGAGCACATGGGCTTGGCTATGAGAAAGGAGAGAGAGGTTCTATTCACCTGCTGAATAAGCTTTTTTCATCTGGAAGTATCAGTTGTCCCTCCCTCCATAATGGGTTGGAGCCCTATGTCACAGAAAGGGTGACTGATTTGATTGTCTTTGTTTCTATCTCAGTGCTTAGCAAAGTGCTTGGCACATGGTAAGCACTTAGCACTATTGTTATTTTTTATTATATTTATTAGTAGTAGTAGTAATAAACTAGTAGTAGCCATTCATTCTCAGTTTCCTTTGTGGGCTCCTCCTCCCCCTACCATCCCCTTACTGTAGGGGTTCCTCAAGGTTCAGTTCTTGGTCCCCTTCTGTTCTCTATCTACACTCACTCCCTTGGTGACCTCATTCACTCCCACGGCTTCAACTATGATCTCTACACTGATGATACCCAAATCTACATCTCTGTCCCAGCTCTCTCTCCCTCCCTTCAGGCTCGGGTCACCTCCTGCCTTTAGGATATCTCCATCTGGATGTCTGCCTGCTATGTGAAACTCAATGTGTCCAAGACTGAACTCCTTATCTTCCCTCCCAAACCTTGCCCTCTCCCTGACTTTCCCATCACTGTAGATGGCACTACCACCCTTCCCATCTCACAAGCTTGCAAACTTGGTGTCATCCTAGACTCTGCTCTCTCGTTCGCCCCTCACATCCAATCCATCACCGAAATCTGCAGGTCTCACCTCCGCAACATCGCCAAGATCTGCCCTTTCCTCTCCATCCAAACCGCTACCTTGCTGGTGCATTCTCTCATCCTATCCCGACTGCATTACTGCATCAACCACCTCTCTGATCTCCCATCCTCCTGTCTCTCCCCACTTCAGTCTATACTTCACGTTGCTGCCCAGATCATCTGTGTGCAGAAACAGTCTGGGCATATTACTACCCTCCTCAAAAATCTCCAGTGGCTGCCAGTCAACCTTCTCATCAAGCAAAAACTCCTCACTCTCGGCTTCAAGGCTGTCCATCACCTCGCCCCCTCCTCCCTCACCTCTCTTCCCTCCTTCTCCAGCCCAGCCTGCACCCTCCGCTCCTCTGCCGCTAACCTCCTCACTGTACCTCGTTCTCGCCTGTCCCTCCATTGAACCCCAGCCCACGTCCTCCCCCTGGCCTGGAATGCACTCCTTCTGCACATCTGCCAAGCTAGCTCTCTTCCTCCCTTCAAGGTCCTACTGAGAGCTCACTTCCTCCAAGAGGCCTTCCCAGACTGAGCCCCCTTTTTCCTCTACTCCTCCCTATCCCCCCTGCCCTACCTCCTTCCCCTCCCCACAGAACCTGTATATATGTTTGTACAGATTTATTACTCTATTTATTTTATTTGTACATATTTACCATTCTATTTATTTTGTTAATGATGTGCATCTAGCTTTATTTTTATTTATTCTGTTGACTTGACACCTGTCCACATGTTTTGTTTTGTCGTCTGTCTCCCCCTTCTAGACTGTGAGCCCATTGTTGGGTAGGGACTGTCTCTATATGTTGCCAACTTATACTTCCCAAGTGCTTAGTACAGTGTTCTGCACACAGTAAGCACTCAATAAATACGATTGAATGAATAGTAACAGCTGTCTGTGTTCGGATATCTCTGCTTTTGTCCTGGTCCAATTCACCTTCCTCACACATTTTCTATCCATATTTCTTCACTGCCAGACTCTTTCTTCAGAGGATGACTCTCTAGGGTCCTATCCACTATCCCTTCCCAGCGACTATGCTGGCTCCAAACTGGCAGGCCTCCTCTGCTTCCTCAGCTTCCATTTGCTCTTTACTGCTATTCCTCCTCTTCCTCAATTTTTCCATCCCTGGTCAATGCCTTTATTCCAGTTTCTCACCCTCCTGCAGCAGTAGTATTCTGTAGCCAATCATCAGCTGGGAGCCATCTCCTCTCACTTACACCTGTTCACTGGGCCTTGTTCATGTGATTTCCACTGCATTTCCCTTCATGACCTACGGACCACATTCATTCATTTATTCATTCATTCAGTCATTTATTGAGCGCTTACTGTGTGCAAAGCACTGTACAGAGCACTTGGGAGAGTACAATATAATAATAAACAGGCACATTCCCTGCCCACAACAAGCGTACAGTCTAGAGATCAGCTCTCTGCATTTTCAAAGAGCTTCTGAAATTTCCTTTGAGGCTTTCTCCAATTAATTTTTGTCATCTCGTGGCTCAGTGGAAAGAGCCGGGCTTGGGAGTCAGAGGTCGTGGGTTCGAATCCCCGCTCCACCACTTGTCAGCTGTGTGACTTTGGGCAAGTCACTGTACCTCACTTACCTCATCTGTAAAATGGGGATGAAGACTGTGAGCCCCACATGGGGCAACCTGATTACCTTGAATCTCCCCCCAGTGCTTCGAACAGTGTTTTGCACATAGTAAGCACTTAACAAATGTCATTATTATTATTATTATTATCTTCCTAGGCCATTCCTTGACAGCTATCATCCTCACACGTCTCTGCCAATTATTACATATGCATTTACAGCTGCTGATAACATCATTCATTCATTCAATCGTATTTATTGAGCCCTTACTGTGTGCAGAGCACTGTACTTGAGAAGTATAAGTTGGCAACATACAGGGACGGTCCCTACCCAACAACGGGCTCACAGTCTAGAAGGCGGAGACAGACAACAGAACAAAACATGTGGACAGGACATAACCTAAAATTAATACTTTGACCCACTTGCAAACTCATTTAAAAAACCATTTTTCCTTTCTCTTCTCCTAGACTGAAAGATCCTTGAGATCAGGAATTCTATCTTCAAACTCTTTTGTACTTACCCAAGACCTTCATGAGGTGCTGTGCAAATCATAGAGGCTCAGTGGCTACTATTGAAAGACTGTAGGCTCCATATAGGCAGGGAATGTGTCTGCCAACTCTGTTGTATTATACTTTCCCAAGCACTTTATACAATACTCAGCACACAATAAGCACTCAAGAAATATGATTGATCATTGGGAATACTTCCCAATTAACAATTTAGCATTTTATAAACTACCTTCAGCACTTGTATATCAATCAATCAATCATATTTATTGAGCACTTACTGTATGCAAAGCACTGTACTAGGCATTTAGGAAGAGTACAATATAGCCGAGTTGGTAGACATGTTCCCTGCCCTCAATGAGTCTAGAGGGGGAGACAAAAATTAATACAAATAAATGAATTATTGATAGGTATATAAGTGCATTGGGGCTGAGGGAGGAGTGAATAAAGAGTGCAAATCCAAGTGCAAGGATGATGCAGAAGGGAGTGGGAGAAGAGGAAATGAGGACTTACTGGAGAAAAGCCGCTTGTGGGGGAATCTGCTTTCAGTAAGGCTAAGAAGGTACAGGAGTGTCATCGTTTATTTGATTTGAAGAAGGAGGGTGTCCCAGGCCAGAGGCAGGATGTGGATAAATGGTTGGCAGTGAGAACAAGATACAGTGAGTAATTTGACATTAGAGAAGTGTGCAGCCTGGGTTGGAGTAGGAAATCAGGGAGTTAAGGTAGGAGGGGGCAAGGTGATTGAGTGATTTAAAGCCAACGATAAGGAGTTTCTGTTTGATGCAGAGGTGGAGAGACAACCACTGGAGGCTCTTGAGGAGTGGGGAAATATGGACTGAATGTTTTGTTGAAAAATGATTTGGATAGCAGAGTGAACCACGGACTGTTGGGTGGAGAGAGTGGAGGCAAGGAGGTCAGCGAGGAGGCTGCTGCAGTAGTCAGGGTGGCATAGGACAAGCATTTGGATTAATGTGGTAGCAGTTTGGATGGAGAGGAAAGGGAGGATTTTAGTGATTTGTGGAGGTTAAGTCGACAGGATTAGGTAACAGATTGAGTATGATTTTTGAATGAGAGATGAATTGAGGATAACACCGGGTTACAGGCTTGTGAAACAAGGAGGATGGTAGTACTGTCTACAGTTACAGGAAAGTCTGGGCAAGGTTAGGATATAGGTAGGAAGATAAGGAGTTCTGTTTTAGACAGCTTAAGTTTCAGTGTCAAGCAGGACATCAAGGAAGAGTCTCGAAAGACAGAATGCCTCTATTTGTTGCCGAACTGTACTTTACAAGTACTTAGAAATAATAATAATAATGATGATGGTATTTGTTAAGCTCTTACTATGTGCAAGGCATTGTTCTAAGCGCTGGAGGTATACAAGGTGATCAGGTTGTCCCACGTGGGGCTCACAGTCTTATCCCCATTTTACAGATGAGGTAACTGAGGCACAGAGAGGTTAAGTGGTTTGCCCAAGGTCACACAGCTGACAAGTGGCAGAGCTGGGATTTGAACCCATGACCTCTGACTCCCAAGCCCAGGCTCTTTCCACTGAGCCAAGCTGCTTCTCTGTTCTGCACACAGGAAGCGCTCAAGAAATATGATTGAGTGAATGACTGGAAGGAGGAAATGGGAGACTGCAGTGAAGGAGAGAGATCAGGGCTAAACATGTAGATTTGGGAATCATATGCGTAGATATGGTAGTTGAAACCATGGTAGGAAATGAGTATAATTATTAATGTAAGGTTCTACTATTTAAGCCCTTATCTGTTTCTCCTGTCTTGTGTTAAAAAAAATCTGTTTTTCTTGCTGTTTCTTCCTAGTTGTAAATCTACGTTCCCTATAAGATTGAAAATTCTGGGAGGACAGGAATCTTGTCTTTTACCTATATTTTACTGACCTAAGAACTTAATAGAGAACTCTGTATGCAGTTGGCACTCAATAAACATGGTTGATTGGATTGGTCTAAGTTCCTGTTAATAAACTGGACAATGCTGTTAGAGTGCTTGGCCACAGGTGAAACAGAATGCTTTAAAATCTTTTCACTAGGGTACTCCTCATCCACTATCTCTCTATAATATGTTTGCACATACTTGTAAAATATGCTGTATTCCCCTACTTGTAATTTATTTTAACATCCATCTCCCCAGCTAGATTGTAAGATCCCTAAGGACATGGGCTGCATCTACTAACTCTACTGACTCTCCCAGGTGGAGACAGAGAATTTGAATTTCCGTGTTTTTCCAGGGCATCGATTTTCATCTTCCGGTGGTCGTGTGATTAGTGATTACTGTGGTGCTCTGCACAGAGTAAATGCTCAATAAGTATATGCTCAGAGTTTGTGACAAGCACTCTGCAAGAAAAAAGTGTTTATTAAATTCTATTGATTGATTGATTTTTCCTTAGTGACTGGCAATGCAATAAGGCATCCATGAATGCAGCAGGGACTGAATAGAAAGAGCCAGGCCTGAGAGTCAGAGAACTTATGTTGCCAACTTGAACTTCCCAAGCGCTTAGTACAGTGCTCTGCACACAGTAAGCACTCAATAAATACGATTGATTGATTGATTGACTTAGGTTCTAATCCTAGTTCTGCTTGCTGTGTGATTTTAGGCAAATCCCTTAATTTCTCTGAGCTTCAGTTTTCCCAGCTGTGAAATAGGGATTAAATCCTACTACCTCCTTTTTAGACTTATGTGAGATAGGGACTGTGTCCAAACTGATTAACTTGTACCTACCCCAGTGCTTAGAACAGTGCTTTACTTATAATAACTGCTGAATGAATAAAATGATGCAAATAATAATAACAGTATTAATATGAATTCAAGGAAGTCATGCTGGAACCAGTTGTGGAGAAGAATAGTTTTGCCCTTTTAAACACCAATATAAAGACAAACTCAAGTAAATGGGGCATTATACCACTGAGGCTTTTTTTTTCATTTTCACTATAGATAATGAAAATCATATACTTTTCCAACAAACTTTAGAAATTCAGTGAAAATGCTGCATTCTTGATATTTGTTGAAGGACAAAGACAAACATTCAAGTTTTCTTCTGATTAATAATAACATTCAGGTAGATGATTAGAATTATTTTCAGAACATAAGTGTGTGTTAGAAAAGTGAAACTTCAAAAGAAAAAATGTTGTTGTTATGGTACCAAAGCTTTAAATTGCTTTCAAAACTCCAAATATTAAAATGTTTGGAAAAATATCATGTAGTTAGACAACTATTCGAAACACGCCTAAGGGGCTGACTTAGTATTCTATTTCCACTAGAGGCAAAAAATATATATATTTTGGGAAGGATGGTCTTATAAACCAAGTGCAGATGAATCAAATAGAATGCCTTCCAGCAAAATTATTTAAAGAAAAATAGCAAGGCAGTACCACAAAACAGAATCTGGGTCATAGGTCTGGCTACCTAAAAACACTGCTAAAATAAGCACATAATAATCGCGTCTTGATCTATGTATAGTATTTTATTTTTTTTCAAACACTTTCACATTATTTTAATCTCATTTTAGCCTCACAAGGACCCTCGGAGTTGAGAAGAGTCAGGTTTCATTATTCCCATTTTACATATGAGGAAACTGAGGCAATGGGCACTTTAATGGACTTGTCTAAGGTGAGCATTAGGGTACCCACACACATCTCCTATCTCCAGATACATTTTGTAGGTTTATCACACCCTATAAAATGTGTGATGCTTAATTAACTTGAACTATGGCAAGGAGGGCAGAGGAAATGTTTTAAAGGAAACAGTGAAACCGAGACTCAGAAATTTCTGCACCTCAACTGAAAATTGGGAATAACAGGTGAGGGCAGACCAGCATGGTGTATTGCTATCAAGAGAACTGTGACAAAGAGCTAAAGCTTTGTAAGGAACAAGAAACAAAAGGGAATAAGGAAGACTAGAGCCAGACACTGCTAACATTGGACATGACAACACAACATCTGGAAAATGGGGATGAAGACTGTGAGCACCCTTTGGGACAACCTAATCACCTTGTAATCACTTCAATAAATATGATTGATTGATTGATTGTAACCTTCCCAGCTCTTAGAACAGTGCTTTGCACATAGTAAGCGCTCAATAAATGCCATCCCCCCAAAAAAGGAACAGCTTTTTTGTGTGCAGCATGGTGAGGGCTGTAGATTAAACATTGGACTTTTTAGTCACGTATGTACACGTAGATAACTTTCAGCATCCATGGGCAATACAAAGAATAGCTATATATGTATCCTTTGTATCTATCTACATATACATATAGTTTAACTAATAATAATGTTGGTATTTGTTAAGCGCTTACTATGTGCCAAGCATTGTTCTAAGCACTGGGCATATATATATATCTATATAGATAGATAGATCTATATATTATATATATAGATATATAGATATATGTGTATATATGTGTGTATATATATAGATATAGACATGTATATAGAAATATATGTGTGCCGACACATATATATTTAACTATATATCTTCTTCTTATCTATATATCTTAACTATATATCTTCTAGACTGTAAGCCCACTGTTGGGTAGGGACCCTCTCTATATGTTGTCAACTTGTACTTCCCAAGCGCTTAGTACAGTGCTCTGCACACAGTAAGCCCTCAATAAATACGATTGAATGAATGAATGAATGAATCTCTATCTTTTTATCTTTATATCAATCAATGACTCATTTTTATTGAACAGTTACCATGTACAGAACACTGCAGTAAGAGCTTGGTAGAGTTGTTGTCTTAGGCTGTCGAGTCGCATCCAACCCACAGTGACGCCATAGACACATTCTATTTATTTTATTTTGTTAGTATGTTTGGTTTTGTTCTCTGTCTCCCCTTTTAGACTGTGAGCCCACTGTTGGGTAGGGACTGTCTCTATATGTTGCCAATTTGTACTTCCCAAGCACTTAGTACAGTGCTCTGCACATAGTAAGCACTCAATAAATACGATTGATGATGATGATGATGATCTCAACCAGAATGCCCCACTTCCAACTGCAATCGTTCTGGTTGTGTGTCCATAGAGGTTTCTTGATAAGAATAGAAAAGTGGTTTACCCTCACCTCCTTCTGCGCAGTAAACAAGTCTCCACACTCGACTCTCTCCAATCTGCTGCTGCCCGGCACAGGTGAGTTTTGACTTGTAGCAGATTGCCTTCCACTCACTAGTCACTGACCAAGCTAGGAATGAAATGGACAGGCCTCTGCTCGACTCTTCCTCCTGTAACCGTGACAGGTAGAGTACTGGAAACTCTCCAAGTGCGACTCTGAGAGGATGCCTGGGGGAGTAGAGTATAACAATTGTTGGTAAATATGTTCCCTCTCCTCAAGGAGCAGCATGGCCTAGTGGAAAGAGCATGGGCTTGGGAATTAGAGGAGCTGGGTTCTGATCCCAGCACCACCGCTTGTCTGCCGTGTGACCTTGGATTAAATAACAATGATAGCATTGGTACAGCAGTTACTGTGTGTCAAGCCCTGTGGGGTAGATACAAGCTAATTAAGTTGGACATAGTCCCTGTACCACATGAGGGCTCACAGTCTATTTTACATATGAGGTAACTGAGGCACAGGGAAGTTAAATTAAGAAGCAGTGTGGCTCAGTGGAAGGAGCACAGACTTGGGAGTCAAAGGTCGTGGGTTCTAATCCCAGCTCCGCCACTGATCAACTGTGTGATTTTGGGCAAGTCACTTGATTTATCTGTGCCTGTTACATCATCTATAAAATGGGGATTAAGACTGTGAGCCCCACGTGGGACAACCTGATTACCTTGCATCTACCCCAGAGTTTAGAACAGTGCTCGGCACATACTAAGCAATTAACAAACGCTATAATTGTTTATCATTATTTATTATTCAGTGACTTGCCCAAGGTCACAAAGCAGACAAGTAGCAGAGGCATAATTAAAACCCAAGTCCTTTTGACTCTTATGCCCACGCTCTATGCAATAGACCATGCTACTTCCTTAAGAGTAGGAGTCTCATGTAGAGATACTATGTTAGTTCCGAGGTTGTGTGTACGGTCGTCCTTAGATTTGCTTTTATTTCCTAGTTCTGATTCATCATGCATTCACAAAATCATGGAGGTAACACAAAGGAGGTATTTTTTCATGAAATGGGGTTTATGAAGGTTAATAGTTAGCGTCCATTTTTGCAAGCCCCATAAGGATCTCATTACCACATGAACCTCATTAGAAATCTTTTTTTTTAATAGCAAAACTGCTTAGCTCCATCACCTAAATGCCCACCATGTGATTTCTGTGGCACTTTTCCTAATGGTATTTGCCTGTTGACATTAAAATTTCTGTCAATCAACAGAGAAATAAATAATGTTGTTTCCTAACCATCTTGAAGAAAGCATCTTAAAATCAACAACAAAGATGTCCCTTTTGATAATACAATTTGAGTACCCAGATTGTTTGTTTTGTACTGGTTTTTAGTGACTGTTGTTTTTGTCTCACAAAATGCAAAGTTTTTCCTTGGGTTTTTTTCTTTGAAGTGATTTATAAACACTAGCAATATATCAGAGAGCCGTCATGGGACTTTTTTTAAATTCCTAACGAAGAAGTTGTGAGTGCAACAGATTTATTTTTATTTTAAAACTGTTGCTTTAATGATCAAATAGTGACCTCTGTACTATAACTATACTATAGTTATAGTTTCTGTCATTTTTTCAAGCCCTTGCTTTTGACTGAATTCCTCTGAAATATCAACCAGCTTTTTGTGTTTGATACTGTAAGAATATTCACCAAACTTCTTTTAATATTTGCTTTAATATAGCATCGGTAAAACTTTGTTCTAATTCTCAGCAGTCCTTAAATTCTACCATAATGCTAAGAGAATATTTTGCCTGCTCTTCAGTCACTTTTTAGGCAATTGTGTTTGATTTTAAAAAAAATGTATCATAGCTTTAACAAGTCTGGAATGTCTAGATGATGATAACTTTTACTCTAGCAAAGGGATGTTAAAACTTTGAGTGAATTATTTGAACAGCAGGTCCAAACTAATTGGCCATAAATACCTGTATATTTTTTTAAAAAAGTACTTTATTTTTTAGTGTGCATGTGTGTGTGTGTGTTTGTATGTCTACATACTTTCCTACATCTTCAATTTGCTCTGCTAATGTTTACTTCTTAGCACTAAAAATCACCCAGTGCTTGTATATAATAATAATATTAATGGCATTTATTAAGCACTTACTATGTGCAAAGCACTGTTCTAAGCACTGGGGAGGTTAAAAGTGATCAGGTTGTTCCACGGGGGGCTCACAGTCTTAATCCCCACTTTACAGATGAGGTAACTGAGGCCCAGAGAAGTGAAGTGACTTGCACAAAGTCAAACACCTGACAATTGGCAGAGCTGGGATTTGAACCCATGACCTCTGACTCCAAAGCCCGGGCTCTTTCCACTGAGCCACGCTGCTTCTCAGTGGAAAGACACTTCGTAATTCCATGTCATTTCCACATCATTTTAAGGTTGCCAAGCTAGCACTTTCCTTCTTGTCTATAAGCATTTGATACTAAAATGATACAGAATTGTTTCTTCCGAAAATTTCAAAACTGAGCAAAGATATCACCTACTAATTCTTGGCCTAAGTCTTCTTGGGAAGAAAGTGATTGACAGATTTGATTAGTTTGATTCACCAATTTGTTGTGACATCTAAAAATCATACAAAAAAAGTTTTGTTCACGTGAATAGTAAGATGAAGTTGAAAAATTATCCAAATAGCCCCCAAAAGTATTGATCATAGATGAGACTAGTCCGAGACGTTGGATAGCCTGTCTGGAGAGAGATGCAGACACATAACTTGAGTTCCAGTGTTTAAAGAGCATAAATTTTACTCTTTTGGTGGTTGTGTGATTAGTGATTATTATAATGCTCTGAACAGTGTAGATGCTCAATAAATAGCATTGCTTGATTGATAATCTGTAAATGAGAAGGCTCTTGAGAGAATCTCTCTTCATCCAATACCCCCTGTCTCCATTCTTCATAAACTAATCTCCTAACTCTCTTATTCTTGACTTCTTCTTCTGTCTCTTTGCATACATTGTTCCTCTAGATTGGCAGTATGTCCAAATTATTTCCTATTGAAAGGGTATTTCATCATCCTCAAAATATCTATATGATTAGGAATAATTGTTGGCAAGGAAGCCATGTTCCTGAGAGCAGAAGCAGCCAGCTTAAAAGAAAGAGCCCGGGTTTAGGAGTCAGAGGTCATGGGTTCTAATCCCGCTCCATCACTTGTCAGCTGTGTGACCTTGGGCGAGTCACATAACTTCTCTGTGCCTCAATTACCTCATCGGTGAAATGGGGATCAAGACTGTGTGCCCCAAGTGGGACAACCTGATAACTTTGTATCTATCCCAGCACTTGGAACAGTGCTTGGCACATAGTAAGCGCTTAAAAAATGCCATCATTACTAAAGAGCGTAGGACTGGGAGTCAAGAGACCTGCATTCTAATCCCACTTGCCTGCTCTGTGACCTTGGGCAAGTCACTTAATTATTTGGATGTCAGTTTTTTTCATCTGTAAATTTGGGATTAAATACCTGTTCTCCTTCCTTCCACTATGAGCTCTGTGTGAAACAGAAACTATATGCAATTTGATAATATTGTGTTTATCACAGTGCTTAGCCCAAAATTAATGCTCAACCTATACTTTCCTTTGAAGAATCATTCCCCATTTGGCATTCCTTAGGGATCTGGGCTCAAAAGGAAAAGTGGACACCCTTTTAATATAGAGTATTGTAACTAGTGGCCCCTCAATACTGCTACTTATTACAGCTACTTCTATGAAAAAGAGAGGTAGCCTGCTTTAAGAGGATTGTTTATTCAATGTGTGCTAAATCACTTCTACTTCAAGCCAAAACCTGAAAACAGGTTAGGAAAAATACTTTTTATGGGAGCATTAGTAATGATGATGGCATTTGTTAAGTGCTTACTATGTGCACAGCACTGTTCTAAGCGTTGGGGAGAATATAAGGTGATCAGGTTATCCCACGTGGGGCTCACAGTCTTAATCCCCATTTTACAGATGAGGTAACTGAGGTCCAGAGAAATAAAGTGACTTGCCCAAAGTCACACAGCTGGCAACTGGTGGAGACAGGATTTGAACCCATGACCTCTGGCTCCCAAGCCCGTGCTCTTTCCTCTGAGCCACGCTGCTTCTCATAATGAAATGATTGCAATGATGATGCATTTCATTTCAATGAAATGATGCAATGAAATGATTGATACAGGTATCAGCATCTCGTTTTAACAGCAAAACAGAGTTATAGATAGAAATCAGTTGATCAATCGATGGTACTTATTCAGTGTTTTACGTGTTCGGAGCATTGTACTAAACACTTGGGAGAGTACAATGTGATAGAGTTGGTAGACATAATACCTGCTCTCAAGAAGCTTACGATCTAGAAAGTCACTAAACTTCAAGAAGACCTTCTAGAGGGGTGCAAAGAATAAATGATCCAGCTTAATATGATGGGAAAGATTTGTAGCACAAGCCATATTTTACTTTGATTTGCTGCTCTATCTTTACCACCTTGTTTTAAGGGGTGAAGGGTAGCTGGTTGAGTTTGTGTCATATTTTTCTCCACATGATCAAATCTCTAAGGAACTCCACATTTTCTACAGTAGAGATGGTAGGGACTTTGAAAGGGTATTGGATTGTATATTGTGTGATGTGAGCAGGTCATCTGTGCCTCAGTTTCCTCACTGTACCTTGTTCTCCTCGCTGTACCTCACTCTCGCCTGTCCCACCATTGAACCCTGGCCCACATCTTCCCCGTAGCCTGGAATGCCCTCCCTCCACACATTCGCCAAGCTACCTCTCTTCCTTCCTTCAAAGCCTTCCTTCAAAGAGAAGCAGCGTGGCTCAGTGGAAAGAGCCCGGGCTTTGGAGTCAGAGGTCATGGGTTCAAATCCTGGCTCCGCCACTTGTCAGCTGTGTGACTTTGGGCAAGTCACTTTACTTCTCTGTGCCTCAGTAACCTCATCTGGAAAATGGGGATTAAGTCTGTGAGCCTCACGTGGGACAACTTGATTACCTTGTCTCTATCCCAGCGCTTAGAACAGTGCTTTGCACATAGTAAGCGCTTAATAAATGCCATTATTAAAGCCCTGCTGAGAGTTCACCTTCTCCAAGAGGCCTTCCAGACTGAGTCCCTTTTTTCCTCTCCTCCTCCCCATCCCCCCCACCATACCTCCTTACCCTCCCCACAGCACCTATATATGTATGTTTGTTCAGATTTATTACTCTATTTTACTTGTACATATTTACTTTTCTATTTATTTTGTTAATGATGTGCATTTAGCTTTAATTCTGTTTGTTCTGATGACACCTGTCCACATGTTTTGTTTTGTTTTCTGTCTCCCCTTCCTAGACTGTGAGCCCGTTTTTGGGTAGGGACCATCTCTATATGTTGCCAACTTGTACTTCCCAAGCACTTAATAAAGTGCTCTGCACACGGTAAGCTCTCAATAAATACGATTGAATGAATGAATGAATCTGTGAAAAGTGGTTAAAATACTTGGGTTCCTCCCTCACTGCAACCCCTTGACTGGTCCAGTATAAAACTAGAGGAAAGTCTGCCCTAACTTTACCTAGCATTATGATACTACCTCCTATCACCCAGAATAATTCGGTCCCGAGTGGGTCAATCAACACTACTAAGTGAGAGACAGTCGGAATAGGTGTGAGGTGGTTGAGGGGCCAAAAATGAGGGAAAATAATATAATTTTAGGACAAGATGTAAGATGTCATCAGCCCTTGACAAAGAGCTGTAATCTTAACTACCTGGGCCTTAATGTGCTTATGTCAGCAAACTCTTTAGATAATAAAAACAAAGCCACCCACAACAGTTATTTGATATCTTGCTTCACCGGCTATAATGTGCATCACAATGATGAGTCCAAAGACAAAGGGCCCAAACAACAGCATATAATTAGTTAAGTCTTACCTCATGTAGAGAAATGCAGGCATACACACTTCATTTTCTTCATTTTGAAATTTGGCATTAACAGCCTCGTACAATCACCTTGTCTATCGAAACCTCTATAGCCCTTATTTCCCTTCCTTTGGACTCTGGTTTTCTATCCCTTTAGAGCAAATTCTATTTTAAATCAAGACAATGATTACATGTGACAGGGACAATATGGATTGTACTCTGGTCTATGACTGCATTTTTTTAAAACATCTGTATAATGTGCATCTTTTAGAACCAGTCCATTTTATCGATTTAATTATGTAATTGGGCCATTTTTTGAAACACATATTATGCACTTCATTGAACTAAAAGGCTCCTTCGAAGTCATTTTGGTCAATCATATTATTAAGTAATTAAGATGGATGTTCAATAGAGAAAATATCCTTTGAATAATTAGTGAAAAATTATCAACATAGGCACAATACAATACTTTTTTTACTTATTCTCTATTGAGAACATAATGTATCATGTCATGATATACATCCTTGATTACTACAATATGAAAATGACGGAACGATATTGCTGAACTATAATAAAAACATCAAGAACCTCACATGAATGTAATTTCAACATGGCAGTATTTACAGTATGATTTGGAAGAAAAGGCACTAGGTATTTTTGATTCTCAAGGGAAAAGATTACATTTTGAGAGCATCAAAGAAATGTAGTTTATAATTTTGCTTTCATAAAATTGAATGTAAATGAATCCAGATTGTATTTATCCTTTTGAAAGGGAATGAAGATAATCTCAATCTTCCAAGTTCTCTAATTCTAATGTTTTACAATTTTGGGAGTAGGTAATGATGGAGGGAATAAGCAGGTTTTATGTTATGGAGCCGTTTATTGGTATCAATTAGTAGGTTCCTAAATTTGAATTATAATATCTTTAAAGTCAACTGAAAGAATATATAAAATATAAAAGATGCAAACTGACATTTTTCAAATTCAATAGAAACCTCACTTGGGACATTCTACTGTAGTTCATATTGGAGTATGTTATTTTTAATCTCAGCAAAGATTAAGTTTGAATGTATCCTAAGGGAATCTCATTAGAAAATAATAAATTCCAAGGGCTGATTATGTCTCCTTAAAATGCAGAAAGAGGTTTCCAATATAGAAATGCAAGTAGGAGCCTTCAATCAATCGATTTACCAATCAGTAGTGTTTATTGAGTGCTTACTGTGGGCTGAGCACTGTACTTGGGGCTTGGGAGTGCAATGAAAAAGAGTTGGTAGACATATTCCCTGCCCACTGTGAGTTTACAGTCTAGAGAACCTCCTGTTCTCTGAAATGAATAACTGCATTTCCAAATGTATCCAGAGTTGTTTTCACCCTATTATATTATAATAATTAGTATGGCATTCAATACAGGTCTTCCCCATCCAGGGATCACTATTCATTCATTCCCATTTTACACATGAGGTAACCGAGGAAAGGGAGGTAAAGTGACTTATTTGAGAACACATAACAGTCCCCACTGGTGCCAAAACTCAGGTTTCCTGACTTGCAGTCTTGTTCCCCCTTCAACTAGGCCACACTGTCTCTCTAATAGATTTGGAACAATTTTCTTCAAATTATGACTGCACCAGGTGATCAGGTAGGGATCTAAAATAATTCTATGTTGCCTGTGCACTTGATTCTGTAGTCCTTACATGCTTGATATTCACCACACCCTCATTCCCACGGCACTCATGTATAGCTCTATAATTTATTTTAATGTCTGTCTGTCTCCTCTACACTGTAAGCACTTTGTGGGCAGAGAATGGGTCTACCAATTCTGTTTTCCTACCCAAAGTGGTTAGTTCAATGCCATTCACCCAGTAAATTCTCAATAAATACCATTGTTGATAGTAATGATTGGAAATATTTGTTCTTTTTCATGTTTGAATGACAAAATGGCCAGAAGAGGGACATATGAATGCTCATTGCATATTCAGATTGTCAGCCCTATGAGGCCCAAGAAATTTGTCTAATTCTGACCTGTGATTCTTTCCCACCCCTTACTAGGAGCTCTGCACCTAGTAAGTGCTTAATATATTATAGTAGTACTGCTCCGGATTGGTGCAGTTTCTCTGTTACTCACTCTCTGCCCATTTTCACCACTCTTCAAGGGAACATCCTTTGAACATTGGTTCACAGATAAAAGATCCAGTCCGCCCATTCCCATGCTTAGCTGTGTACAGACAGCACCACCATAACTTCCCCCTTGGGTTGCTCCGCTCTTTCTGTCTCCTCTCTCTCCATTTTTATCTCTTTCCTCCTGCCTCTTCTTCAACTCTCCCATCCTTCACAGCAGTATCTCCAGAGGAGATGTCCTGCCTTCTCTCAAAATCCACCTCCTTCACCTGCAAACCGAACCCCATCCCTTCACATCTTATCAAAACACATGCCCCCAGCTTCTACCCTCCCTGACTGCCATCTTCAACTGTTCAATCAATCAATCATATTTATTGAGCGCTTATTGTGTGCAGAGCACTGTACTAAGCGCTTGGGAAGTACAAGTTGGCAACATATAGAGATGGTCCTAAACCAACGGTGGGCTCACAGTCACTCTCCAATGTCTTCTTCCCCACTGCTTTCAAATGTGCTCATGTTTCTCCTATCCTAAAAAAAAAACCCTCCCTTGACTCCACAGCTCCCTCCAGTTATCGCCCCAGACCCTCCTACCATTCCTCTCCAAATTCCATGAGCAGGTTGTCTACACCCACTACCTCAAGTTTCTCTCCTCCAGTTCTCTTCTTGACATCACCAAAATCCTCCCTTTCCTCACCATCCAAACTGCTACCTCGTTAGTACAATCACTCATCATATCCTGACTGGATTACTGCATCAGCCTTCTTTCTGACCTCCCAACCTCCTGTCTCTCCCCACTTCAGTCTATACTTCACTCTGCAGCCCGGATTATCTTTCTACAGAAACGCTCCAGGAATGTCACCCCTCTCCTCAAAAATCTCCTCAAAAATCAACCTTCCAACCAAGGAAAAACTCCTCACTATTGGCTTCAAAGCTCTCCATCACCTTGTCCCCTTCTACCTCACCTCCCTTCTCTCCTTCTACAGCCCAGCCTGCACACTTCTCTCCTCTGACATTAACCTCCTCACTGTGTCTTGTTCTTGCCTGTCCGGCCGTTGACTCCTATTCCATGTCCTACCTCTGGCTTGGAATGCCTTCCCTCCTCACATCCGCCAAACTAGCTCACTTCCCCCCTTCAAAGCCCTACTGAAAGCTCAACTCCTCCAGGAGGCCTTCCCTGACTGAGTTCCCTTTTTTTTCCTCTCCTTCCCTCCCCATCGCCCCCCCACCCTACTCCCTTCCCCTCCTCACAGAACTTGTATATATTTATACATATTCATTACTCTATTTTATTTATACATATTTACTATATTTTATTAATGATGTGCATATAGTTATAATTCTAGTTATTCTGATGGTATTGACACGGATCTACTTGTTTTGTTTTTTTGTCTGTCTCCCCCCTTCTGGACTGTGGGCCCATTGTTGGGTAGGGACCATCGCTATATGTTGCCAATTTGTACTTCCCAAAAGTGTAGTACAGTTCATTCATTCATTCAATCATATTTATTGAGCGCTTACTGTGTGCAGAGCACTGTACTAAGTGCTTGGGAAGTACAAATTGGCAACATGTAGAGATGGTCCCTACCCAACAGTGGGCTCACAGTCTAGAAGGGGGAGACAGAGAACAAAACAAAACGTATTAACAAAATAAAATAAATAGAATAAATATGTACAAATAAAATAGAGTAGTAAGTATGTCCAAACATATGTACATATATACAGGTATATACCTGCATATAAAATCTTATATATACATAGATAATATTATAATTATATATCATATCATATATTATGTATTATTATATATCATACATAGCATATTATATATCGATACATAATTTATTAATAATAATTAATAGTAATGATAATCTATGTATGAATATAATATATTACATTATATTATATTGCATTATATCATAATATATTATACTATCTTACATTATATTATATATTATATTATATTATATTATATTGTATTATCATAAATATGTATATGGATATATAAAATATAAATGATATATAATATATAATATATAAAATATAAATACCTGGATATAAAAATAATTCATTTATTTATATTAATGTCTGTTTCCCCCTCAAGACTTCTAGCTGGCTGTGGATAGGAAACATGTCTGCCAACTCTCTATTGAACTTTCCTGCGTGCTTAGTACAGTGCTCTGCAAACAGTAAGCATTCAATAAATTCGAATGATTGAATGAGGTGAAAAAATGAATGCCACCTACCACCAAAAACAACTACACTATAAGAAAGTTTATCGAACAATGTATGGCCATCCAGGATTTCTGGAAGTGAAGAACATAGAGATCAAAGGGAGTTAGAGATGAGAATGGCTCTTGTAGCCTTAACTATAGGTGAAACCTTGAGGAAAAAAATATGAAGGCCACAGACTACTGTAGAGTTATTCAATTGAGTGTAACCATTATGTAAGATGAGCCTCATGACTTTCAATGAAACAGACAAGCCTCTAGATTACTTGGTTTTATTTCATTGGATGGTAATGCATTTCTTTTTGAGGCACTGATTTTTCACTCTAAGAGCAGAGCTGCCTTATTATATTGAGTTATTGTAGTACTGATTGGGTTGTTTGAATGGGTACCACACACCATCATTTTCCTATAGAGGATGCAAGGACAAGAGACGATTAGTAATCCACAAATCGCTAATTCCATCTCCGTATTAACTGCTGGTTTATTATCTGTTCTTGTCAATGAGTGACTCCAGGAGGTTTTCCCAGGAAAATGATAAAGATAACACAGATCTGCTTTCTAGAATTCTTTGTAGGAGTAATTGCTTCCTCCCTAGGACTTCTCTGCCTTCTTTCTCCTCAACTGAGAGTAGAGTGAAATGGGCTGCAAGGACTGAAAATCTGGGGGTAACTTGCCAACTTGTACTTCCCAAGCACTTAGTACAGTGCTCTGCACACAGTAAGCGCTCAATAAATACGATTGATGATGATGATCAGGGTAAATCCTAGACCTCCATCCAGTTCTGGGGGCACTTTTATGAGTCAGTTTTAGAGTAGAGGCTGCATTTACCTGCCACTTATGCTGGACAATGCAGAGGAAATATAGTGAGCATTACCAGGGAGGTGGGAATAAATCGAGTGGAAGGTTTTCAGAGAAATGAGAGGAAAGATCACATGGCCTCCAGTTGGCAGGCATCTATCGGAGAAGCAGCATGGCTTAGCGAATAGAGTGCGGGCCTGGAAGTTAGAAGGACCTGAGTTCTAATCCCAGCTCTGCCACTTGTCTTCTGTGTGACCTTAGGTAAGTCACTTCACTTCTCTGGTTGTCAGTTACCTCATCTGTAAACTGGGGATTAAGAATGTAAGCCCCATGTGGGACAGGAATTTTGTCCAACCTTTCCAGTCAATCATATTTATTAAGCACTTAACTTGTCTACCCTAGCACTTAGAACAGTACCTGGCACATAGTAAAGGCTTCACAGTTACCATAATTATAATTATTATTTATCTGTCTTCACTCCTCATCCTATTACTCTTCCTGGTTAGTTGTACCAGCAACAAATGAGGCAGTTCTAAGCAGTCTTACCAAGTCTGTGGAGGTTTCCGAATCATCCAAATAAGTAAGTTGATTGGTTCCTGTCAGCAATTTTGAGATACATGTAACGTCACATGCATATTTCTGGACACACAGGGTAATTTAAGGTGACATTTCCTGGAAGTACCCTGAATTCTTCCCAAACTAGAGCACTTCTTGGATAGTCTCCTAATAGAGAAGCAGCATGGCTCAGTGGAAAGAGCACGGACTTTGGAGTTAGAGCCCATGGGTTCAAATCCCAGCTCTGCCAATTGTCAGCTGTGTGACTTTGGACAAGTTACTTCACTTCTCTGTGTCTCAGTTACCTCATCTGAAAAATGGGGATTAAGACTGTGAGCCCCCCGTGGGATAACCTGATCACCTTGTAACCTTCCCAGCACTTAGTACAGTGCTTTGCACATAGTAAGCACTTAATAAATGCCATCATTGTTATAATTATCCTCACTTGCTGCAGAGCCATTTCACTCATCTTCCAAGTCCCTGTGAGCACTGATCCAACTCCTGACCAGTTGAACTACTCAGCAGGAATTAAGGCTGAGAGAGCTGAGGGCTGAATAAAAATGCAAGGAATAAAGGCTAGAGAGGGGACAGATGAGCTGAAAACCACACTGATATTCAGCTCAACAAATTGCTACCCCATATGTAAGAAAGACCTAGACCAAACTACATAGAAAAAAAATCAAAGTACATTATGCTTATAGATTTGTTAAATAGAAATAGTAAGTTCACTGTGGGCAGGGACTCTCTAGGACTTAGAACAGTGTTCTGCACCCAGTAAACCCTCAATAAACACAGTTGATTGATTGATTTGTATTTTCCAAAGTGCTTAGTCCAGGACTCTTCACAGAGTAAGTGTTCAATAAATATCATTCATTCATTCATTCATTCATTCAATTGTATTTATTGAGCGCTTACTGTATGCAGAGCACTGTACTAAGCGCTTGGGAAGTACAAGTCGGCAACATATAGAGATGGTCCCTACCCAACAACAGGGTCACAGTCTAGAAGGGGGAGACAGACATTTCCTCTTGGAGCTATCTGGGTTCATTGCCAAGCCTTTGAAATGATTTTGCTTGACACAATTTCCCATTCATTCATTCATTCATTCATTCAATCGTATTTATTGAGGGCTTACTGTGTGCAGAGCACTGTACTAAGCGCTTGGGAAGTACAAGTTGGCAACATATAGTGATGGTCCCTACCCAACAGTGGGCTCACAGTCTAGAAGGGGGAGACAAACAACAAAACAAAACATATGAACAAAATAAAATACATAGAATAAATATGTACAAATAAAATAAATAATAAATATATACAAATAAAATGAATGCAACCCTTCTTGAAATTTACATCCTGAAACACACTCGCTTTGACAAAATCTAGTGCAGTAAATTGCAATTGCACTTTTAATTGCATTTGGACTCTGAGTTCACTTTAGATTTTTGGTTAAAACCTTTGCCTTCAGATTAATAGTGAACATTGTTTTATTCTTTTTGAAATTTTGGAGTCATATTTTAATATTCTAAACTGCCAAACAAAGAACTAACATTCCCTGTTTTGAGATTCCAGGTCCATAGAAAGTCTCATAAAAGAAGTGATTTTCTGTTCTTTTATTCATTTCTCCCTTCATAATATAGACATTCACATGTTTCCATCTTTGTTACCCCTGTAGAAGCTGGTTGATATCCCTAATTGATATGTTAATCAATCAATCAATCAATTGTATTTATTGAGTGCTTACTGTGTGCACAGCACTGTACTAAGCGCTTGGGAATTACAAGTTGGCAACATATAGAGATGGTCCCTACCCAACAGCGGGCTCACAGTCTAGAAGGGGGAGACAGAGAACAAAACAAAATGCATGAACAAAATAAAATAAATAGAATACATATGTACAAATAAAATAAATAATAAATATGTACACATAAAATAAATGCAACCCTTGTTGAAATTTACATCCTGAAACACACTCGCTTTGACAAAATCTAGTGCAGTAAATTGCAATTGCACTTTTAATTGCATTTGGACTCTGAGTTCACTTTAGATTTTTGGTTAAAACCTTTCCTTCAGATTAATAGTGAACATTGTTTCAATTTATTCTTTTTGAAATTTTGGAATCATATTTTAATATTCTAAACTGGCAAACAAAGAGCCAACATTCCCTGTTTTGAGATTCCAGGTCCATAGAAACTCTCATAAAAGAAGTGATTTTCTGTTCTTTTACTCATTTCTCCCTTCATAATATAGACATTCACACGTTTCCATCTTTGTTACCCCTGCAGAAGCTGGTTGATATCCCTAATTGATATGCTAATCAATCAATCAATCAATTTTATTTATTGAGCGCTTACTGTGTGCAGAGCACTGTACTAAGCGCTTGGGAAGTACAAGTTGGCAACATATAGTGATGGTCCCTACCCAACAGTGGGCTCACAGTCTAGAAGGGGGAGACAAACAACAAAACAAAACATATGAACAAAATAAAATACATAGAATAAATATGTACAAATAAAATAAATAATAAATATATACAAATAAAATGAATGCAACCCTTCTTGAAATTTACATCCTGAAACACACTCGCTTTGACAAAATCTAGTGCAGTAAATTGCAATTGCACTTTTAATTGCATTTGGACTCTGAGTTCACTTTAGATTTTTGGTTAAAACCTTTGCCTTCAGATTAATAGTGAACATTGTTTTATTCTTTTTGAAATTTTGGAGTCATATTTTAATATTCTAAACTGCCAAACAAAGAACTAACATTCCCTGTTTTGAGATTCCAGGTCCATAGAAAGTCTCATAAAAGAAGTGATTTTCTGTTCTTTTATTCATTTCTCCCTTCATAATATAGACATTCACATGTTTCCATCTTTGTTACCCCTGTAGAAGCTGGTTGATATCCCTAATTGATATGTTAATCAATCAATCAATCAATTGTATTTATTGAGTGCTTACTGTGTGCACAGCACTGTACTAAGCGCTTGGGAATTACAAGTTGGCAACATATAGAGATGGTCCCTACCCAACAGCGGGCTCACAGTCTAGAAGGGGGAGACAGAGAACAAAACAAAACGCATGAACAAAATAAAATAAATAGAATACATATGTACAAATAAAATAAATAATAAATATGTACACATAAAATAAATGCAACCCTTGTTGAAATTTACATCCTGAAACACACTCGCTTTGACAAAATCTAGTGCAGTAAATTGCAATTGCACTTTTAATTACATTTGGACTCTGAGTTCACTTTAGATTTTTGGTTAAAACCTTTCCTTCAGATTAATAGTGAACATTGTTTCAATTTATTCTTTTTGAAATTTTGGAATCATATTTTAATATTCTAAACTGGCAAACAAAGAGCCAACATTCCCTGTTTTGAGATTCCAGGTCCATAGAAACTCTCATAAAAGAAGTGATTTTCTGTTCTTTTACTCATTTCTCCCTTCATAATATAGACATTCACACGTTTCCATCTTTGTTACCCCTGCAGAAGCTGGTTGATATCCCTAATTGATATGCTAATCAATCAATCAATCAATTTTATTTATTGAGCGCTTACTGTGTGCAGAGCACTGTACTAAGCCCTTGGGAAGTACAAGTTGGCAACATATAGAGATGGTCCCTATCCAACAGTGGGCTCACAGTCTAGAAGGGGGAGACAGACAACAAAACAAAGCATATGAACAAAATAAAATAAATAGAATAAATATGTACAAATAAAATAAATAATAAATATGTACAAATAAAATAAATGCAACCCTTGTTGAAATTTACATCCTGAAACACACTCACTGTGACAAAATCTAGTGCAGTAAATTGTAATTGCACTTTTAATTGCATTTGGACTCTGAGTTCACTTTAGATTTTTGGTTAAAACCTTTGCCTTCAGATTAATAGTGAACATTGTTTCAATTTATTCTTTTTGAAATTTTGGAATCATATTTTAATATTCTAAACCGGCAAGCAAAGAGCCAACATTCCCTGTTTTGAGATTCCAGGTCCATAGAAAATCTCATAAAAGAAGTGATTTTCTGTTCTTTTATTCATTTCTCCCTTCATAATATAGACATTCACATGTTTCCATCTTTGTTACCCCTGCAGAAGCTGGTTGATATCCCTAATTGATATGCTAATGGGGCTTTGGGTCTTTAGTTGGAAGGTCTTTGCCTTTGTAATCCAGGGCTTCATCTTTGAATTTAGAAATGCTGTTGATTGTTCCATGCAAGCAGGTCCAGGGCCTCTGTGTGCTTTTTCTGCCTGTGTTTTTCTGATGATATTCTCAGCCTTTTCTTTTTGCTCATGGGTCTCCTTGTTGGTGTGTTCTAACCTTTTTCATGGGGTTGCAAGCCATGTTCTTATAACTTGAATGATATTTTCTAGCTTTCTGATGAGAGTGTTTCCTGTGAAATCTTTCTAAGAAATTGAAAAAAAAATGTTTCAATTTCAAATGTGCATGTGAATATATTTCTGGGCAATTATATAATTATTTATCGACCAGTTTATTTTGGAGGTTAATTTTTCAAATCTAGTTTGATTAGAATTGGGTTATTATCTGATAAATTACAGTACTGCAGTTTTCTACCTTCCAAAAATTCTCTCCTGGGCAGCCAAAAGTAATCAATTGTGATATGGCTACTATTTATTATCAGAAAATATGTAAAGTTCTTGTCATTAATATATTTCAATCTCCATTGATCTTCATTTAATATCAAATCATAATTTTACTTGACAAGGTACAGTTTTCTACTGCGGCTTATTTTCATAAATGACTAATCCTTCAGAATGTTTTAATCTTGAATATTGTTTCTCATGTCGTATTTCATGTTC
Source organism: Tachyglossus aculeatus (assembly GCF_015852505.1). Classification (NCBI taxonomy): domain Eukaryota; kingdom Metazoa; phylum Chordata; class Mammalia; order Monotremata; family Tachyglossidae; genus Tachyglossus; species Tachyglossus aculeatus. Next base: position 24,968,475 of record NC_052069.1, read on the forward strand.
TAAAGGCCTTTAGACAAAATATATGGTAAATGACTAGGTATCTGCTGTATGGGTGTATAGGTAGCTGACTTTGAACACAGCACTAAGATAAGTTTGTTTTTTTAATGGTACTTGTTATAAGCACTTATTAAGCTCTATTCTAAGGCCTGCGGTAGATACAAAATGATCAGTTGAATACAGACCCAGTCTCACGTGGGGCTCACGGTCTAAGGAGAAGGGAGTAGGATTTAATCACGATTTATTGCTGAATTGTACTTCCCAAATACTTAGTACAGTGCTCTGCACACAGTAAGCGCTCAATAAATACGATTGGATGAATGAATGAATCCCCATTTTGCAGATGAGATAACTGAGGCACAGAGAAGCTACATGCTTAGTACAGTGCAATGGTGGTAGTAGACATGATCTCTGCCCTCAAGAATTTGCAAACCTAGTAGGGGAGACAGACAGGGAGGGAGAAGCAACATTCATTCATTCATTCATTCATTCAATTGTATTTATTGAGCGCTTACTGTGTGCGGAGCACTGTACTAAGCACTTGGGAAGTACAAGTTGGCAACGTATAGAGATGGTCCCTACCCAACAGCGGGCTCACAGTCTAGAAGGGGGAGACAGACAACAAAACAAAAACATATTAACAAAATAAATCTTCCAGCCCCACACCACCTATTCACCCATTCATTCAATCGTATTTATTGAGCACTTACTGTGTGCAGAGCACTGTACTAAGCGCTTGGGAAGCACAAGTTGGCAACGTCTAGAGACGGTCCCTACCCAACAACGGGCTCACAGTCTAGATGGGGGAGACAGTCGACAAAACAAAACATATTAACAAAACAAAATAAATCTTCCAGCCCCACACCACCTATTCACTCATTCATTCAATCATATTTTTTGAGCGCTTACTGTGTGCAGAGCACTGTACTAAGAGCTTGGGAGATGCATATAAAAGTGTGGCCAGGATATTATACTCTCCCAAGTGCTTAGTACAGTGCTCTGCACATAGTAAACACTCAATAAATATGATTATAGGATATATGATAAATATGAATTTCAGGGGAAGGATTAGGATGGTGAATACCCGAGTCCTTGGGTGAAACGGAAGCACTAGACTTGCACAGGGGATAATACTGTGGGAAAATGGGAGATTGATCATGAAGGCTTCTTGGAGGAGGTGAGATTTTAACAAGACTTTGAAGAAAGGGAGAGTATGGATCTGCTAAGCATGAAGGGGAGAGAGATCCAGACAGGGTGGAGGCCAGAACAAGGTGTACAAAATGGTGAGAGATGAGAATGAGGCACAGTGAGCATTTTGGTAAGAGAGGACTAAATTATGTGAGTTAAAGTGTAGTAGGAGAGGAGTGAGAATAATTAGAGGAAAAGGAACTCATTGACTACATCAGCCCATGCTCAATTGTTTCTCCTTTATGCAGAGAGAGAGAGAGAGAGAGAGATGGGCTATTTGGAGACTTTTGAAGATAAGGGAAGAGAGGCACAAAATGGTGCTTTGAAAGGCAACTCTATTTATAGGACGATCCTAGCCATGTGTCTGGGTGTGACTGCAATACAGGCTGATTGATGCATATGTCACTTACAGTGTCTCTTTCATATCCAAGTCCTTCTGTTACTATCCCAGCCCTCCTGAAGTCTCTGCCCAATTATAGTGGAAACAATATTCAAGATTAAACACTCTGAAGAATGAGTCAATTACAAAAATAAGCAACAGTAGAAAGCAGCAACTTGTCACATGAAATTGAGATTTGATATTAAGGGAAGATCATCATAGATCGAAATGTATTAATGAAAACAAGTTTACATATGTTTTGATAATAAATATTACATGCACCATAATTGATTATTTTTTCTCTAAACTCATGCTCTCTGCTCAATCAATCAGTATGTTTTATTTTGTTGTCTGTCTCCCCCTTCTAGACTGTGAGCCCATTGTTGGGTAGGGATTGTCTCTATATGTTGTCAATTTGTACTTCCCAAGTGCTTAGTACAGTGCTCTGCACACAGTAAGCACTCAATAAATATGATTGAAATATGATTGAATGAATGAATGAAGGAACTGTATTCATTGAGTACTTACTGTGTGCAGAGTTTGGGAGACTACAATATAAGAGTTATTAGTTACATTCCCTGCCCAAAAGGAGTTTATAGTTTAGAAGGGGAGACAGACATTAATATAAATAAATAAATTAGGGATATATACATAACTGCTGTGGGTTTGAGGGAGGGGTAAATATAGGGCACAAAATCAAATACAAGGGTGAAGCAGAAGGGTGTAGAAGACAAGGAAATTAGGACCTAATCAGGGAAGGCCTCTTGGAGGAGATGTGCCTTGGAGGAGATGTGGCTTGAGGTGTGGAGAGTGATCATTTGTTGAATAGAGAAGCAGCGTGGCTCAGTGGAAAGAGCCCGGGCTTTGGAGTCAGAAGTCATGGGTTCAAATCCCGGCTCCGCCAATTGTCAGCTGTGTGATCTTGGGCAAGTCACTTAACTTCTCTGGGCCTCAGTTCCCTCATCTGTAAAATGGGGGTTAAGACTGTGAGCCCCCCGTGGGACCACTCACCTTGTAACCTCCCCAATGCTTAGAACAGTGCTTTGCACATAGTAAGTGCTTAATAAATGCCATTATTATTATTATTTTTACTATTATATGAAGAGGGAGGGAGTTCCAGGCCAGAGGCAGGATGTTGGGGAGAGGTCAGTGGCAAAGATAGACAAGATCAAGGTACAATGGCTAGGTTGGCATTTAGAGGAGTGAGATTTGTGGGCTGGGTGGTAATAGGGAATCAGGCGGGTATAGTGGGAGGTGGTAAGGTGATTGAGTGTTTTAAAGCCGATAATACTCAAGGAGAGTGATGCCACTTCAGGTTACCATGTTTTACGCTGAACTCTGCCCTTGTCTTCCAACAGGCACCGATATACACTGATACAAAAATAACAATAATGGTATTTTCTAAGTGCTTACTATGCATTAAGCTCTGGGTTGGACACAAGATACTCAGAACACAATCCCTGCCCCTAATGGGGTTCACAGTAAAAGACAAAGGGAGAGCAAGTATCTCATCCCCATTTTGGAGATGGAACTGAGGTCCAGAGAATCTAGGGAAAGAGTGAGGCCTACTGGATAAAGCGTGGGCCTGGGAGCCAGGGGACATGAGTTCTAATCCTAGCTCTGCCACTTGTCTGCTGAAAGACCTTGGGAAAGTCACTTAACTTCTCTGTGCCTCAGTTACCTCATCTGTAAACTGGGGGTTGAGACTATGAACCCCACAGTCTCAAGCAGCATGATGAAGTGGACAGAGCATGGGCTTGGAAATCAGAAGATCATAGGTTCTAATTCCGGTTCCGCTACATTTCTGCTAAGTGACCTTGGGCAAGTCATTTCACTTCTCTGTGAAGTTACCTCGTCTGTAAAATGGGGAGTGAGACTGTGAGCCCCATGTGGGACAGGGACTGTGTCCGATCTGATTAACTTGAATCTACCCAGGTGCTTAGAATGGGGCTTGGCACTTAGTAAGCACTTAACAAGTACTGCGATTATTAGTGGCTCAGTGGAAAGAGCAGGGGCTTGGGAGTCAGAGGTCATGGGTTCTAATCCCGGTTCGGCAACTTGTCTGCTGTGTGACTTTGGGCAAGTCACTTAACTTCTCTGTGTCAGAAGAAGACTGTGAGGCCCATGTGGGACAACCTGATTACCTTGTATCCCCCCCAGCACTTAAACCAGTGCTTGGCACATAGTAAGCGCTTAACAAATGCCAGTATTGTTATTATTATTATTATCATCATTATTCCCAGTGCCTCAGTCTCCTAAACTGCAAAATGGAGATTCTATCCCCGTTCTCTCTCCTACTTAGACGGTTAGCCACATATGGGACAGGGGCTTGGTCCAACCTGATTAACTTATATCTACCCCAGCACTTAAAATGGTGCTTGATATGTAGAAGGTGCTTAAGAAATATCTTAAAAAAAAGCTAACTGTCTTGCCCAGGGTCACACAGAAGGCAAATGTTTGTGCTGAGACTAGATCCTGGGTATCTCTGGTGCCAAGTTTACTGCTCTTTCTACTTGGCTGTGATTTAAACACAATTAATCTGGCAATGATAAGCGGGTAGTGATGGACAATGGAGCAGGCTGACACTTTCCCCTTTCCCATTGAATAGTAGAGAGTAGGAGAGCATGAGAGCTCTTTGGAAGAGAGTAGCAGGGGCGACTGTTCATTAGAGAAGCAGTGTGGCTTAGTGGACAGAGCATGGGCTTGGGAATCAGAAGGTCATGGGTTCTAATCCCAGCTCTGCCACGTGTCTGCTATGTGACCTTGGGCAAGTCACTCAACTTCTCTGGGCTTCGGTTACCTCATCTGTAAAATGGATATTAAGCATGTGAGCCCCATGGTGGGACAGAGACTGTGTCCAACCTGATTAACTTGTATCTACCCAAGTGCTTAGAACAGTGCTTGGGACATAGCGATTATTAGGTGAATTCAGGTGAGAAGGAAGAGTGATTGGGCTAGGAAGAGATCGAAGATCAAAGAGAGTTTGGCCGTGATGGAAGAGGGATTCCACAACCCACTTTAAATTTCTGCCTTAATATTTTACATACACTTTTCTTAATTACCATGCTTTGCAGTGAGAGTAAGAATGTACATAGAGCAGAATAATGAGCAGTAAATATTTGATGGGTAAATTGAACTAGGAATCATATTGCACATAGTGGAACAGTTAGAGATTAGGCTCCAACCCAAACTAAAATTCTAGCGACCCATGGGCTATCCTCAACATCAAATGCCAAGACACAGCCCTAGAACACATTCCGTCTCCTCTTTCACTTCAGCACTCTTGTCCTGAGTGGGGTTTCTGGAAAGAATGGATAGCGTTAAGATATTCAAATAGTTCCTGTGTGCTGAAATCGAGAAATCAAAAGCAGCACACTGTAAAGCAAAGCCTCAGATAACACCCTTTCTCTGCAGAAAGCTAGGAGCCAATTGCTACAGATAATCCAGCATGATGCACTGAGATCTAGAAAGAAACAACTTCAAGCAGAAGCTTTGTCAGTGTCCTGAAACAAGGTAACCGGAGCGAAATCAGTCCCAGGGAATGCAAGGAAGAAGCAGAACAACATAATAAAGGGCAGTCTTTGTGTGTACAAAGTGTGGGCAGGATTGTAGGTTCCATTTTGACCTTTTCAGCCAAAAATATACCCTTAGGGGAATTTCACTGTCTGTGGTGTCTCCTTTGAGTAGGAAGGACAACTATATTTAGAAGAGAAAGAAGTGAAGGGAAAGTCTAGCTGTGAAGGCTACCCTATAGGAATTTTCAGTTTTAAGATGAACACTGAAATCTTTGACATGGACTTTCAGTTGGCAGGATATGAAAAATTGAAGTCTATAGTGGAATTCTTGAGAAAAGTACTATTGTTTGACACAGCTGGACTGCTGAGATCTCAATTCTTACAAGTGTTTGGAATAGTTTAAACCGATATGTCAAGTTTCCAGATTGTCATTTTTCACAGCTCATTCAAAAGCATCCCAACAATGTTAATATCACAAAATGAATTTATTTGGGTTTGAAGTATGTAATGCTGAGTCACTGATGGCAGGAGATTTGTCTCCTGATTCAGAACTTCAGATATTCAAAATCGATGTACCTCTCCCTCCCTCTCCCCCTCCTGCCCTCCCTCCCCCCTGCTAAAATTGCTCTACAGCTAAATTTTATTTTGTTTAGGTGTTGAATATTTGTGTGACTATAGCCGAATCTCTTGATTTTCTTACAGTATTTGAAAAGAAGGCTATTGACTCAAGAAGTTCATTAGGTAATGGTTTTCTGGCCCAAATCAAATTACCCCTGGAAGAGTCTTCTCATTGGAAATCTGATGCATTGATAGTGCGCTAGCCTAAAAGCAATTCATTCACTGGGGGAGAAAAATTTGGGAAAGGACTTAGAGTCCAACTACCTAATTTACTCCATTTATGTGGCAAGGGAGATATGGTCTTCCCAGTGAGTTTTAAGGAGGAGCAGGTAAATGATCCCGTGAGAGACTTGGCTATGGGAAAAAGGACATTTGGGGGAGTAAGATTCTCATTGAACTCCCTTCCCTCTACGACCTCACTGCACCCCCAAATCAGCCTTCCATATGTTACTGAACATTCACATCGTACTAATTTCCCCAAATATCCCTCCGTTCCCTATCTTTTGAGAAGCAGGGTGATGCAGTAGGTAGAACACAGGCCTCGGAGTCAGAAGGTTGTGGGTTCTAATCCTGGCTCTGCCACTTGTCTGCTTTGTGACCTTGGGCAAGTCACTTCACTTCTCTCTGCCTCAGTTACCTCATCTGTAAACTGGGGATTGAGACTGGAAGCCCCATGCGAGACAGGGACTGTGTCCAAACCTATTTGCTTGTATCCACCCTAGCACTTTGTGCAGTGCCTGGCACTCAGTAAGCACTTAACAAATACCACAATTATTATTATTATTATTATCTCTTGTAATGGTGGCAGCAGGAGTGGGGAGAGAGTTGAAGAGAAGGTAGGGGGCTCTCCCCCAACCCCTCTTCCTCTCAAGTCATCTTCATTCTTTTTCTCCTCTTTGTCTTACATTTCTATTATTTTCCTCCACATTGTCTTGCCCCAGTACAATCCTGGACCACTGACCTTGCATTGAAAGAAGGCTGGAACCAAATGGTCCATGTGAGCAGATGATCTCCCCAAGAGGGTAGCAAGCTTAGGTGCCCACCGTAAAAAGTGAGAGGCAAAGGAGGCAGTGGATTAAATTGAAAAGCAGTTATCACTGAGGTAGGAGGCGAGCCAGATCAGTACTATGTCAGCAGAACCAAGGTCTGATAGTGTTTCAAGCAAGGGGAAGGGTCTACAGTGTCAACGGCAGGAGAGAGAGTTTTAGGAGGACTAGGATCGAGTAAGTCTTTGGGTCTTTGATATAAAGAAATCATTGATAACCCACGACAATGAAGGCTCAGTGGATGAAGACAGACTGCAGAGGTTCAACAAGAGAGGTGGTGGAGAGGAAATTAAGGCAAAGAGTGTTTCCAACCCATTTGAGGAGTTCCGAAGAGAATGTGGGAGCAGAGAGAAGGTATTCTAGCTGGAAGTTGTGAGAGGGCATTTTTTAAATGGAGGATAGGTGCGTGTTTGAGCGTAAAGGGGAAAGAGCCATCATAGAATGAGGAGTTGAAGATGGAACTGCGTGTTTGAAGGGAAAGGGAAAGAGCCATCAGAGAATGAGGAGCTGAAGATGGAAGTGAAGCAGGGAAGCCGAAGGAGCAAATAAGTTTTGGAAGTGCAAGTGTTGGGTCAGAGGTGCAGGAAGAAGGGATAGATTTAAAGGGAAGGTGGAAGATCTCCTTTTGGAACATAGGAGAAAGATAAGGGCACAGGAGTAGATATTGAGGTGATACTACTTTGGGAATTTCATTCATTCATTCATTCAATTGTATTTATTGAGCACTTACTGAGTGCAGAGCACTGTACTAAGCACTTGGGAAGTACAAGTTGGCAACATATAGAGACGGTCCCTACCCAACAGTGGGTTCATGCCTGATGGCTTCAATTTTACTAACAAAGTAAATGTTGAGGTTATCAGGGGCTAGGGAGAGTGGCAGTGGGGGACTGAGTGCTTCAGAGGGAGTTGAAGATTTGAAAACTGTGAGGGATAAGCATTTTGTTTCTCACCCCACCCCCACAACACTTATACTCTGTTACTTTACCTCTTGTCTTATGCTTGTTGTCATCTCCAACCCATAGCTACTCCATGGACACACCTCTCCCAGAACGCCCCACTCTTCATCTGCAATCATTCTGGTAGTGTATCCACAGAGTCTTCTTGGTAAAAATAGGGAAGTGATTTACCATCTCCTTCTTCCAAGCAGTAAACTTGGTTCTCTGCCCTTGATTGTGTCCCATGGTGCTGCTGCCCAGTACAAGTGAGTTTTGACTTGTAGCAGATTACTTTCTACTTGCTACACACTGCCCAAGCTAGGAATGGAATTGGTAGGCCTTTGCTTGATTCTCCCTCCCATAGCCGAGACTGCTAGAGTACTGGAAATTCTCCAGGTGTGATCCTGAGAGGGGCTGCTTTTCCTACCTCTGCCCGATATAATTCATGTATTGGTCATGGTTAATACACCATCAGATGTGATCTTCAGTCCCAGTCTCCTCCTGCCCCTTCTTCAACTCTCCCATCTTTCTCAGAAGTATCTCAGGAACAGATCTCCCACCTCCTCTCAGAATTCACCCCCTCCAACCCTATCCTTAAAAAAACACTTGATCCCTCCGTTTGTCCCTTCCTCACCACCATCTTCAAATGTTCACTCTCCAGTGGCTTCTTCTCCAGTACTTTCAAATATGTTCCTATGTCTTCTATACTAAAAATAACCCTCCTTTCACCTCACCTCTCTGTCCAGTTATTGCCCCATCACCCTCCTCCCACTTCCTTCCGAAGCCCTTGAGCAAGTTGTCTACACCTGATACCTCCACTTCCTCTCCAATTCTTTCCCGGACCCCATGCACTCAAATAAATAATTATGGTACTTGTTGAACACTTACTATGGGTCAAGCACTGTTCTAAGCACTGGGGTAGGTACAAGATAATCAGGTTAGACACAGTCCCTGTCCTTCATGGGACTAGCACTCATCCCCATTTTACAGATGAGGGAACTGAGGCACAGAGAAGTTAAGTGACTTGCCCAAGGCGACAGAGCAAACGTGTGAGCAGTATGGCTCAGTGAAAAAAGCCCCACGTGGGACAACCTGTTAACCCTGCATCCCCTCCAGTGCTTAGAACAGTGCTTTGCACATAGTAAGTGCTTAACAAATGCCATCATCATCATCATCATCATTATTATTATTATCACTATTATTATGTGGCAGAGCCTGGATTAGAGTCCATGTCTTTCTGAAATTTCCTTCTTGCCAAATCCAATGGCCTCTACTGCATCCTAATCCTCTTGGATCTCTCAGCTGCCTTCGACACTGATGACCACCCCCTACTCCTGGAAACATTATCTTGGCTTTACTGACACTTCATTCTCAGTCTGTTTCACCATCTCCAGTGCTGTTCTCACTTTCAAACTGTAGCATTCCCTCAAGGCACAGTTCTGGGTCCCCTTCTATTCTCCATCGACGCCCACTCCCTTGGAGAACTGATTCACTCCCACGGCTTCGACCATACCATCTCTATGTGGATGATATCCAAATCTATATCTCCAGCTCTGATCTCTGTAATAATAATAATAATAATAATAATAATAATAATAATAATAATAGCATTTATTAAGCACTTACTATGTGCAAAGCACTTTGCAGTCTTGTATTTCCTCCTGCCTTCTACTTGGATGCCCTGCCAACACCTCAAACCTAACATGTCCAAAAACAGACTCATTATCTTCCTGCCCAAATCCTGTCTTCCCCCCGACTTTTCTGTCACTATAAACAACACCACAATCCTCCCTGTCTCACAAGCCTGTAACCTTGGCATTTTCCTTAATTCATCTCTCTCATTCAACCCAAATAGTCCAATCTGTCACCAAATCATGGGCGTTCAACCTTCAAAAGTCACTGAGATCTCCAAACTGCTGCCATGTTAATCCAAGCGTGTGTTGTAGCAAACTTTGATTACTGCATCGGCCTTCTTGCTCACCTCCCTTCCTCCTGTCTCTACCCACTTCAGTCCATACTTCACTCTGCTGTCTCAATCATTTTTCTACAAAACCATTCAGTCCATGGTTCCCCACTCAAGAACCTCCAGTGGTTGCCCATCTAAGTCCTCATCAAACAGAAACTTCTCACCTTTGGCTTGCAAGCACTTAATCACTTTGCCCCCTCTAACTCTCGTACTACAACCCAGCCTGCATAGTTGATTCCTCTAATGCCCTCCTAGTCAATGTACTTTGATCTCATCTATCTTGTGGCCAACCCTTCACCCACATTTTGACTCTAGCTTGGAAAGCCCTCTCTCTTTATATCTGACATATGATTATTCTCTCTACCTTTCTTATTTGCCTTATTTTAAAAAAGTACATCTCCTTCAGGAGGGTTTCCCAGACTACTCCCTCATTTCCTCTTCTCCCACTCCCTTCTATGTCACTCGTTCACCCTTTATTCATCCCTCCCTCAGCCCCACAGCACCCATGTATGTATCCGCAATTTATTTGCCTATATTATTGTCTGTTCCACTAGACTATAAGCTTGTTGTGGGCAGAGAACATGCTTACCAACTAGGTCCTAGTAATAGCAGCTCATGTGCATATGCTGCTCTTCCAATGCATGTCACATTTCATTGCTTTGTTGCATTTCTGAAATATTTGGCTCATGAATCACCACTCTAAGTAGGAGTAACTATATTTTGAAACCACATTAATTTATGTCTACTGGGACATCTGGAGATTGAGTATGGAATAGAAAGAACAACTCTACTACTAGTAGATGGACTTTGAACACTTTGTGGAACATGAACTGAGACCAACCTGCTTATACCTGAACTTGCAACTAAATGAATGCTTAATACAGTGCCCAGCACATGCTATGGGCTCAATACATACCACAGTTGTTGTTATTAGTAGTAGTATTGATATTGGTCATTCATTCAATGATATTTATTGAGCGCTTACTATGTACAGAGTTCTGTACTAAGTGCTTGGGAAGTGTTACAAGTCAGTAACATATAGAGATGGTCCCTACCCAACAACGGGCTCACAGTCTAGAAGGGGGAGACAGAAAACAAAACAAAACAGGGAAACAGGTGTCAAAATAATCAGAACAAATAGAATTAAAGCTTTATATACATCATTAACAAAATGAATAGTAAATATGTACAAGTAATAAATAGAGTAATAAATCTGTACAAATATATATATACAGGTGCTGTGGGGAGGGGAAGGAGGTAGGACTGGGGGGATGGGGAGGAGGAGAGGAAAAAGGGGGCTCATTCTGGGGAGACCTCCTAGTACAGTGCTCTGCACACAGTAAGTGCTCAATAAATACGATTGAATGAATAAATGGATGAGGTGAGCTCTCAGTAGGGCTTTGAAGGGAGGAAGAGAGCTAGCTTGGCGGATGTGTGGAGCGAGGGCATTCCAAGCCAGGGGGAGGATGGGGGCCGGGGGTCGATAGCGGGACAGGCGAGAATGAGGTACAGTGAGGAGGTTAGCGGCAGAGCAGCAGGTGTGGGCTGGACTGTGGAAGGAGAGAAGAGAGGTGAGATAGGAGGGGGAAAGATGATGGATAGCCTTGAAGCCAAGACTGAGGAGTTTTTTCCTGATTCGTAGGTTGACAGGCAGCCACTGGAGAGTTTTGAGGAGGGGAGTAACATGCCCAGAGTGTTTCTGCACAGAGATAATCCAGGCAGCAGAGTGAAGTATAGACTGAAGTGGGGAGAGGCAGGAGGATATCATGAAAATGATAACGATACCCATAATTCAACATTCATCCTCTACCAAATTGAGCTAGCCTAGGGCTTAAATCATGTTTTCTTCTTCTAACCCACTTTATGCAAGTTATTTTGAACATGCATAATTTTCATTAAATAACAATGTTTCAAATTTGCAAAAAAAAATCACTTCTAGACTATAAAGAAGCTCACCTAGGGCAGGTAACATGTCTACCAACTCTACTGTATTTTTCTTTCCCATGTACAGTACTCTGTACACAATAAATGCTCAATAAATACTATTGATTAATTGACAAAGTTTTAATTTAGAATTATTTCTTCATTTTTTGATGGGCATTTTATTGTCTTTCATCTTGCAAGTGTAGCGGAAGTGTAAGGTTTCTCCAACTGTACTTTTCATCTGTTATGCTCAAAATACTGAGGACAGTCAGCACACAATTGCTTGATTTGAATTCAAAACATAACTATATATTTAAACCATCCAATTTAAGTGTAAAGCCATAACACCTGACAATACTATCCAAGCATATTTCTTAGAATATTAAATCCCACGTGAATCCTTCTGCATTCCTGTAAAACACGTTATAATTGAAAATCATAAGTACTAAGTGTTCTCCTCTCCAAAAAAGAAGTGCACTGTTATAGCCATGTCTCACACTGAGGTGTTCTACTCAAAGGTTTGTAGCATGTTAATATATTCTGGATATCAAACAGTGGTATTAACCACTTACTATTTGGAGATCACTGCACTAAACCATTCAGTGAATACAACAGAATTAATGGAAAAGTTCACTTCCCATAATGTGCTCATGGTCTAGAGGGGATATGTGCCTAAATATTGTAGTGCTGAGGGTACAGCCAATAAAGGGTACAAATCCAAGGACAACGGTAATGCAGAAGGGAGAGGGTGAAGACAAAATGAGGGCTTAGTCAGGGGAGGCCTCAATCAATGCAGTTGCTCAAAAATGAATAGACTCAATAAAAGAAAAATCTTCAGGAAATGTATGAACTTAAATCAAAAAGAAGCAGTTCTTGTACAACAGTGGTGATTCACCCACACCCTCCCTCTGGCCTGGAACACCCTCCCTCCTCATATCAGACGGATAATTGCTCTCCCCCACTTCGAAACCTTCTTGAAGGCACATCTCCTCCAAGAAGTCTTCCCTAACTAAGCCCTCCTCTCCTCTTCTCTCTCTGTCTTCTGCACCACTCTAACTTGCCCCTTCATTCATCCTCCCTCCCATCCCCACTACTCATATGTATAAATCTGTATATATCTGCAATTCATTTATTTATTTAATTATTTATTTTTTCAAATTATTTATGTTAATGTCTGTCTCCCCCTCCAGACCATGAGCTTTCTGTGGGCAGCAACGTGTCTATTGTTATATTATACTCTCTCAAGCGCTTAGTACAGTGCTTTGCACACAATAAGTGCTCATAAATACAACTGAATGAATGAATGGTTGAGTGATTACTGGTTCTTAATTACTGAACTCATTTGAAATAATAATTTCATATGATTTCATATACAGAAGCAGTATGGCTCAGTGGAAAGAGCACGGGCTTTGGAGTCAGAGGTCATGGGTTCAAATACCTGCTCCGCCGTTTGTCAGCTGTGTGACTGTGGGCAAGTCACTTAACTTCTCTGTGCCTCAGTTACTTCATCTGTAAAATGGGGTTTAAGACTGTGAGCCCCTCGTGAGACAACCTGATTGAACTTGTATCCTCCCCAGTGCTTACAGCAGTGCTTTGAACATAGTAACCGCTTAATAAATGCCATCATTGTTACTACTATTATTATTAAGAGCATTGTTATAATATTAAGTGCTACTGTTGTAAGGGCATCAGCCTCCTCACTGGTGTCTATCAGATTTCTAGGAGGAGGAATTTCCAGATAGGAGGAAGAGTACGAGCTCCAGGATGGGAGAGGTGAGAACGAGGTAGAGTGAGAGGGTGATGTTGGGAGGAATGGAGAATGTAAGCTTGTTGATTGCAAAGTGTCAGGGGCTTTGTCATTCTCGTTTGGGCCCTCTCTCTGACTTTCCATCACTGTTGACAGCACTACCATCCTTCCCGTCACACAAGCCTGCAACCTTGGTGTCATCCTCGACTCCGCTCTCTCGTTCACCCCTCACATCCAATCCGTCACCAAGACCTGCCGGTCTTACCTGCACAACATTGCCAAGATCCGCCCTTTCCTCTCCATCCAAACCGCTACCCTGCTCGTTCAATCTCTCATCCTATCCTGACTGGATTACTGCATCAGCCTCCTCTCTGATCTCCCATCCTCCTGTCTCTCCCCACTTCAATCTATACTTCACACGCCTGCCCAGATCGTCTTTGTGCAGAAATGCTCTGGGTATGTTTCTCCCCTCCTCAGTAATCTCCAATGGCTACAAATCAACCTACGCATCAGGCAAAAACTCCTCACTCTCGGCTTCAAGGCTGTCCATCTTCTCGCCCCCTCCTACCTCACCTCCCTTCTTTCTTTCTCCAGCCCAGCCCACACTCTCCGCTACTCTGCCACTAACCTCCTCACTGGGCCTCATTCTCGCCTGTCCTGCCATCAACCCCCAGCCCACATCCTCCCCTTGGCCTGGACTGCCCTCCCTCCACACGTCCACCAAGCTAGCTCTCTTCCTCCCTTCAAAGCCCTACTGAGAGCTCACCTCCTCCAGGAGGCCTTCCCACAGTGAGCCCCCTCCTTCCTCTCCCCCTCCCCATCCCCCGGCCTTACCTCCTTCCCCTCCCCACAGCACCTGTATATATGTATTTATGTTTGTACACATTTATTACTCTATTTATTTTATTTGTACATATTTATTCTATTTATTTTATTTTGTTAATATGTTTTGTTTTGTTGTCTGTCTCCCCCTTCTAGACTGTGAGCCCGCTGTTGGGTGGGGACCGTCTCTATACGTTCCTGACTTGTATTTCCCAAGTGCTTTGTACAGTGCTCTGCACACAGTAAGCACTCAATAAATACGATTGAATGAATGAATACTTGCCTAGCAGTTCTGCTTTGGCACAGCTTTGAAGTTCAAATGTATTTAGACCTTTCACATGTTAGCGTTCTTTCCTAAAAGACTTAACCCCCTTCTGACAGATACTATCACATCTGTGTACTTTGCCCACAATGCATGATTGAGCTTAATATGTATATTTTGAGAAACTCAAGTGACTCACCTTTAAAAAAATGTTCCCCCAAGGAGTGCAACGATTTACCTCATTAGGGGCAGGGAATGCTTCTGCTAATTCTATTGTATTGTACTATCCAAGTACTTAGTGCAGTGCTCTGAACATAGTAAGCACCAATAAATATGATTGATAGATTGATTGATTTACTATCCATCTACCCCTTAGCTCTGAAGTAATTGGCACTGATTTTGTACACTTTGAGTTGGTTAACCTAGGTTGTTTTCTTGATGAATTGGACACTGTGTTGGAGATTAAGACTGTGAGTCCTGTGTGGGACAGGGACTGTGTACAACCCAAATATCTTGTATCTACCTCAGCGCTTAGTACAGTGTATGTAAAGCTGAGGTTCTAGATGGCAATATTCTTCTTTCAGTACCTTTCCCTGGCCTCAGTGTCTGTTTGACAATGCCAAATGATCAATGGTATTTATTGAGTTCTTACTCCGTTCAGAGCACTGTAACACAAATTCTAGACTCAGAGCCCATGAAACAGGGGAGACCTGAATGGTAGAGTTTTCCTGTCTTTTTGACAATATCTAGCCCAAGAGGCCTAGAAAACTCCCATCTAGAAGCTGACTTGAAGATTATTCCACTTTCTGGTTTATCAAATTTATTGTCAGATGATCTTTATCACTGTGGGTGAGTAACCTGTGTCTTACCCAAACTGGATTGTGTTTGTTAGCTTTTCTCCTCGAAGGGGGCTTCTCTGACTAAGACCTCCTTTTCTCTTCTCCCTCGCCCTTCTGCACTGCCCCAATTTGTTCCCTTTATTCATCTCCACTCCCAGTCCCACAGCACTTATGTTGTTGTTGCCTTATGCTGTCGAGTTGTATCTGCCCCATAGTGATGCCATGGACACATCTCTCTGTGGTTGTCTATGGACACATAGAGAAGCAGCTTGACTTAGTGGAAAGAGCCCGGGCTTGGGAGTCAGAGGTCGTGGGTTCTAATTCCGGCTCCACCACTTTTCAGGTGTGTGACTTTAAAGTCTCTGTGTCTCAGTTACCTCATCAGGAAAATGGGGTTAAGACTGTGAGCCCCATGTGGGACAACCTATTTAACTTGTATCTTCCCCATCACTTAGAACAGTGCTTGGTACATAGGAAGCGCTTAACAAATATCATCATCATCATCTCTCCCCAAACGCCTCACCTCCATCAGCAATCGTTCTGGTAGTATATCCATAGAGTTTTCTTGGTAAAAATATGGAAGTGGTTTTCCATTGCCTCCTTCCGTGCAGTAAACCTGTCTCCACCCTCGACTCTCTCCCAAGCCACTACTGTACAGCACAGGTAAATTGTGATTTGTAGCAGATTGCCTTCCACTCGCTAGCCACTGCCCAAGCTAGGAATGGACTGGATAGGCCTCTGCTTGACTCTTCCTCCCATAGTCGAGACTGGTAGAGATTGGAAACTCTCCAGGTGCGACCCTGAGAGGTGAGCACTTCTGTATATTTGTATAATTTATTTTTTATATTAATATCTGCCTACCACTCTAGATTTTAAGCTCATTGTGGGCAGATAGTGTGTCTGTTTATTGTCATATTGTAATAATAATGATGCTGTTGGTATTTATTAAGAGCTTACTATGTACCAAGCACACTGTTCTCAGTGCTGGGGGGAATACCAGGTAATCAGGCTGTCCCACATAGGGCACCCAATCTTAATCCCCATTTCACAGATGAGGATACTGAGGCACAGAGAAGTGACTTGCCCAAAGTCACACAGCTGACAAGTGGCAGAGCCAGGATTAGAACCCAGGACCTCTGACTCCCAAGCCAGTGCTCTTTCCACTGAGCCGTGCTGCTTCTCTTGTAATAATAATAATAATAATGTTGGTATTTGTTAAGAGCTTACTATGTGCAAAGCACTGTTCTAAGCACTGGGGGGGAGCACAAGGAAATGAGGTTGTCCCACGTGGGGCTCACAGTCTTAATCCCCATTTTACAGATGAGGGAACTGAGGCACAGAGAAGTGAAGTGACTTGCCCAAGATCACACAGTAGTCTCCCAAGTGCTTAGTACAGTGCTCAGCACACAGTAAGCTCTCAATAAATATGATTGACTGCTGAGTGTAGTTCCATTAACCCAAAAGCAAATTCTTATAACAGAACCAAACTGGGAGAAGTAAAAAATGTTGCAACATTAGACATTTCTATCATACTTCTTCAAGAGTAGTGTGTGTTGACCTTAGACAGGTTAAAGACTCCAGTATTAGAATCATTCTTTATATACTCTAATTCTCTCCTTCAACCTTTTGAGAACCCCAGCCCACTTTGATTTATACTTCTTTTTTCACTGTTTCTCCTTTATATTGTCTTTCCCTCTTCTTGGTTGTGTATCTCCTTTCATTTTATAGTTAGAACCAGTGAGTAACTTCTTCAACAGTTGAGAGCCTACTTGTAGTACATCCCCTAATTGCGCTCATTCCCCACAGTGCTTGATTTATATTAACTTCTTTCTTCCCCTCTAGACTGTAAACTCGTTATGGGCAAGGAATTTGAAAACTCATTATTTAACACTCTCCCAAGTGCTTAGTACACTGCTCTGCACACAGTAAGAGCTCAATAATTGCAATTTGATTGATTTATCTTCTTCTGCTAAAGAATTTTACCATATATGTTTCTGTTTATACAGGGTTGAAAAGGCTCATGATGATTTTTAAGCCACAGTTGGATGGTCTTTCTTGGAGTAATAGGTTAAAGAAATAATGATTATCTATATTTTAATATAGAAGCGGTTAGAGAAGCCGCGTGGCTCAGTGGAAAGAGCCCGGGCTTTGGAGTCAGAGGTCAAGAGTTCAAGTCCTGGCTCCGCCACTTGTCAGCTGTGTGACTTTGGGCAAGTCACTTAACTTCTCTGTGCCTCAGTTACCTCATCTGTGAACTGGGGACTAAGACTGTGAGCCCCCCGTGGGACAACCTGATCACCTTGTATCCCCCCAGTGTTTAGAACAGTGCTTTGCACATAGTAAGTGCTTAACAAATACCATCATTATTATTATTATTGTAATAATAATGACAATGATAATAATACTGTTTTCTTGTTAAGAGAAGCAGCGAGGCTTAGTGAAAAGAGCACGGGCTTGGGAGTCAGAGGACATCGGTTCTAATCCCACCTCCACCATTTGTCTGCTATGTGACCTTAGGCAAGCCACTTAACTGCTCTGTGCCTCAGTTACCTCATCTGTAAAATGAGGATTAAGACTGTGAGCCCCACATGGGACAACTTGATTACCTTGTATCTACCCCAGCACTTAGAACAGTGCTTGGCACATAGTAAGTGCTTAACAAATGCCATTATTATTATTATTGTTATTATTATTATCTTACTATAAGCTAAACAGTATACTAAGCCCTTAGGTAAATACAATGCAATCAGATCAAAGACAGGCCCTCTCTAGCACAAGACTAATTTTCAAAAGGGGTGGAAGAATTTACGTATACTCTCCATTTTAGAGATGATGAGTTGACTTTCCAAAGACACAAAACAGGCATAGGGTGAAGCAGGATTGAACCCATTTCTCAAAATTTAAAGTCCCGTGCTTTATTCATTAAAACATGCTGCTTCTATAGTCCTTGCCTTGAGTATCTAATGTCCTATTTTTGAAAAATATTACATCTCTTACATTTTTGCCTATTGAAAAAAAAAGATAAGTAACAATGACATATTATATCCTTATAGCTCTTTTCTCCTTGTGAGACAAGTAGTTTTTAAAAGAAATTGTCCCATTGGGGTGCGTGAGAATTCTTACGTGAGAACTCAGAAAATAGACTTCTGTTGATATAAAAGTGTACCCAAAGGATTCTAAACATAACAATGTACTGAAATGGATTATTTTATCACAAAGATGGTATCTTTGTTCATTAATGAGAAGAAATGAAGTATATGTCTGAGGGATTTTTAAGTTAGAGGTCCTGGGTTCTAATTCTGGCTCTGCCACTTCTCTCTTGGGCAAGTCATTTCACTTCTCCATGCCTCAATTGCCTATGTATATATGTATACATGTCTGTACATATTTATTATTCTATTTATTTATTTTACTTGTTCATATCTATTCTATGTATTTTATTTTGTTACTATGTTTAGTTTTGTTCTCTGTCTCCCCCTTCTAGACTGTCTGCCCACTGTTGGGTAGGGACCGTCTCTACATGTTGCCAACTTGTACTTCCCAAGCACTTAGTACAGTGCTCTGCATACAGTAAGCGCTCAATAAATACGATTGATTGATTGATTGATTTATTGATGTAAAAAAGGAATGAAGACTTGTGAGTCCCATGTGGGACATGAACTGTGTCCAACCTGATTAGCTTGTATCTACCCCAGCACTTAATAAAGTGCCTGGCATATAGTAAGCAGTTAATAAATATTATTTAAAAAAGAGAAATTGTCTTGGTTGCTATGGAGATTCCATGCTATTGGGTGCTTGGGGGGCAACATCCCCCCTTCTAGACTGTGAGGCCATTGTTGCGTAGGGATTGTCTCTGTTGCCAAATTGTACTTTCCAAGTGCTTAGTACAGTGCTCTGCACACAGTAAGCACTCAATAAATATTATTGAATGAATGAATTAATTAATTAGATTTGTTGCAGGAGCATGACCTAAGATATATGTCAAAAACATAATGAATTGTGATTTCTATTCTACTTTGTGTACTGCAAGGTAATATTGCCCATGAAGTCCACGAAATCATTGATAATGTGCTACTCTGTTTATGCAGTTGGAAGAGATATGGGTTGTCATTGGTTTTGTTCCTTGGAATGATCCTTTGGGCCTTCCCCATTAATGCTTAGTTCAGTGCTGCTCATACATTAGGCACTGAATGAATTATATTACTAATATTACTTCCCCACCACAGTTGACATGACTGAACATTCTTAGATATTCTTTAAAAATGATCAGGACATTATGTAATTAGATGTTGAATTGAATTCATTCTTAGTGATTGGATCCTCTTCATCTTGAGATTGTGTCACTTGCATGTAGGCTCTAGAAATAGTCTAGCGATGATCCCAGATCTCTTCGTTGTCACTAGACTGGAAAGCAAAGATGCTAGTGCAGATTACTTGCTCATAAAACTTTCTACAAGCTCATCATCCTGTATCTTAGCAAAATCCTAGAGATGCTCCAGGCTAACACAACTGATTCCACCAGAAGATGAGAGCTTAGTACAGTGCTTTGCACATAGTAAATGCTTAATAAATGCCATCATTATTATTATTATGGGAGGACCCAGTGAACTACCATATACGTGTACATGCCTACTTATGTCATTTTCATTCCCTCATGTATTTCAGTCTGTACAATGATTTGTACTAATTACTTCAGTACTTCAGTCTGTACTAAGCGCTTAGTACCGTGCTCTGCACACAGTAAGCGCTCAATAGATACGACTGATTGATTGATTGATTTGTTCGGTTGTTTCTCCCTGATATCCTTGCATTGCTTCTTGATTTCTACTTGTGCTTCCTCTGGCTTACACTGTAAATAATTTTGTTCTGTTTCCCACATTCAGTTGAAAGCTCCTTTAAGCAGAGAATGCTTTTCTTGCTTACTGTGGAACTCTTCATTCATCCATTCATTCAATCAATCATATTTATTGAACGCTTACTGTGTGCAGAGCACTGTACTAAGCACTTGGGAAGTACAAGTTGGCAACATATAAAGACGGTCCCTACCCAACAGCGGGCTTACAGTCTAGAAGGGGGAACTCTTTAAGCTCTTAATAGAGTAACACACAGTAGGTGTGCTCAAATATGGTTGATTGGTTAATGTAACTGAAGAGTTTAGTAATATGTTGCCTGGTAATCAAATGTTATCAACTTTACGCTCATTTTCATGCCAAAAATTGTTGACCTGGATGAAATCAAGTACTAGATTTTCCTGCTGGGATTTTACATCTAAAATGTCCATGGTTTCTTCCTGCACATGTATTTCAAAAGGCCATTAACTTTGGTTTGAGTAATTAGAAAGAAAAAGTATGAACACATATTCTATACTGTTGATCACAGAACATAGAACTTCCATTTAGAAAGAAGCACTGCTTGTATCTTAATTGTCTGTCTGTTCTATTTCTTGCCAGATACTTTTGGTTTCCAAATTAGTTCCCATGCGATAACTTTTCATTTATCTCTAATTGAGCCACCTCATGATGCTCTTCAGAATGGTAACTCCAGAATGGTTGTTAAGGGGACAAAGTGACTGCAAGACTAGATTTAGTGTATAAGGGTTTAACTATTTTTTTCTATCATTTTGATTTATTATTCAACCATGGATTGTCTAGGTTTACCATCTAGTTTGTGGACCTCTAGACTGTTAGCTCATTGTGGTCAAAGAATTGGTCTATCAACATTGTTGCACTGCCTAAGATCTCATTACAGTGCTCTACATACAATAAGCAGCCAATAGATACCGTTGATGATTACCTAGTTTCCTGGTCTTTAATATAATTTGGTTCCCATTTTGTGCACTTTTTGGCTAATGAGACTTGTCAGAGAAAAGAAGAAGGGTTATGGAGCTTAAACTCATTCCTTTCAGGGGGAATTCACTTAACAAATCAAGCACCATTGTCATGCTTCTTATCGGTGAATTCCAAAAAGCCCCTATGATTTTTTTAAAATTTATTTTCTACATTAAACATGGTGAGAAGCTGAGCCCGCTATTGGGTAGGGACCATCTCTATATGTTACCAACTTGTACTTCCCAAGTGCTTAGTACCGTGCTCTGCACACAGTAAGTGCTCAATAAATATGATTGAATGAAAGCTGCTACAAGTGCCTGGCTGGAGGAGGGAAAAAAAAATACAGGACCACATTCCTGCAGCAGAAGTGGGTGTCCAGCTGCTCACTGAAATGACTCATTTTTTCATCAGTTCAATTTGCATGGTTGAGTTTATGTTCTCAAAATATTTACTAAGCAAAATAATTTCTTCAGGACGTATTTCTGTATTAGCATTGAAAACTCCCCTCTAAATGTATTAAATAAAATTTACTTTAGCATTTTATTCAATAGTGCAATAGTCATACTAAGAGTTGGTGTAGTAGAGAAGCAGCATAGCTTAGTGGAAAGAGCCTGGGCTTGAGAGTCAGAGGTCATGGGTTCGATTGTGGACTCTGCCTATCCCCCCCTTTGTTTTGCTCTCCTCCCCACCGCCCTTGGGTATATATGTACATAGCTACAATTCTATTTATTTATATTAATGCCTGTTTACTTGTTCTGATGTGTATGTGTAGCTCTAATTCTATTTATTTATATTGATGATTTCGATATCTGTCTAGTTGTTTTGATGTCTGTCTCCCCATTTCCAGATTGTGAGCCTGTTGTGCACAAGGATTATCTCTCTTTGTTGCTGAATTGTACTTTCCAAGCTCTTAGTACAGTGCTCTGCACACAGTGCAAACTTGGGCAAGTCACTTAAATTCTCTGTGCCTCAGTGACCCCATTTGTAAAATGGGGAGGAAGACTGTGAGCCTCACGTGGGACAACCTGATTACCTTGTATCTACCCCGGCACTTAGAACAGTGCCTGGAAGTTAGTAAGTGCTGAACAAATACTAACATTAGAAAGTGCTTAGTACAGTGCTCTGCACACCGTAAGCACTCAATAAATATGATTGAATGAATACTAAGAACAGTAGTGGCAACATTTACTGATCACAAGTGGTGCAGTGCACTGTAATAGACACTTGGGAGGTAGAAAAGAATGAAATGATTAATTCTCTACCCACATGGAGATTGTAAGCTAATGGTCAAGATGCAAAAATATATTTACAACTATAGATCAAAATAAACAAATTACATGAGTGGTAAATATGAGTATGGTACAAAGAGCACTGTGCTCTGCCCTTGGAAGGTGAAAGACATAATCCCTGTCTTCAAGGTGCTTGCAGTTAAATTGAGGAGTTTACAGTGTAACTGTATTCATAGATTTGGTTTGGAACATGAAAACAGGGACATGGTAAGTTTGAGGCTTGATGATCTGTGACTTACATAATGAAAAGTTTCTGAGAAATCTTTGTTGGTCAGATTCTTCCAGTTAAAATGGTTTGTCATCAGCCTCCTCGTCTGGTGGGCAAGATCTGATTGATGAACAGATCTGCCCATTGAATACCTGCCATTAACTGATTGGTGGGAAAATCTATCTTTTGAGTCCCATACACCTGGTTTTAAATGTGGGAAGGTAAGTATACCTATTAGTCCCAAGCTCTTCCTGTAGCCAAGGCAGAAACTGCAAGAGGCAGTGAGTTTGGGGATCAGTTTGCATCCTATTGGGAGAGTTTCTGAACCAAACAGCACTCACCACCGCTTGCCCTCAGTGAGTCTCCTCTCCCCCATCCCTCGGGGTGCCCTTATACTCTCCCCATCTTGGAGAAGTGGGGAAGATGAAGTTAATGCAGGGTCCAAAGCCATTTCATTTCACTTGAAGAAAGGGTGTAGTCACGGGCCCCTGTTTTCATTTGTCTATAACACGACATAAAAAATTGGATTGAAATAACTTCCTTGGCAAAAAAGGACCTGCTGATAATGTCATAATCCAATCTTTACCATACAAGTGAAAAAATAAATGAATATTCACTCGGCTGCCCGGATTATCTTTCTACAGAAACATTCTGGGCATGTCACCTCCCTCCTTGAAAATTTCCAGTGGTTGCCCATCAACCTTCGAATCAAGCAGAAACTTCTCACTGTTGGCTTCAAAGCTCTCCAATCAATCAATCAATCAATCAATCAATCAATCGTATTTATTGAGCGCTTACTATGTGCAGAGCACTGTACTAAGCGCTTGGGAAGTACAAATTGGCAACACATAGAGACAGTCCCTACCCAACAGTGGGCTCACAGTCTAAAAGGGGGAGACAGAGAACAAAACCAAACATACCAACAAAATAAAATAAATAGGATAGATATGTACAAGTAAAATAAATAAATAAATAAATAGAGTAATAAATATGTACAACCATATATACATATATACAGGTGCTGTGGGGAAAGGAAGGAGGTAGGATGGGGGGATGGAGAGGGGGAAGAGGGGGAGAGGAAGGAAAGGGCTCATTCTGGGAAGGCCTCCTGGAGGAGGTGAGCTCTCAGCAGGGCCTTGAAGGGAGGAAGAACCCCCTCCTACCTCACCTCCTTTCTCTCCTTCTACATCCCAGCCCACACACTCTGCTCGTCTGGTGTCAACCTTCTCACTGTGCCTCGTTCTCACCTGTCCGGCCGTTGACCTCTGGCCCAAATCCTACCTACCTCTGTCCTGGAATGCCCTCCCTCCTCAAATCAAATCTCACATTTCCCCCCTTAAAATCCTACTGAAGGCTCACCTCCTCCAGGAGGCCTTCCCAGACTAAGCCCCCCTTTTCCTCAGCTCCGCCTCTCCTCCCCGTCTCCCCCTTTGTTTTACCCCCCTCCGCACCCCACAGCATTTGTTTATATATGTACATATCTATATTTCTATTTATTTATATTCACGCCTGTTTACTTGTTCTGATGTGTGTATATATAGCTCTAATTCTATTTATTTATATTGATGCTTTTGATACCTGTCTAGTTGTTTTGATGTCTGTCTCCCCCTTTCCAGATTGTGAGCCTGTTGTGGGCAGGGATTATCTCTCTTTGTTGCTGAATTGTACTTTCCAAGCTCTTAGTACAGTGCTCTGCACACAGTAAGCGCTCAATAAATACGATTGAATGAATGAATAAATGTGATTGAATGAATGAATGAATGAATGAATGAATTAATTAATTAATAATGGGGTTAGTGTGGCAAGGAAGAGTGGTGAGTCCTTGAAACACGGACAGGAATTCAGAGTTAACCTAAGGGGCACAGTGTCTCAGTGCTATCTTTCAGTAGTCTCTAGTTCCTATCAATTAATCAATCAACTAATCCAACAATGGTTATCTATTCATCCTTCACTCTGTGCAGACCACTGTACTTAGAAGAATACAATGGAGAAAGTAGACAGTCCCTGCACTAAAGCTATTTACAAACTAGATAGGAGTTTGTCATTTAGTTGACAATCCCTACCCCTTCTTGTTCTCTGGAACTTAATGAAACACTGAATAGGAAAACAAAATAGTCAATAGATAACAAATGTCTTCCCCTTCTCTCCTTCATTTGGATGAAATACTTCCCAGAATTTTCTTTAAGTCGATGTTACTGCTTATAAAACCTTCTTGCAATGCTTTTTATTTAGATCAACTTTGGTGGTACAATGTCTATCCACTGTAATGATAAATTTGATCTTGCACCCTGACTTTACTATTGTTTTCCAAAGCTACAAGACTTGTCTAATCGTAGTGTCCTATCTTTATAAATAATGCAAATAAGTTCATAATGTTCAACATTTTAGACAAGGTTTCACACTTCTTAGTGAATTTCTTGAAATTTCCATGCCTCATCATTTACAGATACTCACAGAAAGTATGTGTGAAATAACTGTGAAGGCAGAGAAAGCAAAACATGAAGTTGTAATAACTCATCTTTAAAAGTCTGTGCTGTGTTAACCAGTACAAACAGGTTTTTTTGACATTCAGATCTAGCTCCCTGGAATCCAACATCTGTCTAAGAAACAGAATGTGAATATTATAAAGCTGCCAAAACTCGGTGGCTCTATAATTATCAGTTCTTTTATTTTCAGTTTCCCATAGTTTTCCATTTACCGACAATAGTTTAAGCATATTATAATCATGCCTCAGTCAAATTATGTTTTTTGCCTTTTTTTAAATAAAAATAGGCTTTTGTTAAGCCTCAGGTGGGAAATAATTTAAAGTCCTATAACATCGCTTTCTAAATCTTCATGATCAAGCCTATTGACAGAAGAATTATGGCACAATCACTATCACCATCATCGGAGTGGAATAATTGGACTTAATGGACTTAACCTAAAAAGAATGCATGCCTCACCTGTGCAAACAATAAAATGCCAAAAATTGACATTTCCATGTGTTTCTATTCAGATATTGATAAGCCTGTTATCATTTTTGGAGACATTGTGGTGTCCTAGATGTGAAAATACAGTCTTGGTGGACTCAGTTTATATGAGCTTTCTCCATTCTCTGACCAGTAAGGGAATTTCAGTCCAATGGGCACTAATCACATTTCATTTTCCATTTTATTTTGTTTTTTCCCCTGGCCAACACATACCAGCACAGCTGAGGTATGTGATAATCAAAGTGGTCTTCATGGCTGAATAAATGTAACATTCTTGATTCATCAGTGCAGCATATTAAAAAGTCCCCTGACATATTTAGCTTGATTGTTTAAGGCATTACACAAGGGTCCGGCTATTATAGATTTCACATGCAATACAGGGGGCCCCTGTTTTCATTTGTCTATAACACGACATAAAAAATTGGATTGAAATAACTTTCTTGGCAAAAGAGGACCTGCTGATAATGTCATAATCCAATCTTCACCATACAAGTGAAAAAATAAATGGACATTAATTTGTTATTTGTACCAGCAGGCTGCCACAAATAACTCAGGTATTTCCAACTGTATAAAATGATTCGGCAATGAAATGCAAAATGAAATTGATATTTGTTTTCTAAGCAATCTAGTTAAAAACAAGGCAGGTATGTATAAGATGCCAAGTTGTTTTCAGTGGCTTAATTTAATATGGATATTGAAATGCTCCAACAATTTCATTTAAATTGTGCATTTCCCCCTTTAATTTATTTTTAAAAATTACATATTCTTTTGAGTTTGAGATCCATGGACAAGACAATTGAAAGGGAACTCTTATCCATGTTTTATCAAAGACAACTTCATTTTCATATAAAATAATACATATATCCATCAAGAGTGACTTCTGATTTCCCTGTGGGTTATAATCTCTGTTTCATTTAAAAAAATGATAATCAAAGCCAAGAAATATTGTTTTCTGAACAGAGCTTACCATCTGTCATTGGCTGTACTGCAACTGAGAGGATGAAAAGATAAAACGCAATCTATAGAGCTTGTCAACTCGAAGAAGAAGCATAGCTGAAAATCAGAGGAAGCACCTTCCTCTCAAACTAGAACCTTGAAATCCTTTCCAGAAATAATTTGGAGCATTATTTCTTGTGGCTAGGCCGAAAAGAAGATGAACCCAGTCTCAAAGTTTTTAAAGAAGCTGCAGATCAAATGTTTGGTATTGTACAGTGCCTCTTAACTCCAAGGTAATAGGATACAATTTGAAAGTCCCATATACCAGGCATTTCATCTGCACAAAATTCCGTTGAAAACCCAAGAAATGGAACAAGGTAGCATTGCACACTACATCAGACAACTTATCCAAAGTGCTCTTCACATTTTCTCCTACAGCTTCAGTTCTTAACTGATATTGTTAGTCCCGGATTATTTTTTTAAAGCTTTGCTATTTGACTAAAGTTTTATATTCTGATTACTGTTAAAAGAGGCATAGATTTTGCAGTTTTTGATTATTTATTTGGGGACTTATTATCTCTATCACCTCTATAGTCAACTTGTACTTCCCAAGCTCTTAGTACAGTGCTCTGCATACAGTAAGTGCTCAGTAAATACGATTGATTGATTGATTGATTAATAATAATGGTTTTATTAAGTGCTTGCTTAATACTGAGATGATTGGATGGGACACAATCCCTGCCTCCCACTGGGCTTCCAAGCTATCTCATTCCTATTTAACAGATGAGGAGAATGTGGCCCAAGGATGCCTCAGTGGGCCTCCAGCAGAGCTGAGACTAGAACCTAGGTCTGATGACTTCCACTACTGCTTTGGCCATTGAGCAATTCCCTTCAACCCAGGGGAAAGTTGGATGATATGGACTCAGTGCACATTTAATCCTGTTGATCACTTAGCCAGTGTCATCTAAGCTGTGTCCCTGTGATGGATTGGCATTGCATAAATGCTCTAGAAGTCCCTATAAAGGAAATCTGGCCTTGTTCAGAGGCATAGACTTCTTGGGCCATTGTGCTTTGCCCGATTTTATCATTACCCGGAAAGTTAAATATGTATAAAAGGCTAATCACTTCAATATCCTAGTAAACAAAGTGTGGGAGAAATTGTTTAAAACTCCCCTGTCCCTATGTGGATTAATGATCCATGAAGTAGGGACAAGGTTAGCCCTAATTCTGCCTTGTGCAGCTTGGCTATTTAAATGGTCCTTAGGATGTTGTCGTGAGGCTGTTTTCCTAGATCTCACCTCTTTCTGCACAGCCTCAGTAATTTCTCTTTCATCACTTGACTTATTTTTCATGTGACAATTTTTGGATCAGATCCATTAATGCCTGTAATTGTAAAACATCTCTAATACATAAATGTCCCCAGGACCTTGGCCTCTAATTAATTTCCCCCTCAAAATTCCTGCCGGCATTAGCAGGATTCCCACTCACTGAATGATCACAGGGCATGCTTGAGTCAGGAGAACTTTTGCAGGCAGCCTGATAATGAGATACCAAGATGGTCACCAAGACCTCAAACACAACGATGCTTCCTCACGACATTCAGTTGATAGAATGGAAGTCAAAAACAAGCAAATTCACCCTTAGATAACCTGAGGTGGAGCTATAGCGGGAATTAAATAACAGTGGAATGTGATACAGTGGAAATCCAAAACATGGAAGCAAAATACTTGCATGTTGACATTTCGGTTTCTGCATCATACCCCAGAATTTAATGGGTAAAATCACCAATAACTAATAATAATTACGGTGGTAAACATTGAGCACTTTTATGTACCAAGCACTGTATGAGTAACTGGAATGGTGACAAGTTAATCAGGCCAGACATTTCCTCTCTGATGTGGAGTTCACAGTCTAAGTAAAATGGAGTAGGATTTAATCCCAATTTTACAGATGAGGAAACTGAGGCACATGACACAGCAGTCATGTGGCAGATCCTAGATTAGTACCTAGGTCCTCTAACTCCCAGCCACTCATTCCACCATAAATGATATTTATTGAGTGTTTACTGTGTGCAGAACACTGTTAAAGTTCTTAAGAGAGTACACTGAGAAAGAGTAGGTATAAATGATCCCAGCCCACAACAAGCTTGCACAGTAGAAAGGGAAAACAGACATTAAAATAAATTACAGATGGATAGGTACATAAGTGCTGTGGGGCTGGGGAAGGGTGACTATCAAAGTGCTAAAATGGAATAGACCCAAGTCAATAAGCTATTTCCCAGCTTGCTGCCTAGCCCTCAGGAATTTGAACTGAACAGCTCTACCAGCCTCATAGAAACATGAGATAGTCCAAGACTGAATTTGGGATTGTTTTTCCCAACTCTCAGTACCTGTGCTTCATAATTACAACATTAAATATGTTGAGCCAATAACTCTGGGCCAATAACCAATGGAAGAAGAGCTAGTCAGGTTTTCATAGCCACTCAGGCACATATGCTTGCCCCAGCCTGTGTAGCCATGGGATATAAGAAAGTTTAACTCTCTCCTCTATATCCTACTTCCCAAGTGCTTAGTACAGTGCTCTGCACACAGTAAGTGCTCAATAAATACAATTGAATGAATGAATGAATGAATGCCAAGCTGATAGGGATCTGGCCAGATTCTTGAGCAGTTAATGTTAGTTTAGGCCCCAGCCTCACATTTACTCTGCTGGGAAGTTCTTTCTGCTTCAACGCATTACCCTGATAGGGACACCTTTTAGGTTATCTCTGTAGTGTTCATTCATTCATTCAATCGTATTTATTGAGCCCTTACTGTGTGCAGAGCACTGTACTAAGCACTTGGGAAGTACAAATCAGCAACATATAGAGACGGTCCCTAGCCAACAACGGGCTCACAGTCTAGAAGGGGGAGAAAGACAACAAAACAAGTAGACAGATGTCAATGCCATCAGAATAAATAGAACTATAGCTATGTACACATCACTAATAAAATAGAGTAATAAATATGTACAGATAAAATAGAGTAACAAATATGTACAGATAGAGTAATAAATATGTACAGATAAAATAGACTAATAAATATGTACAGATAAAAATAGAGTAATAAATATGTACAAATATATACGAGTGCTGTGGGGAGGGGAAGGGGGTAGGGCAAGTAAGACTTTGAGGGGATGTGGTTGGCTTATCTCCTCACTCAATGATACAGGAATGGTTGATTTAGGAAAGATATTGGTCTAGTGGAAATAGCATGAACTTAGGAGTCAGAGGATGGGGGTTGTAATTTTGGTACCACCTCTTCCCTGCTACCTGACTTTGGGCAAATCACTTAATTTCTCTGTGCTTCAGTTTCCACATCTGTAAAATGGGGATTAAATCCGACTCCCTCCTTCTTAGACTTCGAGCCTCATGTGGGAAAGGGACTGTAACTACCATATCCAAGTTAATTACCTTGTATCTACCGTAGTGCTTAGAACGGTGCTTGAATATAATAATAATAATGATGGTACTTATTAAGCACTTACTATGTGCAAAGCACTGTTCTAAGCACTGGGGAGGTTACAAGGTGATCAGGTTGTCCCACGGGGGGCTCACAGTCTTAATCCCCATTTTACAGATGAGGTAACTGAGGCAAAGAGAAGTTAAGTGACTTGCCCAAAGTCACACAGCTGATAATTGGTGGAGCTGGGATTTGAACCCATGACCTCTGACTCCAAAGCCTGTGCTCTTTCCACTCAGCCACGCTGCTTCCCTATACATTCATTCATTCAATCGTATTTATTGAGCACTTACTGTGTGCAGAGCACTGTACTAAGCGCTTGGGAAGTACAAGTTGGCAACATATAGAGACGGTCCCTACCCAACAGCGGGCTCACAGTCTAGAAGGGGGAGACAGACAACAAAACTAAATATATTAACAAAATATATAGAATGGTAAACATGTACAAGTAAAATAAATAGAGAAATAAATCTGTACAAACATATATACAGGTGATGTGGGGATGGGAAGAAGGTAGGGTGGGGGGGATTGGAATGGGGAGAGGAAGGAGGGGGCTCAGTTTGGGAAGGCCTCCTGGAGGCGGTGAGCTCTCAGTAAGGCTCTACATAGTACTATACAGTAGGTGCGTAACAAATACCATCATAACAATAACTATACTGCATCTATCCTAGTTCTTAGTACACTGCTTGACACTTAGTAAATGCTTAGCAAATGTTGTTATTATTATTATCATTACTATTATTGTTATTATTTTCATTATTAATATTTAAACTTGAATCCCAAGGCAGGCATCCATCAGTCAGTGGTATTCATTGAGCACTTACTGCATGCAGGGAATTCATTCATTCATTCAATCGAATTTTTTGAGCACTTACTGTGTGTAGAGCACTGTACTAAGCGCTTGCGAAGTACAAGTTGGCAACATATAGAGAAGGTCCCTACCCAACAGCGGGCTCACAGGGCACTGTAACAAATGCTAGGAAGAGTACAGCATAATAGAACTGATAGACACAATCCCTGACCAAACGGTCCAAGCGCTTAGTACAGTGCTCTGCACACAGTAAGTGCTCAATAAATACGATTGATTGATTGATAGAGTCAACAAGACATGAAAATATAGAGATTCTTCCATGTAGCTGGGGACAGGAAATCCTAAGTAGCAAAAGGGTAGAGGTCAGGGCGGAGAGAGTAGATCTTATGTTTGGTTCTTCCCAATGCCAGGCAGTCAACACAGGGCTGGGGGGAGAGGTGTTCTCTGTCTCCTGACTCCACAGGATACCACAACTTTTTCTTCAACTGTAAGCTTGTGTCACTTTACCTCCTGGAAATAGAAGAAACACCCCATTTAGAAGTCCTTTGTTCTGAATCGATGATACCAGTCTTTTCTTCAGGAGGCAAGTATGCAGTCTACTAGGAATCAGAAGGGTCTTCCTTTCACTTGCCTCACTTCAGGGCTAGATGGAGGAAATGCGGCCTGGCCTGGCCTGATAGAGCACGGGCCTAGGAATCAGAAGGACCTGGATTCTAATCTGACTCCTCCACTGGTCTGCTGTGTGACTTTGGTTAAGTCACTTCTCTTCTCTGTGCCTCCGTTACCTCATCTGTAAAATGGGGTAAGACTGTGAGCCCTATGTGGGAAAGGGACTGTGTCCAACCCAATTCCTTCTATCTACCCCATGGCTTAGTACAGTGCCTGGCACGGAGTAAGGACTTAACACATATCACAATTAGTATTATTATCATTATTATTGCAGGTGGGCCCATGACATGGCTATATTTTTTTGCATTCCCAGAACTCACTTGTCCATTCAAGTCAATAGCCTTAAAGAGGGTGAATGCTATGTCTGTCCACTTGTACATATGGAGCCAATCCTTCATCAGTTATCATTATCAACAAATGGTATTTATTGTTCTCTTGCCTCTGATCAACATTGCAATGGATGCTGAAGTAAGTGAGCTAATCAGGCATAGTCCCTGTTCTCTAGGAAATTACAGTCTAAAACTGATGACACTGACAAGAATGAACAAATGAGTAAACAGTACGGACAATTACATCCTGGAATAAATTAATGGTGAAAGCAAAATATTTTCCACAGTTAGTTGTTAAATTCCTTAGGTAGAGGTGAAAGGGCCAAAGATTACATCTGATGGAAGGAGGAGTAAACTGGGGATGAAGAAGGAATAAATATCAGGAGCTTGTTGGGAGAGGGAAGAGATAGACTTTGGGTGTCAGAACTGGGAGAGCCCTCTGGGAAAGGCAACACACTTGAGTCACAAGTGAAGGATTAGATTAATGAAGATTGGAAGTGGCACGGCCTTCAGAGATTTTCCGGGTGAAAGGAGAAGTCTATCGTTTTATTGTGCCTAATGAAGCCAGTGTAGTCTAGGGGAAATAGCACGGACATGGAATTTGGAAGACCTGCAGTCTAATCCCAGCTCTTATGTCGGCCTGATTCAAGACCTTGGAAAGTTCATGGAACACTTCTAGACTTCAGTTTCTATAAAATTTCTATAAATTTCTATAAAACTGGGACATCACACCTGCTCTCCCTTTCTCTTGGATTGTGAGTCCTATTTGGGACAAGGAGTTTGCCTTACTTGAATATCTTGAATCTACCTAGTTTAGCGCAATGTGTGGTACAGAGTAAGCCCTTAATCAATTCCAAAATATGATATTCTTTTAAATATGTTTTAATATTGAAATTTAATTTATATTGCATCTGAAAACTTTATTGTATGGCACTCTTCAGAGACCTCAGTAAAAGGCTTTGCAAACAGTAGCCATTGAATAAATACCATTGATTAACTTAATTAGATCTAAGAAGAACAAAATGGAATAACAAAAGATTTAAATGGAACACACGTTTGATAGATCTGGAAAAAAACACATAAATTAAACATTTTCCTGGTGTCTCTTAAGTACAGGACACCAGGCATAGTGGATTGAAAACCTGTCTTTCTAAGAAGACATTTTCCCTTACAAAAAAGGTGAAAACCTTTGATTTGTGCAGATAAAAGCAATGTTTTGGTTCTAATTTGCATTTTTATGCTTGAAGTAGCCAAGTGCGAACACGTCTACTGCATTGTCACTTTAGCTTTACTTGTCAGTTTATGTACAAATTATAATTTCTGATATCCCCAATCCATTTACTTACTTTTTGTCTGCAAATAATAAAAAAGCCAACAGTCCTAGTTCTGTATTGTTGTGTCCAAATTTAATGTGCTTCAAAAATTTCATTTTAGGCTTCATATGTGTGTTTGCACAAATCATAATTTTGGATATCCTTAATCCTTTCGTTTCCTTTCATCTAAAAATAAGCATGTTCTTGTTCTTCCTACTGATGTGTATAAATTTAGTACAGTTAAACATGTTTCCAGTGAGACATTTATGTATAAATTTGGATCCAGGCATTAGTTTTGAGAAGGGGTGCTAAACCTGGCCTTCTGTTCTGCGTGTAAATAAGTCTGCTGTCTAGGTAACAGAATTCACTTGGTAGCATTCACCTCCGGGTCCCTGATGGAGATCCTTGGGCCCCAATAAATAGATTTTGCCAGGTAAATGTTCATATATAACCTAATCACGATGCAGAAGACAGTAGTAGCATTAGAAGCAGCCTCCTTAATTGCTATAGTAGTAGCCGTAGTAGTAGTAGTAGTTGTTCTTGTTGTAGCAGTAGTAATGGCATTTATTGAGAACTTACTTGATTGAATGCACTGTACTAAGTGCTTGATAAAATACTATCAAGTGCTACAGAAGCCAAGCCATGCTCCCTGTTCTCAAGAATCTTAAAATCTATCAGGAGATATACATTTACTCCCTTGGGAAGCTGTTCCTCTCCAATGGCTTTCGTTACTATCCAGATAGAGTCATCAGTAGTTATCACTGAAAGTACAATTGAATATACAAATATAGATAAGTGTTGAGGATTAGTATGAATAAGAAAATACGTTAGTGTATTGGTTTTATCAATTGCTTTACACACTGAGAAACATTCCAACTTTATCCATGTCACTTTTTAATTCAGGAGTCTATATAAGATTTTATATTGATGTTACAAAATAAGCACTCAAGAAATACCATTGATCGATGGAGCAATATGAATGTATAGCGTTTTTGTGTCATTATCAATTTCATCTTTTTCAAAGAAAACTATATATTTTTCAGATGTAGCACTGGGCTTAATTGAAGATTTTTTTCACGACCTTTTGTTGAATTTCACTTGACTGCCATCCACCATTGTAATAATGGGTATCATTATCAGTGCTGAAACAGGTTGGGTTGTAATGGGGGTCATCAAAAACACCTCAAGATTGGTTCTGCCCTTTATGAGAATGCTTATGCCGCTGGACGTTGTATGACCTTCTTGTGCTTGAGGCCCACAGTATGGATTTCATTCTTTTCCACCTCTTTATTTTCAATTTCCTTTGGAAAATATCTTTTCACCTCTTCTTGCATATCCATTATTTTCCTCAGTTTCATTTTGATTTCAACTGGTTCTTATATTATTTAGCACAGTAATGTATTTGGCTATTCGGGTAGCATGAAAATGTATTCAGTGAAGGCAAAATAATGTGACATCTTTCTGAATTAGAAATTATTCTGAAGAAGCTGAAGAGGCCAGAGTGGGTGAAAGGGGAGTTAATTTATGCCTCAGAGATTAGCTAAAATTAAATGGAGAGAAAAAAAGATGCACACTTGTTTGGGACTTTAAAAAAAAATTATAGATGAAATTACTAGCTGAAAGCGTCTTTTAAATTTTAAATACCATAGGTCTTTCCCACTGCCTTGGGCCTTATGGGATTGATCAGGCCTATGACTCCTCATTTGTAAAGCCTCACACAGAAATTTGAGCTAAAGTTGCAAAAAAAAAAAAATCCATCCCATATTACTTCAGGGTTCTCTTCCCCAAGAATTTTGGGAAATTCATGACACATTAATATTAGATGAGAAGAAAGGTTTCAAAATTCTCAGTCTCTTGCCTTGTTTTCTCTCTGTCCCTAAGGAACTAAATACATGTATTTGGTCATACTACTATTTCTAATTATGAGCATAAATTTCCTTCTATTTATGAATCTACATTGGAGCTTTGTCATCTGGCAGGGTGGAGCTATGGGAGATGGTTGATAGTCAATAATGTTAGTAAAGAAAGCTCTTACCTTGTCCGGATACCACTTCCAGAAAGGAAGTTTGCAGGATTATATTAGCTGCTAATGGCAGTAACTGTTTGCTAATCAAATTAGCAGATACCTTGCTGCTGTCTATCCCTCAGTGTCCTTAACAATTTTACTAGAACTTCTGGGAGGTACTTTTTTTATGGAAGCAGCTCACTCTTTACCACCTAGACACTGCTGAAGGGAGATATTCTTCACAAAGGATCAATCAATCAAAAAGAACCACCCTTTTCTGGTTAGCCATATTTCATGTTAGCCTATCCACAACAATTGACTCCCAGTTTTCACTAGGGAAGAAGCATTATCTGAGGCTTTGTTTCACTGCATCCCTTGAAATGTTTTCTCTGTTCTCCATGCTTTCAATTTCCTGAATTCAGCTCATCAGAGAGCAATTGTGTGGATCAATCGATCAATCACTAGTATTTATTGAGCACTTACTGTGTGCTGAGCAGTGTACTAAGCACCTGGGATAGTACAACACAACAGATTTGGGAGACAGATTCATTTTCACAATGAGTTTACAGTCTATAGAGGGAGACGGACATCTTTAATGACTAATGCTCTTTCTAATGATCAACAAATAAGAAGCACATTATTATGACTGCTTTGGTCATGACTATCCATTTTAATGCTTATATAAAGAGGAAGATGGGGAACGTTTCTGTGAAATTTCACAGTTGTGTTCTTACTAGAAATGACCAGGGATACTACTGTTCAAAGTGAAATCAAGACCCATAAGAATGGAGATTTTGATAGCCCTAACGTTTGAATGTAGTTGGTGCTAAATACTATCGGAGAAGCAGCACGGCTCAGTGGAAAGAGCACGGGCTTGGGTTCTAATCCCGGCTCTGCCACTTAGCAGCTGTGTGACTTTGGGCAAGTCACTTAACTTCTCTGTGCCTCAGTTCCCTCATCTGTAAAATGAGGATTAAGATTGTGAGGCCCATGTGGGAGAACCTGATCACCTTGCATCCCCTCAGCACTTAGAACAGTGCTTTGCACATAGTGAGCGCTTAACAAATGCCATCATTATTATTATTGAAAGCTATTCCAAAGCATGCAGGGTGGGTTTTTTGATGATGAGGAACGTCTGACATCAATTCAAAGATTAACAAATGGGTGGACACATTGAGCAGATTAAAAAGGAGAGATGCTTAAGAATTCTTTGGCAAAGGATTTCCCTCACTTAGATAACCTTTTCTAGTGTGATGCTAAATTAAACTGATGCAGTCACTGACCCGATATACTCAGTAGAGTTAGTTGAGTATGCTGAACTACAGAGTACAAAAGACAATAAAGGGGATGACATATAGCTGGAATATTAAACTTGGGGGCATCTATTTGCTTCACATATCCCTATCATGTGAGTGCAAATCAAAGTTCTAACAGCTTGTTATGCTTTCCCCTCACGGAATCTTTGGGTTGAACCCTGTGTAATGACATTAAAGAATAATGCTTTGTTCATGTCTGGAACAAAATAAAAGTATACTGCTATAGCAAGAATTAAACTGCTCTGAGCTACTCAGCAAGAGGTAATGTGTGTTCTTCTGTTAAGGATGACACAAACCTTTTCCTCCCAGTGAAAGGGGCTATTAAGGAAAAAAAATCCTTGTAAAAAGGTATTTATTATTAGTTTGAAAAGGAAAACTGTGCTTGACATTCAGTTAAAGAATTGCACTATTGTATTAATGACTAGAGCCCATGGAATTATCTCTTCAAAGTTCTTCCCATCTGAAGACAATAAGTTATACTGAGAAGCAGCGTGGCTCAGTGGAAAGAGCACGGACTTTAGAGTCAGAGGTCATGGGTTCGAATCCTGACTCCACCACATGTCTGCTGTGTGACCTTGGGCAAGTCACTTAACTTCCCTGAGCCTCAGTTACCTCATCTGCAAAATGGGGATTAAGACTGTGAGCCCCATGTGGGACAACCTGATCACTTTGCATCCCCCCCAGCGCTTAGAACAGTGTTTTGCACATAGTTAGTGCTTACAAATGCCAACAATATTATTATTATTATTATTATTATCAAAGCAATGATAACTGTGATATTGGTTATATGATGATAATGTGCCAAGCACTGTACAGAACACTGGGATGGATACAGTGCAATCAGATCTGAAAAAGTCCCTCAGACCCTTTTTACACTGTTTGCAGTAGTCCCCTTATAAACTGTGTGCCACCCTTCTAGGCTGTGAGCTCGTTGTTGGGTAGGGACCATCTCTATATGTTGCCGATGTACACTCCCCAAGCATTTAGTACAGTGCTCGGCACAGTAAGCGCTCAATAAAAACGATTGAATGAATGAATGCAGTACATGATAAGGCCCATGGATGATGAAGCTGAAAACCAAGATTAGGAACAATGCTTCTAAAGGATGTAAACAGAAAGAGTAGGAAGCAATCTGAATCGCCTAAAAATATAGGCACTGTCAGCATGCCTGTCGTATTATCTTTTCTGTAACATTTAATAATAACTCTTTAAAACTTCCTTAAACTCTTGAAAATCAGAGGAACATTTCAAAAAAACATCTGTGCCCTAATAGTTGTCTGATTAATTTCTGATTCTCTTTAACATAACTAACTAGGACAACTTGGCTCAATTTCAGCTGAAAACGCATTTCTCCTAACACTAAGTTGGCATTTATCTAATGATTATAATGAAGGCAAATGTTACATGCTAATATTTCAGCAAAAGAGGAAGTGAGGAAGAATGCTGAAAGCACTTTCATTATAACTTGAAGAATGGAAATAACTGTGAAGGTGCTTATTCAACATCCTCCAAACTGCTGTCACAGGTTAACTCTCATGGCTCCTCGGGCAATACAGTTCAACCTTTAGAAAAAAAAAAGAAGAGGAGAATTCCCATATTATAAGGAAACCTTTGGCCCTTGGAACCAGAACTGCCAGATTTGCCTTTAGTCCTTAACACATTCATTCATTCAGTTCATTCAATCGTATTTATTGAGTGCTTACTGTGTGCAGAGCACTGTACTAAGTACTTGGGAGAGTACAATACAACACTAAACAGACACATTCCTTGCCCACAATGAGCTTACTGTCTTCTTCCTCCCTTCAAAGCCCTACTGAGAGCTCACCTCCTCCAGAAGGCCTTCCCGCACTGAGCCCCCTTTTTCCTCTCCTCCTTCCCATCCCCCCCCCACCTCCTTCCCCTGCCCACAGCACCTGTATATATGTTTGTACATATTTATTACTCTATTTTACTTGTATGTATTTACTATTCTATTTATTTTATTTTGTTAATGTTTTGTTTTGTAGTCCGGTTGTAGCACATCAATGAGGAAAGGTAGGAGGGGGAGAGCCGATGATAAGGAATTTCCGTTTGGTGGGAAGAAGGATGGAAACCACTGGAGGAGACATGGAGTGTCTAGACTGTGAGCCCACTGTTGGGTAGGGACCATCTCTATATGTTGCCAACT
The DNA here is from genome assembly GCF_015852505.1 of Tachyglossus aculeatus. Taxonomy (NCBI): domain Eukaryota; kingdom Metazoa; phylum Chordata; class Mammalia; order Monotremata; family Tachyglossidae; genus Tachyglossus; species Tachyglossus aculeatus. The sequence continues at coordinate 25,007,052 of NC_052069.1, forward strand.
TGTACTTCCCAAGAGCTTAGTACAGTGCTCTGCACACAGTAAGCGCTCAGTAAATATGATTGAATGAATGAATGAACAGTGCTGGGGGGACAACCGCAAATACAAATTAATAATTTAAAATAAAATTAAATAAAGTGTGTGTGTGTGTGTGTGTGTGTGTGTGTGTGTGTGTGTGCGCGCGCTGTAGGGCTGAAGGTTGGGCGAGAATCAAAGTTCTTTAGAAGCACAGATGCAAGAGATGCAGAAGGGTTGAGAAAATAGGGTGGGGAGATGAGAGGTTAGTCAGTGCAGGCGTCCTGGTGGAAATATTTTAAGTAGGACTTTGAAGTCGGGGAAAGGAGTGTTCTGTTGAATTTGAAGGGGAAGGAAGTTCCAGGAAGGTGACAGGACATGGGTAAGATGTCAACAGTGAGATAGATGAGATTGAGTAGGGTTGTGTTGGAGAAATGAAGGGTGCATGTGAAGTTCATTCATTCATGGCCTGGAATGCCCTCCGTCCACACATCCGCCATGCTAGCTCTCTTCCTCCCTTCAAAGCCCTACTGAGAGCTCACCTCCTCCAGGAGGCCTTCCCAGATTAATCGCCTTTTTTCCTCTCCTCCTCCCCATCCTCCCCCGCCCTACCTCCTCCTCCTCCCCACAACACTTGTATCTATTTGTATAGATTTCTTACTCTATTTATTTTACTTGTATATATTTACTATTCTATTCATTTTGTTAATGATGTGCATATAGCTATAATTCTATTTATTCTGACGATTTGGACACCTGTCTGCATGTTTTGTTTTGTTGTCTGTCTCCCCCTTCTAGACTGTGAACCTGCTGTTGGGTAGGGATCGTCTCTATATGTTGCTGACTTGTACTTCCCAAGAACTTTGTACAGTGCTCTGCACACAGTAAGTGCTCAATAAATGCGATTGGATGAATGACTGAATGAAAGTTGCTGTAGAAGATGACTGTTAGTAAAAACAATAGAGGAGCTGTATGGCCTAGTGGATAGAGCTTCAGCTTGGGAGTCAGTATTCCAACACCATGTGTGTGACTTCGGGCGAGTCACTCAACTCCTCTTTGTCTCAGATACCTCATCTTTTAAATAGGGATTAAGACTATGACCTCCTTGGGGTGCAGGCACTCTGTCCATCCTGATTAGCTTGTATGTACCCCAACACTTAGTACAGAGCCTGTCACATAGTAAAACGATTAACAAATACCAGGAAAATATAAGCATCAATGAAAAATGCTGCTGGTAACATTTATACTGCCTAGGTTTCAAATCAAATATAATTGCATTTGACGACCCAGGTTTAGAAATACAGTAGTAGCTCACTAGTTTATTATCATCTGATGCATCCCTCAGGAGCACTGAAAACCTCTTTCCAGGTATCAGTGTTGACATGACACGAGCCCCATTCATTCTTAACACAATTCCTACTTGGCTTCTGAAGGGAATCTCTAGTTATAATGATGATAATTATTAAAGAACATGATTCTATTTGTACATCCTAGAATTTTCCCTTCTAATTCCATGTAGACCATAGAACTTCCCTTGCTCAGTTTGATTACCTGAAGAAATTCCAACTGGATTTTAGCACCAACCATAAGACCGATGCTGGTTTCTTTGTGGATGGTGATTTACTGAAACCACGCAGTTTAGGTTTGCTTGTTATGTTCTTCTGTGGAACACTTCCATGGAAATTAATGCACTAATCATGTTCATTGTCATTCTAGAAAGAGACAAAACCAAAGCAATACAGTCAATTAATGTTATTTATTGAGAAACTGATTGTGTACAATATAACTGAGTTGGTAGATATGTCCCCTTCCCACAAAGAGCTTACAGTCCAGAGGGGGAGTCTGTAAACTACGCTTCTCTAATGCCAGTCTACTCGTTGTATCTCAGTCTTGTATATCTCACCTCTGATCCTGTGCCCACATTCTCCCTCTGGCCTGAAACTTCCTCCCCATTCATTTCCAACAATCCACCATTCTCCCCACCATCAAATAACATCACGTCTCCAAGAGGCCTTCTCCATCTAAGCTCTCTTTCCCCTTCTGCATTGCCTGTGCACTTGGATCTTTACCCTTTGAGCATTTGATATTCACTCCACTCTTGGTCCACTGAACATATGTACATATCCAAAATTTATTTATTTATTTTGATGTCTGTCTCTCCCTCTAGAATGTGACCTCCCTGAAGGCAGGGAATGGGTCTACCAACTCTGTTGTACTCTCACACCTGCCTAGTACAGTGTACACAGTAAGTGTTCAATAAATACGATTGTTTGGAGGGTTAAGGTAGAAAATAATTGAGGCAAAATAGGAGAAGGCAAGCTGATTGAGGCTTTAAAGCTGATGGGAAGGAATTTTTGTTTGACACGGAGGTGGATGGACGTCCACTATAGGTTCTTTCAGAGCAGGGTAAAATAGTCTGAACTTTCCTTTAGAAAAATGGACTGGAGGGTGAGAAGCAGGAGGCAGGGATATCAGCAAGAAGGCTGATAGAATAGTCAAGGTGGGACATGATTAGTACTTGGAGCAGCAATGTAGCAATTTGGATGGAGAGGAAAGAGTGTATTTTAGCAAAGTTATGAAGTAGGAACTGCCAGGATTTAGTGACAGTACAAACTCTTACTAAATTCTTTCTGTCATCAAATCCTGGTTGTTCATAATTAGTAGGAGTTCTTTCAGTGAGCGAATGTCTGGTTTTGTTGCTTTTGTCTTGTATTTCTAGAGCCACTGAACTCCATGGTTCTCTCTCTCCACTCTTAGAGAGGGAAGAATCTAAAATGGATTGAATACAACCAACACCTTGCTGCGTTATAGTTTCTATCTGAATGGTAGATTACATGAGTCAGGCTTCTTCCATGATGATCCAATATGTTAACATCTTCACATTTTCCAATGCAAAGGACTGGGGAGGAATGATCACATGTTATTTTAAAAAGTATAATATAAGCATGCCAGATGGTTTGTAGTCAATATGTACCTCAAAAATGTGGGTGTGCTATAAACTATCATATTGCAGGATAGGGTTTCCTGTTAATTTAATAGTATTTGTAATGTCATTTAAAGTAGTTTCCTGATGACTGAGCCTACAGGTAATTAAAAAGGTCCCTGTAGTCCCTATCTTCCCTCTTGCATTGTCTGTCCACCTCTGGTATTCCAAGGGGCTTTTCTGCCCCACTGCACCCTAATTTCATCTTCCTCCACCCCTGTCTCCCCAACTCTTTTCACCGTTACAAGATTCTCCCTCTAATATGTTAACATCTTCAAATTTTCCGGAGTCCGACTCAACCGTCTCACTGCTCTCCGACTGATTCCTAGCCCCTGGCTCCTGGGCTCCTCAACTCTGCAGAGTCCCTTCCCAGGAGACATAGTGTCCCAGTGCCCAATGTCCTAGTGCAACCACTGACCTCTCCATTTCCCTCCATTTTCCCCTCTCCTCCCAAGTCCACTGGGGTAAATGAAAAACCCTGTCTCCATTCATGCTCGTGGCTGCTGCTATGCACTGGTAGAGGCTAGGAATAATGTGAATTCATTCATTCATTCAATCGTATTTATTGAGCGCTTACTGTGTGCAGATCACTGTACTAAGCGCTTGGGAAGTCCAAGTTGGCAACATATAGAGCCGGTCCCTACCCAACAGTGGGCTGTTTCAGAGCATCCTGAATAAGGCATCATCACTTTTTTATTTTAATGGGAAGGATTTGGAGGAGTCAGGTAAGGGAAAGGCAGTGTTAGGAACCTGGATGGGGAGGAAATGCTTAGAACATGGCAGATCAGAAGCTAAATGCCAATAGGAGTAGTCATTCCACAGGAATTCAATTCCCCTGTTCTGACTGGATATTATAACAGGCAAGGTTTTCAAATCTTTTCCAACATCAGCAATTGGTACATGACATATCTCCTGCTTATGTATTATGATGGGTCAGAAATGGGACTATTCCTGCGAGTATAGTTTAGTTTTACTACAAAAATCACCATTTTCTGGTTCAGGAATTCTTGACAAAACCAAAGCAGGAAGGTGATAGCTATTAATTATACTACTACTACTACTACTACTACTACTACTACTAATAATAATAATAATAATAATGGCATTTGTTAAGTGCTTACTATGTGCAGAGCACTGTTCTAAGTGCTGGGGGGGATACAAGGTGATCAGGTTGTCCCATGTGGGGCTCACAGTCTTCTTATTCCCCATTTTACAGATGAGGGAACTGAGGCACAGGGAAGTGAAGTGACTTGCCCAAGGTTACACAGCAGACATGTAGCAGAGTTGGGATTCAAACCCATGACCTCTGACTCCAAAGCCCGGGCTCTTTCCACCAAACCACCTTAACATATGTCTCCCACAACCTTACCACTGCTGTGCTCTGGTTACTTATAATCCTCCTTTTGTTCAAGGGTTCAATCACATATTCCCAGAATGAATTTTAGAATTTTGATAACAATCTTCTGTTCATTGTCCTTGTTCCAGTACATCCTGTCTCGACTGCTCCCTCAGCCTCCTCACTGACCTCTCTGCCTCCAACTCTCCCTTATCCAGTCCGAACTTCACTCTGCTGTCTGGATCATTTTTCTAAAAAAAAAAAAAAAAAATCACTCCATGTTCATTCATTCATTCAAGCGTATTTATTGAGCGCTTACTGTGTGCAGAGCACTGTACTAAGTGCTTGGGAAGAACAAGTTAGCAACATATAGAGATGTTCCCTACCCAACAACAGGCTCACAGTCTAGACACTCCATGTCTCCTCCAGTGGTTCCCATTCTTCTTCCCATCAAACGGAAATTCCTTCTCATCAGCTCTCCCCCTCCTACTTTTCCTCATTGATCTGCTACAACCAGACTACAAACTTCACTCCTCTATTTTATGGTATTTCTGAAGTGCTTATTACATGCTGGATACCGTGCTAAGCACAAGGTAATCAGGTAGGACACAGTTCTGGTCCTACAAGCAGCTCACAATCTTAATCCCCATTTTACAGATGAGGGAACTAAGTTACAGGAAAGTGAAGTGACTTACCGAGGGTCACAGGGCAGACAAATGGCAAAGACAGAACTAGTACCCAGGTCCTTCTGAATCCCAGGCCCGTGATCTATCCATTAGGCCACACTGCTTCTCACCTATCACCCTCATAGTTACTGCACTTCAGTCTCTTCTGTCTTGACACTGACCCTTCCTCACATCCTCTCTCTGGCCTAGACTCCTTTCCCCTTCATATCCAGCAGACGACCACTCCCTCCATCTTCAAAGTTTTACTAAAATTGTATCTCCTCCCAAGAAGCCTTCTCTAACTAAGCCTTCATTTACCCCTATTAGCCCTCCCTTCTGAATCATCAATGCACATAGATCTGTACCCCTTAAGCATTTTGATATTCACCCTATCCCTAGCCTCACACCACTTAAGAGCATATGCTTATACTCTGCTATTTCACCTATCTGTAATTTACTTCAATGTCTCCCTCTCTATAATAATAAAATTATAGTATTAAGTGCTTAATAGGTGTCAACCACTGTTCTAAGCACTCAGGGCTCACAGTCTTAATCCCCACTTTACAGTTGAGGTAACTGAAGCCTAGTGAAGTTAAGTGACATGCCCAAGATCATTCATTTCATTCATTCATTCAATTATATTTATTGAGGCTTACTGTGTGCAGAGCACTGTACTAAGCGCTTGGGAAGTACAAGTTGGCAACATATAGAGACGGTCCCTATCCAACAAGGTCTCACAGAAGAAAACTGGAATAGAACCCAGGTCCTTCTGACTCTTAGGACTGTGCTCTATCCACTTGGCAGGAATCCTGCCTATCACCTCTGTTGTATTACACTCCCAATCTTTTAGTACAGTGCTCTGCACATTGTATGGGCTTTTTTAGGGAATTTGCTAAGTGCTTACTACGTGCCAGGCAGTTTTCTAAGTACTGAGGTAGATACAAGCTAATTAGGTTGGACACAGTTCATATCCCACATGGGGCTCCCAGTCTTAATCCCCAGTTTTGCACAAGAGATGGCAGAGGTACAGAGAAGTAAAGAGCTCAATGAGCTCAATAAATGCCATTGATTGATTGCTTCTTTTTTTTATTCTGACTTGAAATCACTCTGATTTAATTGAAAGTGGGTATCACTCAAGAATAAGGGAGCCCTTGACTATGAAATAGAATGGATTTTGCATCTGGGTGTCAGTTAGACCAGAATTAGCCATATTTAATGCAAACTAAAAATCATTCTCAATCACAGAAATGCTATTTGTCCTGTAAACTTCTTCATCTCCAGCTGAGTGAAACAGCTGTTAATTTCAGGCTCTCCTCCCACATGCCGTCATCCCCTTACCCCTCACAATGTGGCTGAGGAATCCTCTGCTAGCTCCTGGCATGCTATGTGCACCAGGCATGCTGCTTCCCCAAGAACTACAACCAGCTTCCCTCCACACAATTGAGGAGCCCCTATCCCACCCTGCTTTCTATCACCCTGGTGGGAAAGAAAGCTACACCTGTAGAGTGAGGCTTAATATAAACTTGAAGAGGCTAGTACTGCCATAGGAGCTGCTGCAATGGCTTGGCATATTCTTTGGACTCTGAAAAATATGGATCCTGAAATTCCATTCCTCCAGTTTCAGCTCCCTTCTGACTCTTGTTTTCATGTCATGTATTGTGCATTTGACCTTGTTTCTTGGGGTGTTTTGGTATTTTATTGCTTCTATAGGTTTGTCTCCAGTCCTCTCCTTAACATCGATACATAGGTTTCTTGACCCTCTAGGGAGAGGACCCTATCTGATTTCTACTCGTTCCTATTTCTGAGCGCTTAGTACAGTACCTTGCACATAGAACTTAATACATGCCTTTACTATTGACTAAGTTACCCACAACCTCCTTCTGTTCCTTCCCAATTTCCTTGTCAATAATCTAGTAAGACCTAAATAACTACCTGAATTCAACACACTGAGGCATCCTCATTCAGAGATTCCTACAGAACCAAAGAAAATAGGAATTGGAAATGAAAGAATATGTTGAATATCCCATTAGCTTGTCCCTGATTTTCTGCCTACCCACCTTGATTTTGCTTTTAAGCTCAGCACCCGGGGGTCTGCAGCTTATTTTTTTCTGACTGATCCAATATATTCAGAAGAGAAATCCCTTTTCCTTGGAAGGGTTTCAGCAGAAAGGATAGGGGCATACAGCTGACCCACAGTACACACAGCCTTATTAGAAAGTCTAGAATGTTTGATTCTAGGAAAAATATTCATGAGTCATTTGGATCTTCCTTGAATACAAACAACTGCTTAAGATCACCTTCAAGAAGAAAAGAACTCTTCTTTGCCTGAAATTGGCTAAGGCCTCATTGCTCTCTACCTAGCTTGGCATTTTTCAGATGTTGCTAAGATC